>NW_021604564.1:17392377-17481733 GCF_004785775.1 Grammomys surdaster | reverse complement strand
GATAGATAGATAGATAGATAGATAGATAGATAGATAGATAGATAGATGATAGATTTGTTGAATTTCAGAGGGAAGAATTTGCCTTCAACCTACTATTGGTGTTTTCAGAATTTCTGTGCCCACATCTAATGAGCACTTGACAGAACTGAGATGTCTCTGACTGCACAGGAAGGAAATGGCAGTGTAGCCATGGAGGCTAAACTAGTATCCAGCAAGCATGAAGGATTAGTAGGAATCTTTAGAAGCAAATCTAATAGTTTCTAAATTAATGAGTTTTATGATACTTTGCAGTACTTAAATTTACATATATTACATGAATTATACAGATAATAGTTGAATAAAAGATAGATGATCAGATAGATAGATAGATAGATAGATAGATAGATAGATAGATAGATGATAAGACAGATAGAATAGATAGATTTACTGAATTTGCTGAACTATATTAAGTGATTTGTTGAAACTCTAATTATAATATAGCCAACTCCATAACCATTTTAAATTAATGTGTTTACATGTCCCACAGCATGATTTTAAATCATTAGCATATACACTTTAATACACAATACAAATAATCAAGCCACTTTGAATGATTTTTTTTTACAAATTCATTTCCCAAAGTCATTTGCCCAGAATCTTGGCATTTTTAGAGGATTTCCAAATGTTTTGCATTTCAAAAGTTGTCCTTGAGTCTACATCATAATGAATATGTCCTTAAAAGTACATTTTTTTACAATAAAATTTAGGTCTAAAACAAGGATATTTCATAATGGAGCATACTATTCTGCCTTCCAAAAGATCAAGATACTGATGGTTGCCATGGACAACTAACTATCCACATATTTGGGAAGATTTTGGTGCTCTCAAAAACTGCTTCTTATAAATAAAACATCGTCTCTGCTAATCATTGGCTGATGAGAAGCCACAGAATCAATGAACAAAACACCACAGGATCAAAACCTAGTCCAAAGCCCACCAATGAGTGAACAATATTCTTCCAATCTGGTGCATGCCAGATATTTTACTGTTTGAAAATGTATACTTGTCTTCACTAAAAGCTTCACACTTGCCAATAACTGATAGATGCATTTGGATTAGTTCTTCTTTCCATGCAGAAGGAGCCGATAATACAATATAAAGTGGTGACATTAGTAGGATGGTGTAGTACATAAAGCTGTTGCTCGTTAAGTGGCAGTTGAAATACAAAGTGGACAAAATGACATGTCAAGGAAAATCATAGGTCAGGCTCAGCATCAGCACAAGGAGATTTAAAGCCATGGGATTCGTGACTACTAGCTTTGATTACATGTAGCATGAGTGCTAGACTGTATCAACAGAAGCCAAAATTGGGTGAAAACATTGTCAGAATACACTTCAAGGCAAGCAGAGGTAGAGTTCATGCTTACAGAAGAAACTTCACCAAGTACAAGATTCTTCCTAGATCAGGTTGAATGTTCTCTGACTGTAATATATCCAGTATATAAACCAGGTGTATGCACACACATACCATAGACAGACAGATAGACAGATGACCATAGCTAGATGATAGATAGATGATAGATAGATGATAGATAGATAGATAGATAGATAGAGATAGATAGATAGATAGATAGATAGATAGATAGATAGATAGATAGATAGATAGATAGATGGATGATAGAGATGTACATAAAATACACTTGTGCATATGTGTGTTTACAGATATAACGTTAGTAAGATAAATCTTTATGGAACAGATAGAAGACACAAAACAATACACTGAAGAATACATTCAAGACAATCAACATTTAAAAAAAATCAAGGTTAAGGACACTGAGGAAGTTGATGTTATTTCCTAGAAGATCACACGGGGCTCTTTGACAATGACTTTTGAGCAAATGATTAAAAAGAGAAACAGAAATAGAGCTATACAGATATCTGCAAGAAGAGCCATGTAGTAACTAACACATAGCTTAGAGTGTCACAAAGATGGAGGCCAGTAAGCCTCAGCCAGCTGAGCCAAGTAGAAAGTAGGATGTAAGAGGAGGTGACATCAGAGAATACTGTACCTGCTGGCTCTGACTTTACTGTCATGAGAAAAGAATCATTTTGGCTTCTGGGGAGAAGTCTGCAGAAAAGAAAAGCTGGAAACGGGACAAGGGCAGAGGTTATTTCATAGCCAGGCAGTAAGATGAGAGAGCATGTTGAAAAGTAGATCAGAGATCCTGTACTGGACAGCAAGGCTGACAGAGTTTTCAGAATATGAGAAAGAGAGGACCCAAGGATGACCAAGTGCTTCATGCCTTACCCAGAAGAATGGGATGGCCATTGAACTTTGGAGAAAGTTACATAGGGATGTGGTAACAAGAGTCTAATTTGGGGGTTTGAGTTAGGGTTTGAACTGTGTATCAACCATCTGAGAGGAAATTTCAGGTAAGGATGTGTGTTAGCCTGAAGTTCAGAAGCAAGAAAAATGTTGAAGACAAAATGTCCTCAACAGGAGAACCCATGGAACCAGGGAGAGCCCTGAGAGTAAGTGGAGGCATGGACACCAATGGAGCCCCTAGATGTTGATGATCAGCCTCAGGCTGTGCCACTGGGAGACCAAAAGAAAGCCTACCCCAGGCTCAGATTAAGGGAATATTTGAAGAAGGCACTAGTGAGTACCTGTATCTGCCAAAAGTTAAGTGTGGTGGGGACTGAGAACTGATCACATTTAATGACATAATGGATAATTACAACCTTGATAAAAGCAGTTTTGATATTTCATGATGGACAGGGGACAAATAAATTAGATTAGCCAGGAAAGTATGGTGGTATTGGAAGGTGAGGGATACCATATATGGTTTAGAACAATGGAAAAAAAGCCAGCAGAGAAAGAATAAATTACCACTCAAGAAAGATGGAACAGGCCAAGTACAGAGTCAGTGTGGAGAAGAGAATGAAATCTTCCAGGCGCGAATGCAAACAGAAGAGTATATATGAGTACAGGAATATATGGGAATGGGTCTTTTTAGGTTTCCTGTTAGCCTACTAGATTCAAAAGTGAAATGATCAGTTGAGTGTAAGGAGAAAGAAAAAGATTTCATGGATTAGTAGAGCAAGGTGGTGGATTGATGCAGGGACTGTAACAGGGTTTCCTGGGCAACTCCAGTGAATGTCCTAGTTTAAATGTGTAGTCCAGAGTTTAAGACGACATCAACAATGCCTCACAGGTGTGATAACATTAGAAAACCGGATCTAATCTGCATTATGGAGAATGTGAGGATTCAAGGTGGATGGAATCGACCCATATGGAGTCACCATAACCATAATAATATTCATCATAACTTATTCTTTATATGTAATGCGTATAACACCATAATCATCTGCAATCTTTGTAACAGGTTCTCTTTACCATTATTATTGTTTTCTTATGCAAGTGGATGTCTTGCCTGAATGCATACGGGGCCTTGGATTCTCTGGACCTAGAGTTACAGACACATGTGAGCTGTCATGTGAGTTCTGGAAATTAAACAGTGGTACTGCGGAAAAGTAGGCAGTGCTCTTAACCACTGAGCCACCTCTCGAGCCCCACAGTGCACTCTTAATGATAGGCATTGTTATCTCTACTTCACAGGCAAGGGAATGAAGAGAGGTCTTCATTCAGTGCAGTTCAGTGACTTAGAATAGCTGCATCTGTCTAGTATGCATAATAGCTGCAAAATATCAGCGAGACATTTCGCACATCTTAAATTGTTAATAATGACAGCAGTATTATTCATTTTGGCTTCTCATCTATGGACATTAGAAATAGAACAGGGAAAAAGAGACACATGACTGCCAGAATCTGCTTTGAAAACACACACACACACCAAGTAACAATCAATATTAGGGCAACCATAACTTGCTGATCAAATACTTAAGGAAATTCTTCTGTTGATATAAACCCTTGAGAGAACACAGAGCCAGTAACATGCTGTTTGTTTGTTTGTTTGTTTGTTTGTTTGATCCAAGCACAAAGAACTGTGAAATCTTGGAACTTTCCCTAACCTCAAAGATTTTGCAGCTATTTCTCTTACTGACTGTAGGGATGATTTTGCCTTTGATGTTCAAGATTGTCTGCTCTGAGTATAAAAATAAACAATTCAGTAGGACTTTGGCAGAGCAGCTGTAAGAGCAAAGTCCCCTAATGTCACATGGACCGCAAGACTTACACTGTTCTTCCTGTTCTTCATAATACAACCAAAAGTCTCCTTCATTAAGCGCCATTTCCAGAAACCATGCTGTGTCCTTAACTTGCCTCAAGATAAAGAGGTACTTAGTTGTGCCTAAATGATGGGGATGAGCAGAACTGTCTAGCATGGCTGTAGCTGGGGAACAGAAGAGAATAGCCAGGGGAGCAGCAGCATCAAACCTGCAACTCCTCTTCCTCCTAGGCCATGAATCCCATTCCATCAAGTTCAAGCCATCAGTAGGTCTCACTGCCAAGCATGACCTGTTTCTGGAAAGCTTGGAGGGTGGAACCTATGAGTGCTCGTGGGATAACGTGCTTTTAATTACCCAAGAAGCCTGGAGAATGGGTAGGAAAATCACAAGAGGCAACAAGGATAAAGACAAGGATGAGGAAGAAGAGGCCATGCAGGTGAAGATGAAGCATGTAAGGACTTCCTGCCATTTCAGACAAAAAAAAGTACCAGTGCACTCTGCTATGCAGGCCAGATAGGAAGACCAGCCCTAGGTGGCACCTAGAGAGGAAGGCCCAGGGAACAGGGCTCTCGGGTCTGACTCTTTCTAGTGCTCAGCCCTGCTATACTTGAAATACTCAGATCCGTTCCTTATGGCTGACATCAACATGAGTCAAATGTCCCTGTGATTTATAACCTAGGATCACAGAGTCCTGTCTCTGCTTCACCATGCCACCAAGATGCAAAGTGACATGAATATTTGACATGCACAGGAAGGGAACTACGACCAGTAGTTACGACTTATGACTTGAGATTCTTTTTCTCGGGCCCCATGTCACATGCTCTATGTTTTAACCATAGTAAGTTGTTTTCTAAAATATTCTTTCCATATCTATTATACAAATGTGTCTACTTTGCTCCCTAATCCACAAAAGTCACTGAAATTAAATTCAAGGCCTCTATCAATCTCTCATTTTTTATGTCCCTGATGATAACGATAAAACTTAATGACAAACTTCATTTCACAAAACTTGAAAACACAGTATAATAGCTGATATAAACTCACAATATCAAAGAGACAGAACTCAAGGCATTCCTAAAATACTGAATTCCAAAATAAATTTTTCATGTTCTCTCTCTCTCTCTCTCTCTCTCTCTCTCTCTCTCTCTCTCTCTCTCTCTCTCTCTTCCTATCTATCTCTCTCTTCCTATCTATCTCCCTCTCTCTCTCTCTCCTCTTTCCTCCTCCTCTCCCTCTTGCTCTCTTTCTATCACACACACACATATACACAACACTCTCTCTCTGTCACACACACACATACATACAACGCTCTCTCTCTCTATCACATACACACACATACACACAACGCTCTCTCTCTATCATACACACACATATACACAACACTCTCTCTCTATCACACACACATATACACAACACTCTCTCTATCGCACACACATATACACAACGCTCTCTCTCTATCACACACACATATACACAACACTCTCTCTCTATCACACACACATACACAACACTCTCTCTCTATCACACACACACACACACACATACACAACGTCTCTCATTATCTTCAGTACCTGGAAAAATAGCAAATTTTCAGTTAAAAGGAGTTATATTTTGTTGCTCAAAATAAGCTGTATTCTCAGCCCATCAAACCCTTCAAACCATTTCATCAAATGCCATCAAAATACTCTTCAACAGCTTTGTAACAAGCGCGAAGAATTTTGGCATAACACGAAGCTTGTAAAATACCAATTACTTAATTATTAAAGTCTTAATGACCTCATTAGTATGCATGCTTGCATGCTGTACAAATGGAGACTGCGCACTAACGAATGCAAAACACAATTTCTACTTACACTAGAGAAAATAGGTGCTATAACACAAATACAAACTAAAGAGCCAGAAAATACATCTGAATGGAATCTGAGCACCCACATATATATACACATATACAGTCTATACTGTTAGGTACCCCACACACATACACCCATACATACCCGCATTCCTGGACACATTACAAGGAAAATCATTTTTTAAGGGTTACTACTTGGAATTAAAGTCAGGGCCTTGCGCATGCTAGTCAAACACTCTACCACTGACATACATTCTGAACCAAAATCACTTTGGTCACTCCTATTTACTGACATAAGTTTCTATTTTAAAGGAGGAAGTATCCTATAAACAAAATAATAAATTACCATTTTGCTATCACTGTTCACTTAAGTTGTTTGCAGTAGTCCAATTTTAAATGTTTCATATAAATATTACTGAAATTTTGTGATCATTTAAAAAGTTTTGAAGGCCTGGAGAGATGACTCCTCCATTAAGAGCATGAGCTGCTCTTGCAGAAGACCCAGGTTCAAACCCCATCACCTCCATCGAACTGTTCACCATTGCCTGTAACTCTGATGTCAGGGCATCTAGCACCCCCCTCTGGCATTCATCAACTCCTGCACACACATATGAACACACCCATAAATAAAAGTAATTTGTTTTAAACCATCGAGAGGAAGGGACTGTGATGGCAACAGAGAAGAAAGGAGGATAAAGTGAACTTTGTGTGCCAACATTTTCTCTCTGGATTAAGATTCCAAAAGGTGTGTTTAATATTTAGTACAATGTAGGTATGTAAAGAAACACCAGCATAGTAATGAAAAACTGCTGATCATTTTCTATAATTTCTCAAATTGACCTAACAGGAGAGCTCTATGTGTTTGTTTGCTCACTGAAAAAAAAAAAAAAAAAAACTTTGTCTTCCTGGCCCAGCATCCCTGATTGATGACCTTTCCTTCCTCTGACTCCCAGGAAGCCTCTTGGGCTTGAGTGCTTCTCCAATCCTCCCAGATCAAAAGCCCAGAAGAGCAGCTAATCCGGCCATTGTGTTAGAGACAAAAGACAGCATAGGGACAAACTTTAACAAAATGTTCCTCCTTCAACACAATAAAAACCAATTAGTCACAGTAATTTGGGTCTACAGCTATGTTGGCTTTTGTTCTCCCCAACACCATCTTTCCACAGCAGGGTTTTAACTGCACAGATTATAAAGAGGGGCTGAACCACCAAAAAGCTATTTATTCATCATTTTTTCCTTTAGTTCACAAGAACAGCTTTCCTAAAGATTTAGCATTCTGGATATGCAACATCCATATTTAACAATATATAGGAGAACTCACTCACTGATAAGCAGAATTATTTTGATCAATACAGAGTAGATTGAGCTCTTCCCAACCATGGGAGCCTTCTCATGGTTTGAGTTGCGCTGACAGCAGCCAATCTGCAGGAAAGGCAGTGGGCTCAGATTTATGGCAACCCCACTGGCTGCTTATACAGCCAGGGTGGATTTCACGGAGAGGAACATGGGCTACACTTCACTCTTGGTACTGATATCTTTATGCTAGCACAGGCAGGTTGAAAGCTAGCTTTGCACACTTCTCCACAAATGAACTAAACTCTCTGGACAGTTGTGCCTCTCAAATTTTGAGGTACATACAAAGTAAACTGGAGGGCTTTGCTAAAAGGCAGATTCCAGCTCAGTGCATTGGGACTGCAACTGGAGTGGACATTTCTAACAAGCTCCCAGCACACATAGACCTTGGAGCACACATAGACTTTGGAGTAACAAAGGTCCTTAGGGTTTAGTGACAGTGACAAAGTGAGTGACGTTTTCTGGAGCTTATATCTGATGTTCCATCATGTCCACTCTCAGTTGCAAACAGTGTTAAAAGAAACAAAACTTTTAGCTATTTTCCTCAGAAACAGCACATGCCTTAATGGAATTTTGCCATACAGCCCAACCACCTCTAAGTCAGGCTGAAGCTTAGGGGTGACATTGCTGCTGCTGAATGCTACGTCTCTGTATAGGAATGGCTAGAAGATCAGTACTGACTTTTCCTCTCGGACTCTGTGTGCAGACAGTTTTATGGTATGCAATGAGCTGTCGGAGTTTGGTCAAATTACATATACATTGTCAAAGTTGTCTTAGCACAAACGTATCATCAACCTTAAACCTGTAATTCCTATAATACGTGAAATAAGACAAATGTTTGACGGATATGTCCTTTTTTATTCAAATATTCCTGGCACCACACAGATGCACAGCCAGGACCACTTGCTTTTGTTTTAAATCCTACCACCTTTTCCTAGCCCACTGTCTGGTTTTAAGTTTGAGGGGACTCAGATTAACCATGATTCCTTGGGAAGGGAGCAGAGATTATACAAAAGGGTTTCTATCGCTGTAAGTTATGCACAGCTATTCCTTACAAGGTTCCTTTGAAACAATCTTTTTTTTAAAAAAAGGATTTCTACAAATATACTACAAGTCAACTGTCTTTTTTTTTTTTTACATTTTCAGCTGAAATGCTAGATTTGGATGAACATTTATGAGATGCATAAATTGTTAGATGATTCTGTGAATCAGTGTTTTCTCTCAAGATACAGACTCTATAACAGATATTCAGCCAACTGGCTTTGCCCAGAGAGCTTGTGTTTGTGTATAAGTTCAGAAAGGCATATTTGTATCAAAGAAGAGGTCTAAAGTTAAAACCGAAGGAGAGACCTTTAGATGCGAAGTCATAAATAGGAAGAGAGGTGAAATTTCAGTGGTGTTTTTTCTTGGGTCTTTCAGAGTCTAAGGCTGATTTATTTTTCTGCCAAGGTAGAATGTTCTCCTGTCAGGAAGTTGAACTTTGTGCAGTCACATAACCTGCTGTCAACATACATGAACAAAGGAGTGCATGTTCCTTTGCTTAATCACTTACACTATGAGACTGGAACAACGTAAGCATCCTGAATCCCCACTTGAGCAAATCCTATTCATCAGTTCTGGGCACCTGAAACTGACTCCTAGTCAATCAGGTTTAGCCAAGGAGCCTCCAGTTCCAGACATCCTTGAGAAAAAAAATGGCTTCCCTACTCTGTGTTCACAACCATCCTGTGCAAGCTTTCCTTTGGCATCTTCCAGCAGAGCCTCACTGCCCAGCCCACAAATAGCTGCTGTGCTCAAATACATTGTTCAGAGATTTGCATGTGACTCAGCTAGCTTCTAACTTTTGCCTAAGAAAGGAATACCTTCACAGAGGGATGTTCCACTCCCAAGGTTTTGTGAATGAATTACCTAGGTTTAAACAGAACATGTGAATTCCTTCTTGAGCTCTAGTTGCTAGCCACACTGACTGATTTTACAACTATTGGTTCCTTGTATCTGCTATGAGGTAATATAATCATATCACAGATTCAATCCTTGGTGCCAGCGTTCCGTCACAGATTTCCAAAACCTTCCATTCAAAATATAAGAGTTTCCCCCATGTTTTTCAGATCATATAAATAACTCCCTTTTAAATATTGTAGTGGTTGAGAACCCAGAAAATCAGCATTCCTTTGTATCTGAACTAGAAAAGTCTGTTGGCATATTCATGTGCACAGACAGTCATTTACAATTTTCAATTCTTCCCTTGCAGTTGGTCACCAGCAGACACACAGACAGGATACTGTAGTGGCTTGTATTCACATGCCAATTGTGTTATCCAAAAAACCTGTTTGCAGTGTCCCACATATAGGCTAAAGGACGACTGCCCCCAGTTGGCTCTGATTGGGAAATACAGTTACCAATGGTCAATGCTGGGCAGGGGAACAGAGGCAGGACTTTTAGGATTCCTGAGCAAGAAATGCAGGGGAGAGGAAGAAGGAGTTCTGTAGAATGGACCACTCTGTGAAGGAACAGTAGGGTGAAATGGCCGAAATGTAGGTGCAAAGGAAAAGTGGCCCCATGGGAGGGGCTGTCCACAAGGAAAGGGGGCAGCAAAGATTTAAATACTCAGGAATATCGAAGCAGAATGTGTGCTGATCTCAGGGAGATTTGGAAGTGCCCAACCATTGAGCTAGTAAGGCATATTAAAAATATCCCTGTGCATGTGTGTCTTTCATTCATGAATCCAGAGCTCTTGGGAGGGTGTAGGGCTGCATGCAGCATAGAGCATCTTTTAAATATTTACCACAACAGAGTATTTACATTTGCCTTCAATTCTAGTTTGCTTTTCTAACACCATGATAAACACCAAGACCAAAGCAACTTGAGGAGAAAATGTTGTTTGATTTACATGTTCCAGTCCAAGTCTGTCATTGAGGAAATCAAGGCAGGAACTTAGGGCAGGAACCCGGAGGCAGGAGCAGATGCAGAGGTCATAGAGGAGACGCCCCTCAGAACAATTTGAAAAGGTGATGCCATTGTTGAGGTTCCCTCTTCCCAAATATATGTGTAGGTTTGCAAAACAACCATCTTGTCAATAAAGAAGAAGGAAGGCTGGTGCCTTTGTTCTAAAGGACGGGCAGTGGTGTAGGAAGCTGTTACTGGCACCTCAGCCAGACTCCTGCCACTAAGATTTGGCCCCCTCCAATAAAGAAAAAGAAAACCAGACACAGGTGGTATATCACAGTATCTAAGAAACAAGACATTGGTGGTATTTTACCTAAGCACATATTTGATTTTCTGTATAGAACAAGGAGTCTGATCACACAGGGTTGAGACAGAAGCCTACAGAGAATTGTTCTTGGTTAACTACAGCTGGGATCTTGGGCCCCTTTCATTTATTTTCTTTCTCTCCTGCCTGCTTGTTTTAGCTACATTGTTTATAATCATTTCTCAAGTTCATGTGCCCTCAGGGATCTGCGTATGGTTCTGTTGTATTTGTTTACATATTTATTTTTAAAATGGCAAAGGGTGTCCCGTGATTCACCAGCCAATATGAAAGCTAAGGCTGACCTTCCTATCAACAGACCACTTGCCCTGCACCTCCTACTTGCCCACACTCGGAGCACTGTGAAAATTCCCTGATCACAGAGTCATAGAAACACAAATCCTAGGAAGTTTCCATTCTCATACTTCTAGCTCCATGAGAAGTATATTACAACACACTAATACACGGGAGCCCATATCTTACTGAGAGGTTGGGGCTCTCTAGCCACCTACCCTGCTGCTAGTGTGTGCATGCAGGGCGACACACATACTACACAGTCTTTTCAACTCAGGACCTATTTAAACACACGCCTACGTATTTCAATATAAGGAACAGGTCACTCCTTCAGCAAATATTTGTTGAATACCTACCACCTGCCAGGATGGACTGTACTGTGCTGGGTTATGCTAGTGCACAGAGATTCCTGATGTCACGGAAGTAACATTAAGGGAGATAGACAACAACTACACAGGATTCCGAGCGCTTTCAATGCTGGAGAGAGTGTGTGATTTTTTTTAGTAGTATGATCAGAGGTAGCTGGAAGTGGGATGCGTAGGTAACTCCTTGGAGCTCAATCAGCTTACAAAACTCTTCTGAAGCCCCCAGATGTGGCCTACTGTCTGAAGGACCCACGCTCTGTCCGGAATGTACCTCTCGAGAAAGACTACCTTTTCTCTCCCACTTTTCTTCCAGTCGGTGGTCAGTCCCCTGCCTCGGAGTCGCCAACACTACGTCGCAAAGTCCAGGGTTCCAGGCCTGGACAGCTCTCAGGATCTTCTCCTCCTTCTCTGAACCACCAGGGAGAGCAAGCGGAGCCCTGTCCGGGAGCGCGCTCGCTGGAGCCGCCCTCCCGCCCCCGGCTCCGCGAGAGCGCGCGCGCCGAGCCAGCGGCTCTCGGCGGCGACGCGGCCCGGAGGGCGGCGCGCGCCCTGCGCTGAGCAGCTGCGGCGGCGGCTGGCGCGGGCTGGCGTCCGGACGGAGGCGGGAGGGGACGCTGCAGCCTCGTGAGGGCGGCGAGGAGAGTAGGGCACAGGACCGGCGAGTTGGAGAGGCGCGGCGAGCGAGCGGCACTGCGCCCTCGGAGAGCCCAGCCCCGCGTCCCCGTGCCCGCGCGCGCTCAGCACCCGCGTGGAGGACAGCTCCGCAGCGCGCCGCTCGCCCAGCCGCCCTCTAGCCCGCCTGCGTCCTGTAGCCAGGGCGCCCGGCGGAGAGCCCGCGCAGTGCTGCCCGACCTGCAACTCCCTACGAGCCAGCTCGGGAGAGCAGCCATTGGCCTCGGAAGCCCTGACGACTCCGGAGCAGAATGTACCAGGGACACATGCAGGTAAGAGACCTCCCTCAGCAGGTCGACTGAACAGCCAGTGACCCCCAAGTTCCTGGGTCCAGAGATGCCCTCGCTCAACTCAACAAGTGACTAGGGTACTACGACCCAGGCGTTTACGTCCCTCAGTAACGCTGGATGGTGTCCCATGGTGGGATGGGAAGGAAAGACTGGGAACTTGTGCGGGGAAGTTTGCTTTCTGGGCAGTCCTGAGCCTGTGCCTTTAAGCCGGCTCTGGGATCCTAGCAGAGGAAGCCCAAAGAGGTGACCATGTTTCCTAGCAATCCTACCGCTGCACCTCGCACGTATGTCAGCTGAAGGGCAAACATCAGCCAGACTTGCCGCCTCTCCCGCCTGCACAGGGCGCTCCACAGTCCCAACACTTAGCCGCCGTCGCGGTGTTTCCGTAAAGCATTATTTTTTAAAGGTTCCGTGATGCATTTCCACCTTCAGGTGACGGGACATTGTCACCTGTCCCAGTAGTCGTAGCGGAGCGGGTTCTCAGGAGGGGCTTCTTCAGATGCCTGCGCTGTACTCAACTGGAAGATTACTTTAACCTTGACTTTAGTTTTCATGCACGAGGTTGAGTCTTCCTCATAATAAAATTATGCTTCGGAGTGGTGGAGAGATAACCCAAACACTAACTCAGCGTTCTGAAGTATGAGTGGAGCTCCTTCCCAATCCTTTGACATGTTTCTCCCTGGGGCTTTCTTTCCAACGACTCTCAGCTAGCAGTCCTCATAGGCGGTGTCCCCCACACCTGGAATCCATCCGGTGTGTCTGTGTGAGTGCCAAACATGCCGCTCCGGTATCTTTTTGACTCCTTGAGTCATAACAAATACACTGCTGAGTGCATGACTTAATATTTAATTTCCAGATCTTGGGGAAATTCCTTTGAACTAGCAGTACTGTTATCTAAAGCACAGCGCTAACTGTATGTCATCTAAAGCATATTACTGATTGTATCTTAAGTTTGTTAGGAATTCAGAATCAGCCGAGTAGAATTCCGACAGCACTGCCCTGTCACTGACATCATCCTGTTTTGAAAGTCATTAATGGGATCATGTCACATTTGACAGATAATGATTAGTATAATTTTAAAATATGTAACAAATATAATCTGCCTGTCTTAAAAGTTTAAAGTCAAAGGAACTCTCTCACTACTGAAAAAAATTCAGCAAAGGACTGACTTAATTATATGCTTTGTTTTCACCCAAGAATGATATTTAAACTTTCATTCTTTACATGTCATTATTAAATAGTCTCTTCACAAAGAGAAAAGAGAAGCATTTGAATAAATACACTCAGCTCTTGGAAACTTTCTTATAGACACAGAATTCATAGTTAATTGCCTAATGCAATTTTTTAAAAAAACTTTCCATGGTGTTTGGGGGGGGAATTTTGTGGGTTTTTTTTCCCCAAAAATATGTTCTTGGGAATGCAAAACTGAAGACACAATCTGATGAACTGACACACCCTCCAAAACAATTTTAACCGAATTTTCAGAATATTTTAAGAAACAGTGCTATTGAGACTTAAATGGTCTTGAGCAAATTCTGAAGGCTTGATTTCACTTTTGAAGCCGAGACAGAATGTGACTGTAAGACTGTGCATTTGTTCCCACTGTGGCGTGTGCTCCTGTAACAGCACACCAGGGCTTGCAGCGGGGGCTCACAGATCTCTTTTGCCAAACCTAACTTGAAAATTTACAAAACAAAAGCTATGATCAGCATTCTTGCCAAAATTCCAGAGCACAGCCCCTTTCCCCCTCACTCTTGACCATTATGTTGAACATAAAATTTCAGACACAGTCTGAATGGGAATTCTGTTTATCCCCAAATCACCTCTAACAACCTGGTTCATGATATTTCTCTTTGGTTACATTCTTAAACACCTACTGTCTTCCCCCAACACTGTCATTTAGCCTCTCCGTAGTGTTGACATATTCAAAGAATGACTTCTTAACAGGCTTAGCTCCATCCTGTGTGTGCATGACTCCAGTCACACACATGAATCCCAACACATCCTTTATAGCTTAGACCAGAAGTCTGCATATTGACTGAGGCTGCTTCCAGCTTTGGGCTCTTTGGAATGGCTGATATTGTTTGGCTGTATTGAGGCAGGTATAAAAGAGAAAACCTTTGTAATCCCGTACTCTGCCTTCTAAATCTTCTCTTTTCTGTGATCAAGATATTTTAAAAAACAAAGTGCTTTGTAAGTAACAGTCTGGAGTGGATCGAGGCTGTTCATGTGAAGCCTTAAAAATAGTCCAATTAAAACTCCTGCAGAGCCTTTGTGTTTCCAACTTACTGCTTCTGCAAGTGGATTCTTGAGTCTGACACAGAAGGCTAACTGCTCTGCTTGTGGTAGACCCTTCACTCACAGGCTTTTAACAACACTCATTTGGTTCATTCTGATACTTCATTACAAGATGAAAAGTATATCTCTTTCAGATGGACAGACTGCAGACAGGAACATATTCTTGGTTTCATAGTCACTGTCATGTGTATATTTCTCAGGCAATGGAGTTGCACTGTTCCCTGGAGTACAGTTGTTTTCCACTGGCTAACCAGTTATTTCCAGGGGGAACTGATTACCCCAGTAACTTAAGCAAAGATGGCTCTCGTTAGTGGTAGGTTTAGTCTCACCTCCTTCTCGATTTTCACAAAGGGATCGATGGTGATTAAATATCCGTCAGCATCAATTGTGACAAAGCTGTCTACTGCTGATAAACATCCCACAGTCGTAATCCTACCAGTGTCTCTGTGCCCAGTGTTAAGGTGCCTGTTTGCTTATGTGGATGTGAGTTAAAACTGCCAGCAGGAGCAAAAGCACCCGTGGTCCCTGAATGCTTCCCTAAGCCAACTCATTTCCTGCTGGAATATAAATACAGGGTGATGCAACTTATATTTTCAACTAAGATGCTTTTTCTTGGGAATGAAGAGTTAGTGGTAATTTCTTCTTTTGTTATTAAAAAAAAACTTATCTCAGAAGGAAATCAGACTAAAAGCAACCTGTTTGTGATGATAACTAATCTTTGTCACAGACACTCAGTGCAGGTTTGATGCTTATTTAAGCTTCACATCACATAAACTAGAGAACACGTATACCGTAAGAATTATACGATTGTTAGCCACTCTCAAATCCAGCATTTTATTGTCTCAACGAAATAATGGGTTTGAGTTTTATTTTTAATTTATGATTTAACCTGAGTTTTTCCTTAGAAAAAGGTCACAAAAGGGACCTGTTTAGGTAAATAAATCATGTTAATGTATTAGACCCATACACTGGAGGTCCATTTAGATTTTCTCCATACCATGCACTAAGGAGTCACCAACATGGGCTGTGGATGCTTTCAGCAATCACGCCTCAGCTTGCCACTGCTTCTTGTGCCTAGGTAAAGTGAGTTGTGCATCTCTTCACGGTAGCCCCTTCCTGTAAGTATTAACCAGCAGTTTTACAATGAGTTTATTGCCTTCGCTATTAACTACAACTCCACTGAAGAACATTCATACCCAATTATGAGCACATGCTCAAAATTGCGGGGAAATCATCAAAATTCGGAAGTGCCTTTCTGTATATTCACAAACCGTTACACCTGGTATGGGCTAACATTGAGCGCTTAGCACTGTTTCTAATAGTTGTGGTTTACTATTATGGGATATCTGATTAAGCTGAAAATTTTCATTCCTCAGGAAACAGTTAACTGTAGACACTCTAAAAGCCATATTATAGGCTCTGTAGATCTTGTACATAATTTATAAAATTCTTCCTAAAGGCATATGTTTGGAACTACAAATTCCAGCTTGTATATGGTTTGACTCGAAGACATTTTTGACATACTGATGAAGACAACATTTAAACAGAGCTTGTTGATTTTAAAATCCAGAATTTCTACCATCACCACTGCCAACCTTGGAAGCATTAAGATGCGGTATACCATGCAGAGAGAACATCTGGCAGGCTCTTTGGTTTGTTTGGCTGGATTGGTTTGGGTTTTCTCTCTTTCTGTTGAGATCACACTTTTAGAGCAGTGGTGTAGCTAGAGCTATCTCAAGGGCTCATAGCTCAGAATCAACTTGCTGACGCATTATTAACAGAATACCTCTCTTGCAGTGAGTGTGCAGGTAGATCTTTGTCCCATGTCCTCTCACTGAGCCACCCAAATCCAGTGGAATTTTGTCAACAACAATGATGTGATTTCATGTATATTTTTGGGTGTGCTAGCTGCAATGTAATTACATGGCTGTAATTCCAGCAGTAAGTCAGGGCCAGGAAGAGGATTTCAAGTTCAAGATTACTCTAAGCTACATAGCAAAACTTTTAAAAAAAAAAATCAAATAAACAGATAAAGAATGGTCATTGGGTTTCTGAAGCATCAACATGTTGAGTTTTGGGTTGTTTTTTTGTTTGTTTGTTTTGAATTAAAATTTATAAATGGCAGTTGTTTTGATAAGACCAGAACAAGAAGAAACACTCTTTCAACAGTGCCTACCTTTACTCTGCCTCCCTCATTTCTGCCTCTTCTCACTCATGCCCATAAGGATACCAAATGTAAATGATTATACCTTGTCTATTACATTACTGTGTTGTGCCGATTATAAGCAGGGAAATAGTTAATACCTTGTCGGTTCATTATCAAAACAATTACTGAATTTTTTGAACTCAAGGTATAATATAACACACTGCCAATACTGTCCTGTAGAGTCTAAGTATAACATGTTAGTGTATTATTATTAAAAGCTAACATACTCTTATTTAAATTTCATTAGATAGATGACCAGTGTCACACTTTATGTGACATTTCAGTAAACAAGTCATCTTTATGTTTTTTTCTTTTAGGTGGTACTGTTATATAACCACACTGATGATAGTGGGGGCACATTGAGCTAGGAAAAGACTGTTTAGCTACAGTTTTGTCAAGAGAGATATGCAGAAGTCTATCAGCACCGTTGCACTTGAACGGACAAGAGCCAGGTTGGATAGCAAGCATTGGGGTAGATACATGCTCAAATCTCCAAGCCCCCATCCATGTGAATGAACCTCTGTAAACCCAGGCAAGCCCAGTGATTGAGGCTTGGTATAGCAGCGTTTTCCCTCCCTCATAGAATACCATCTGGCAATCTGTGAATCATAGATACCAAGAGAGGGTTAGTGTTGTTTTGATGGCAGCAATCTACCTAGGGTGATGGATGTGGAATTCCCACTCCTGTGAGTCTCTTCAAAACCATGTGGCTCTCAAAACAACTGGTATAGAATACGAGTTCAAATATATGCCGTTTGAGTAATGATTAAAGGACATGCAAGGTTTTGTTTGCAATGTAAAATCTCAGGAGGCCACAATGACTGTGTAATTACTTGCAGGCTGCTGTACAGGAAAGGAACAGAACCATCCTCTATTGCATTGGTTAAATGCATTAATGGTAGCATCAGAGGCATAAAACCACATGGGCATCACATTTAGCAGTGAAATCACAGACTTTCTCTAGGATTAGTTTGATGATGAGTGAGCCCAAGCTTGAATTCTCCACTTCTCTCTCTGTATCTTCTCTCTCTAGCTTATGGTTATTGGTCTGTGTCTATCCCTGTTGTGGTGTCCATGACAAAGGGCTCTGCTCTGTATTTATTTGAACAGCACAGAAAGCATTATATGGGAAAAGAATGAACATTCTTTACAGAAATGATTAACGGTGTTTTACAAGGGATTAAATCACTGACTCTAACTGACCTCAACTGAACCCAGCTGACCTCAGAGCAGTCGCTTAGTACAGCAAACAAGCTGTCAGTATACAACATTTATGGTGAACTTTTATTGTATAAGATTTCTTCCAACTTGATGGCTTCTTTGAGCAAATGGTTACCACAACACACACATACATATGTGTATTACTCTGAGTCAGGGGCATGGGAGGTACATCACTTAAGAGTAAAGCTAAGTGTTAGCTTAGATTGTAAAAGCTGATTGCATGGGAAATCCAAGGCAAGTAGGGTTGGTGGTGACATTGTTCTCTTCAAGGCAGGTTAAACCAACAAACTGAGTACACAGTGAGACAGCAGGTGAAGTCTCAAGTGGTCTCGAGGCATCTTATTAATTTGGCTGTGAGGTCTAGCAAAGGTTTATTCTCTTTGAATGTAAAAGATATTTTCATAAAAATGTATCACTACACTCCACAGGATTCTGAGTGAAAAAGTAGCTATGTTGCAGGATGAGGTGACATTTCCTTAAGGGATAAACAGTAGAAAGGCACCACACAGGACACCCTGGTTGGCAAGATGATTTCTTGAGATTTATGAAGAGAAAGTAAGCAGAGAAAGTAAGTGGCCAAGCAGAGGCAACATCTGTGCACACACCAATCCCTTACTACTAAACCAGGATGGCTTGGAGAAGAAATGCAGTCAGAATCAGCCTGAGAAAGTCTACACCACCCTGGACATGTGCCTCTGTATGTATCTGTGTGTCTGTGTGTCTCTGTGTGTCTGTGTGTCTATGTGTCTGTATGTGTGTCTCTGTGTGTGTGTCTTTGTGTCTGTGTGTCTGTGTGCATATCTTTGTGTCTCCAAGACAAAAACAAAAAACAATCCAGTACTGTAAACTGATATAACAATCTATGAAGCAAATCCAACACTTGCCCGGGAAATATTGCCGTATCACTGGGTAATTGGTAGATAGCCATCAGACCAAGACTCACAAGGTCAACACAGAGTATGAATAGAGAGTTGGCAATTGGAAATGTTAATCTCCACGAGGTAATGGGAGGAAAAATGAAAACCTCATGAGAAAATAAGGCTGCCAGAGTTGTGTGGTTTATCCTTTCTCCTTGTAAGTGAGCGCTAATGCTGCTTGAGAGTCAGGTCCTAAAAGCCATGCTCAGATCATGTAACCATGTGACACTTGAACCACCAAATGGCAGAGGGCTTGTTGGAACTGCAGAATCTCAGATGCCTTTGCAGAGCCAGGCATCAAGACTAATATGCACATCAACAATTGAGAAGCACTGACACGCAGTCTGGGTGGAGAGCAGAGCCCTTCCCTATCACTGAACTTCTACAATCACTTAATTCTCAGATGGCTTTCTGATGTCATAGAAGCATGATGAGGTCCCTGAAAAAGCAGCTGGCAAGAGCAGTGATCACAACTGTATGTGCACAGAATGCTTAGTTACATGGACACCTTCACTGCCTTGACGGTGGAACAGACACCAAGTGAGTTGTAGTGTCCCTCCAGGAGAGATGAGTCAACATGATGTTCCACCTAAACAAAATGACCTGCCTGTCTTTGAAAGACTGTTATGTCTTCATCCATTGAAGCCTTTCCTTGCTCAAGATAAACAGCCCATTACACTCGGCTGTGTTTCATAAGGATGTCTCTGGAGTTTTAATGGCTCCCTGATAGTCTGACTGTCCAAATGAGGCATATTGCTCTAGGTCTGGCCATGGCAAGCCATGGAAGATTGCTTCTCTCTCGGGAGGACAGTCATTCCGATAGCCTGAAACCGTTTGAGTCGTTTAACACTAAATCGAACTGATGTGTCTATTCTCTGAAGGCTTCAGGCCATTTTACTGGTGTTTGCTCTATTCCAAAATAATCTTGGATCCAAATGTGCTGAATAGAACATTCTAGGTGAACAGTTGTGTTTCAAAAAAAAAAAAAGTGCTGATTAGTTTTCAGGCCATAGGATCCTCAGTTTAATACCTGTCTAAAAGTTCACCTCAACCAGCTCATTTCACAAATGGGAAACTTGGAACTAGAAAAAAATTTATTTAATTTTCCCCAAAGTCCCATATTGTTTAGTTGCCAGAGCCAATATTGGGACGGAGTCTGCTTTTCTTTGGAATTTTATTTCCATTGCACCTTTATTCTTATTTTGACATTTACGACATCAAACAGGCTAAATGAAAAGTAAACATTGCAATAAAGCAGGAGATGTTTCCAAAGAGCCAGGTGTTTGGCACTCAGTCACCAAAGCTGACATTTTCCCCGATTTTCATCTGTGCTATAACTATTTGATATTTACATGGCCCATTTTAGCAGACGTTTGGCTGCCAAGCAGCAGAAGGTCTGGCCTGAAATGCATTGTAAGAGTGGAGAGAACTAACTTGAGAAGTTATGTTACTTCTCATCCTGATGATGTTTGGCCCTGTGTTGAGTGAAATAGTTTGACAGGTTCTCAGCATTCTTCTTAGTTCCCTAAGTGTACTCACCCAGGTTCTTAAATGTAAGCAACTGAAACAAGCTCTATCCCATACAGCAGATGAGAGCACACTTGAAAAGTATATTGAAACAATGAACAAGCAGGGAAAACCCGATATACTTGAAAAGTAACCATGCTTTACTGTCTGTCATCTGACTCACAGAATGATCCATGGAAGTCAGGGATGGTGGTGACATGTCTTAGCACTCGAGAAACGGAGGCAGGGGAATCAGGAGTTCAAGGTCATCTCTGTCTACATCTCAAGTTCAAGGGTAGCCTGCACCTTAGGAGACAAATCCCCCCCCCAAAAAAAACCCTAATGTTATTTGATTAGAAAGAAGACAAGCCTGCAATACCAAGCATCACCTGCAAGTTAAGAAAGAAAAAAAATGCTAACTTTTGAATGACTAAATGAAGAAGTACCATGACTAAGCAACAAAACTCAGTGTCAGGAGGAATCATGCAAGCATCTAAGCCGCTGGATATTCTTGCCCAATAAGATTTGTACTGAAATCACTGTAGAGTTTCATCACAAGAAACTCAGGCACACTAAAACAAATGAAGTTCCATAAAATAATGATATGCTGTGTTTCTGAAATACCATGAAAGGGGAAAAGAAGAGAAGTCACTATAAATTACAAGGAGACTAGAGAGAGAAGACAAATGCAGTGCCTGGTCCTAACATAGATCATTGATGGATAAAGACCATTGCTAGGGACACTGCTGAGGACATGACTAGCAAAATTTGAATACAGACTGGAAATCAAATTAGTATTGTGTCAGTATTAAATTTCTCAAGTTGGAGAACCGATGTGGGAGTATAAAAGGATATTCTTGTTCACAAGTGACCCCAAGTGAACTCACGGGGTCGGTCACACAACGAGCAAATAAATAAATGAAGTAATAAATGATAAGTCATGAAATTAGAGTTTCATTCTGCATAAAGTATGCATGCTGTCCTAGGGCTGGGTAAGCAAGGGTGTGGCATATGTAACCTCCTCTGGTTTGAACTGGAAATGATAATAAAATGTATGTGTGGAGAGAGGGCTTGTGGCAGGAAAGGGAAAGAGATCACAATTAAGCAAATTTAACAAAAATGATTTTAACCAACAATGAATGTGAGAAAAAGACATTGAGGGAATCCACTGTTCTACCCTTTCCATGCTTCTGTAGGCTTGAGAGATATTTTAAAATAAAGAAGTTTGTGGGCTTGGTTTTCTTTGTTTTTTTGTTTGTTTGTTTGTTTGTTTTAATGCAAAAAGAAGTACATTGGAGATACTAGCAGGCTACTGGAACTAAGCTAAGAAAGGAGGGACCAGATAAAAGGGAGAGGCCAGGCCAAGCCAGACACAATTAGGCTGACTGAGCACCTGTGTGGTCTTCACCCCAGAGCTTGCCTCTTCTGGCACCGATGTGACTGCTATGTTTGGCCTTCACAGTGCTTGGCACACAGAAGCTTCACGATGAAGCTTTAGCACTGCCCCTCACCACCAGCATGGACCCCATACTGTGTGGCAGCTTCTGTGTAGCCAGATCTTGGGGAGATAGTGATGGGTAGGTGAGGCACAGAGGCAGCTCTATACCTGGCTTCTGGGCAGACCATGAAAATTATCTTATCCACTTTTTGCCAAGACTCGTTAAGCCAAATATTTGGTCAGTCTCCAAATATAAAAGACAGTTTGGATTCAGGAAAGTATTTTGAAAGAAACGTCTCCTATCTATGTTATAGATACTACTGGAAAAACAACCAGACACATAAAGAGCTTTCTTGAAAAGAAGGTAGATACCTCGCTCTCTGCCGACTTTACTTTAGTCCAGCTGGCCTTGTGTTGTAAGCATTAAAGACATGAAGTTCTCTTTCAGGCTCTTCTTACTTGATCACCTTTCCCTTAGGTGCTACCTCTTGGAAAGTATGGCACCACTGAAGCATTCTGGCTTATGAAATCATGTAGCCAAGAAGAGGAAAACGACCCTGCTGTCATTCATCAACATCTGTGTCTTGCCCATTTCTACTCCTTTTGAGAAATTGAAAAGAGCCCTGTGAATAACTCAGTGATTAATCAGAATCAAAAATGCTTGTCATGTACCTTAAATATAAGAACATGCTTGCCCTCCGTGTGCAGGAATTTAATGTGGAAATGTGAGCAGATTAGAGGAGCGGCATGTTCACCCAGAAGACGATGGCTGTCGGTATGCCCTGTGCACTAGAATCCTTAATACTGATACAAAGTGTCTTATGGGAGTTGTTAGGAAGATTTATTTAAGATCCCAAAAAAAGTGTTCTTACGCCTGGGGAAAGATTTAATTAAAATGGAATCTCTAAGTATCAGTGTCCTCAGAGTTCAAGTTCACAACTTCATCAGTTCATGAATGAGGACACAGAAAAGCTCAAAGGCTCAGACAGCTCACCATCTAACCAAGGATGATCATGAACTCCTGATCTTCCTGCCTCTACTTCCCAAGTGCACTACCAATTGGTTTATTCTATGCTTGGAGTCTGGATGGAACCCAGGACCTCATCCTTATGAGGGAAGCTCTCTACAAACAGGGCTACATTTCCAGAACCCCAGTGGATTTAGAGATGTGTTTCATACATCTCCTTTATATTTGAAAAATGTCTTAAGGTTACTAATGCTATTATGAAACACCATAGCCAAAAGCTAGTCAGCTCACACTTCCACATCACAGTCCATCATCGAAGAGAGTCAGGACAGGAACTCAAACGGGGCAGGAACCTGGAAGTAGGATGTGGAGGCCATGAAGGGGAACTGCTTACTGGCTTGCTCCTCGTGGCTTGTTCAGCCTGCTTTCTTATAAAAAGATAACTGCCAGCCCCAAGATGGCCCCTCCTACAATGAGCTGTGCCCCTACACACACACACAGTCACTAATTAATCAGTCACTAATTTTAAAATGCCCGGTGGGCGTTCCTACAACCTAATCTTATGGAAGAATTTTCTCAATTGCAGTTTCCTCTATGATTCTAGCTTGTGTCAAGTTGACTTAAAACTACTCAGTACAGAGGTAACAAAAAAAGATCTTCCATCCTAGAACAAACAGCCCCAAGACAGGAGCATAGCTTCAGCACATACTGTCTGTGACCTTATTGTCAACACTCCTGTCCTCTAACCTCCACTGTCCTCATCTGTGGTGTGGAAACACACACACACAATCACGCATACATGCACAGACACACATGCATGTGTACACGAATGGATACACTCATACACACACACATGCACACACACAAACATACACACCTACCTTGACTACTTGAGTAGACGAGATCTTGTAGCAAAGGCTTAGCATACAGTAATAGCTCAATGGATGTTATCTCCAGCATCTTTATAGAGTTTGGAACGCTTCCTGTCCATCGTGTATGGAAGCAGTGCAACAGTGGTACCTGCTAGTCTAGGTCATTCACTATGGCAGCCATTGTTGCTTTTCTGACACAGTTCTGAAGTTTTTGCTCCCTCCATCCCCACACTGTTCATTTACCCATCTTTACTATTTCTCTTGTGCTGTCTCCCAGCCAGTGTCACTCTCTCATGTCCCTGCTTACTAAGCAAACTCAAGGCTGTCCTCTTCCATGTTACCTCCCTGTTTTATACACCTCATTAACACAACAATTAGCATATAATTTTAAGCATTTTTTAACTCTGTCCAACTACTATATGCCCACCTGTGGTAGTGACTATATTCAATATGTCTTTCCATCCTGAGAGGCTAGTGGTGCACTGTAAAGTGTGGAATGGATCAGTGATGGAAGGAAGGAAGGACAGAAGGAAGGAAGGAAGGAAGGAAGGAAGGAAGGAAGGAAGGAAGGAAGGAAGGAAGGGAGGGAGGGAGGGAGGAAGGAAGGAAGAAAGGAAGGAAGGAAAGAAGGAAAGCTGACTTGGAAGAATCCCCTAATATGGACCCAGAATATAGTCAGAATGGCCTCCTGAATTCCAAGATGCACACAGCCCCAAGGATCTGATCTATTCCCAAGAGTTCCTGGAGCAAATGCATATCACGTGAAGTTTCCACACACTTGAAAGGGAATCAATTACGGAGGAACCTTGTAATTAGATTGCCCCTGTAATTAACCAACACTCACTGTCAAAGCAGTCTGCAGTTTAATGGTTGAACCTCTTTCAAGCCTCAGGACAGTCTGCTGTTCCAGATTTAGAAGTGCAATAGATCCTTCTAATGGGTCCCGGCGATATCTCTAAGCAGCCATAGTTTTGTGGAATTAGACTCCATCCCTCTGCATTTCTAGACACCTCCTTCCTGACTCAGCAAGGGGTTAGTAATTATTTGGATGGAAAATTTCTGTCTTACAGACAGTATATCTATGCATGGCCAGGACAGATTGCCCTCATTTACTACTAACCATGTTCTAGAAAATAAGCTCTAAACATATCCTAACATCAAGATACCTGATAAGTCCTATAAAAATCAAGGATTATGCCCTTCTTAGCCCTCAGAGAATGAGCTGTGGGATAAGATTCTGGCAGACTTCTCTTTATCAGCCTGAAAATACCATAGACACTTTCCCACAAACCTGTCTATCCTCAGTGTAGATTCTCAGCTGTGACAAATTCTGATATCTCTGATAAAACAATAGTCACTTTTTGAAAGAGTCCCACAAAATGTCATTGTTTGAGAGTGGCTCAGGGGAGAGGTATTTAATTGCTGCCGTCCTGAAGAAAACCCAGTGATCAGGGTCTGACCACTTCACTAAAAGCTGAGGACCCAAATCTGAGGCTTCCAGGGTTTTGTTCTGTGTCCAGAGATCTTGTAACCAAGTGGGGCCCCTTCTCAACTTTTAGATCTTGAACCATGACCAAGTGACTGAACTCACAGCCACAGAAGGGTTTTGCAAGCTTCCTGGAACACGGTAATAGCAGTGGATGGTGGAAATCCAATCATTTATTCACAGGTAGATGCTAATCCATAAAGCTTTCAGTGCTCTAACTTCCAGAATATCTAGTTCTTTCCCTTTGATGGTGGCTTTGTTTTGCTTCTCTTTTATTACTTATTTTATCATAAGGGGTTGCATGTGTAATTACATTTATTGCTACACGTAAGTCCCTTTGTGTACATAAACCACTTTGTTTACCCATTTCTCTGTTGACAGGAAGATATTGATGTGCACACAGCTCGGTGCTGCCTTTCCTAGGAGTCTCGGGTGGGAAATCACTGTGGAGGATCCTAGGAAAACCAGCCTACTATATGCCCTAGCTCTGCCACTCCTGGGTATATTTGGCGCTTGGACAGCACCCTTGCACACAACAGAGTGTACCTGCTTAGGAGCAGACAGACTCTTGTAAAACTTCTCTCGTTTTCTGCAGAAAGTCTCCTGTCTTAGTTTTTTTTTTCTTTTTGTTTTTGTTTTCTCTCTATTGCTGATAAAATACTCTGACCAAAAGCAATTTAAAGAAGAGTGGATTTATTTCAGCCCACAGTTCAAAGTTACAGCGAGGGAGTCATGAAAGCAGAGGCTTGAGACAAATGGTCACATGGCATCCACAGTTAGAAAGCAGAGAGCAGTGAATGCTTGCTATCTAATAATCCACACCATTTCTCTATTTTATATACACTAGGATCTCCACCGAGGAAATGGGCCCACCCACAGGAAAGATGTGGCTTCCCAGATATGTTAAACAAATCAAGATAATCTCTTTGTGACATTCTCAGATGCAAACCTTAACCTAAATGATCCCTCACAGGTATGCAGGGAAGCTTGCCTCCAAGGTAATTCTAGATGCTGTCAATTGACAATCAACACTTGCTATGGAATCAACCCCCATAGAAGGCCTGGGTGACCAGTATAATATTAATGCTGTGGTTTAACCAGAGCTCTGAGACGTTGATTCTGTTGCACTGTGTTACATATGTGGAAGAGTCTGGGGTTGTATGCATCAGCTAAGCCAAAATATCCCTCATCCCTAAATTCTAACACATACATAAATTCTAATGCATACCTTGTCATTTATGATTTTTATAGAGAATATTTTATAATAATGTAGTAAGTGTTAGCTTTCTGGTGCTGTAGTAAAATACCTGAGATAATCAACCTATAAAGAAGAAAGGTTTATTTAGGCTCTTAGTCATGGAGGTTTCATTTCATGGTTTGACACCCATTGCTTCGGATTCAGTGAGAGGCATCACCCCCTGAGGGAGGTGTGGAGCAGAACAGAGCCACTCTGCTCATGGCCAGTCCTCAAAATGGGAAGGAAGCCTGAGTCCCACAGCCCCCTCTTATCAGGCCCCAACGCTTTTCTTTTAGTTTATTTTTATCTATGTGTAGGGATGTATTGTCTGTCTGTCATCTGTACATATAACTGCAGTGTTTCTGAGTCCAGAAAAGGCTGTCAGAACCCCTGGAAATAGAGTCCCCTGGTTGGGTGGGAGCCCCTGAGAGACGTGATGGGGATGAAACTCAGATCATCCACAGTGCTCTCAACTGTCTCATTGTGTTTCCAACTCCCAAGACCCCATTTCTCGCTGTTCCCACGAGTCACCAGTACCACCAAGACTTTACCAAATGCCTCATACCTTAGCATTTCATCCTCTGTCAGACTTGTCCTAAACACTTGACTTCACTGTTGAAAATAACCACCACTATTCAACGGTGTTCTCTTCCTTTCTTATGCTCTTAATCACCCTTTTGTGATGGAATACAGTGCTTGGACTATTGAACGTGGCCACTTGTAATGGGCAGGCACAAGATTTCTTTGAAGGAAACCTAAGGGCTCAAATCTCAGCTGTCTCAGTTCACACTCAATTCTACTTAAAAAGAAACCACTATTGCCTAAGTTATTAAAATTCATTTAAAATTTCCAATTAATTTAGAAATGGAATGACCAATAGCTCACATTATAAAAGTAGATAAAATACTTTTAACACTAGCCTAATGTAAAGTCAAAATTACCAAAATGAAGAGTATGATTTTCTCATAGCCAATTTTGTTAAAATTAATATTTATAAATAAGTATCTAGCACCCTGGTCTAATTCTCCTCTGGTTTCAAAATCAATATGGGATTAAATATACATGTTTTATTTTATGTTAAAGAATGCTTGCTATGGTTTTCTACATAAAAAGGCAAATACAAGTACTTTGTATTTAGAATCAACTAACTACCCTAGCTAACTACCAGTATCTGTCTCAACCACTGACACATGCTTTAAGTTCAACAATGCATCCATTACCAACGCCACAGCGCTGGCGGCTCCTGCAGTCCTGGACTGTGTGTAGCACCAACATCTGCCCTGGAACCAAAAGCTGTTCTTTCCTGCTTTCTGCTCCAAAGTCTAATCTAAACCCAGTCACACTCTCAGCTCATCCACTTCTGCCCCAGCTTCTCTCCCACCTTACCAACTCCCTTTAGCATAGTCGAGACTTATCAGCTTTACCTAAGAAGTCTAAAGATGGACTCTAAAGCCGTCTTTCTGCAACCTGGGGCAAACATATGTATATATTTTTATCCTCTTTGCTACAGTGTTAATTGGCTCCAACCGCCCGTCTGTTAGAGTCCTTTCATGGCCCACCACCACTAGAGCAATCTTTACAGGTGTGCTCTTCAGTATTGTCTTAGGATCCTGGTTAAAAGTGCAGATTCCAGACCCTATCACAGTCTTATTGATCAGGCCATAAAGACTGAACCTGAAAAACCTGCAGAACATTCTGCAAGTGAACTTAGTGTAGCATGGAGACGATAGGACTCGAAAGCTTGCTGTTCCAGCATCTGGGATGTTCCCAAATGCATCGTATGCACTACTAAATTTTATAGACTCCTCTAAACTGGACTTGGGCTTCCATGCCTCTGGCCTTTCCTAATGGTGTTCTCTCTGACTGGAACATCCACCCTCTTATTCCCTGCTAAGCCTCTGTCAGCCACTAACACCTAGGCAAGTTTTTCCTAGCATGAGTCATCAGAGCCTCCAGGTGTGGGTACACACCATCCTCCATGTTCACAATGCTCCAAACCTGGGTGGAACTCTGCCACAGGTCCCTCACCATGCTATCTCACAGAGTGGTTTCTCTTAGCTATGTGCTTTAACTCCAGTGCCTCACACAGAGTCTGCCCATGGTCTATGAGTAAGGTACTGTGCCTCTCCTATCTTCTGGGGACTCATTTCACAGACCTTCCAAGTATTCTTGAAACCAGAAATAGCAACAAAATTTCTCCCTGCTCCAAATATGTGTATGTAATATACTTCCCTGTATACCTTTAATAGAGGTTAATTTAAAAATCAGCCACATCAAGAGATGAGTAATACCTAATAATAAAATAAAACAGTAATAAAACTATAATAAAAAATAAAAACAAAAACTTCATAACTAAAAAACAATAATATAATAAACCATAATAAAACTATAATAAATAAAAAACCATAATACAATTTTCTAAAAAACTATAATAAAAGTGAACGCAGTCACTGTGTTCTTCTATTCTGCTCACCAACCTTCCTGTGATGAACTCAGATGGTGTAGTGCCTCCATGGGAGCCTGCTCTGGCATCTGTGACATGCCAACCCTGTAACACTGTGCTTAGTGACTAAGTGAGATACAACATAACCAGCATAGATGTGCTGGATGGGTAAGTGGATGATTCACATGTTGGGTGGACAGAGGCAGATGGTATCAAATTTCATCACGCTACTCAGAATGGCTAGCCATTCAAAACGAGCGCATTGTCTGTTCACGGAATTTTCCATTTAGGCCATTGTTGACGATGGGTAACTGAGGAAAGCAAAATTGCAGATAAGGAAAGCTATTGTTCATGCTGGATTAAATAATTAACCGTGGAGCTAATTCATCTCATAATTAGCCTTTATTAATCTTCTTGCTTTGATTCAAACTTCTAAAGATTCCCATAGACAAATATAAATTGAGCATTTTATCTGGGATCTCTGAAGACATAATTAAACTATTATAAAAATGTGCTATACCCTTTAAAACTGTGTATTCCCTAAGCGTCCATTCAGATTCCTTTTTTGATTTAAAGAAATGGCAGATGCAAATAAACAAGCATCCTGTTTGGCAGCGGGTAAAAGAGCTGGCTCCCTGGGACTGGTGAAGGTATACTCTTGTTCACTGACTGGCAGTCCCTCTCAATGGCAGTCCCTCTCAATGGTGGTCCCTCTCAATGGTGGTCCCTCTCAATGGCGGTCACTCTTACAAAGCTGGTGGGAAACCACTCTTTGCTGTGACTCTTGGTTTTCCCATCCACAAATGAGTAAACATAATGTCACTCTCTCAGGACTGTAATTTATATATTCCAAACTAAAAGGTATTAAATTAGCATTTAAGATACTACTTAATATAAAAGAAGGCCTATTTCATTAAATGATGCTTAGAGTTTATCATGCACTTGTAACAGAGAGAGTTGAATTTCTCTAGTGAGAAACTATTGATCCCTTTCACCATAGAATTGAACCAACAGTGCATCTGTTCTACTGCTCATGTTCTGTTTTGCTGAGTTTGGATTTTTCTATCAGTTAATTGAAGATTTTTATTTCCAAGAATACTCTGAGAGTCTTTGCATTCTTTGATGCAAAGATGATCTTCAATTCTTTTCTCTTTGTCTTTGGGATATATGGAGAAGGTTGGGGGTGAGGTATTAGTACAGGTTCTAGCCCTCCCCACTGGTGTGACTTTGCGTGGGCTTCTTGCATCTCCTAGCACTTCATGCTGGAGAACGAAAGTGTGTGAGCATACACTCCAAACACTTCTATGGATCTCTCAGTGCTGACAAGGAGAGCATGGGTTTGCTGAGGCTCTCACTGCTGTGCTCCCAGTGTAAGAAATACCCATCCACCCCTGCCAGTGATGACTAGTCAACAAACAACGCACTCATGGAGACAGCACCGCTTCCGTGGTGGTTTAACAGTCAGAATAAAATGATAATGCAAATTACACCCTCAAACTAGCCAAGTAAGTTAGTTGTGTTGGGGCATATTTAAATTTCCCTCACCTCAGATGTCCTCTGTAGCTAGGAAACCTAAGTTCTCACATGCAGCTGTGTCAGAGGAGGTCTGGGGAACAGCCTGTCTTTAGAAAATACAACGGAGTAAACTGAGAATGAGAAACTAGAACTTAAAGTTATACTTTGACCTAAGCCATTGATGTTGCCAGATTAAAAATGTAAAGCAAGAAATGCCCTCAGATGTAGAGACCAGACCAGATGGTATGACTTTAGCAAGAGCCAGGACCCTGTGTTGAAAGCCAGATAGTTTCTCATATCTCCAGGATATGAGGGCTTTCAGATAACTTTGACTTATGAGGAAACAGAAAAGTCTGATTATAAGGGGAAGGATGTGTGCATCTATTCAGGCAGTGTTTACATAAGCATGCCTATAAGCTATGCAAATACTAAAAGCCACAGAGACTTCAGGTCCAAATTACTGACTTTATTACCAACTGTAACCTTCCAGAGCCCAAGTGATCCTTGCAATCTATGCCAGCCCCATCCACAGCTTACCCACACAGTGTAGAACCCACCCCTTCCATGTCTTCCCACTGTCTTCCCATTGTTGTGTGCGTATGGTTAGAATAGACTCAGTAGACAGAGCTGAATGAGATAGCCTCTTGTACTGGAGAGCAAGACTGGTGGCTTATACTGACCTCTGTGTCCACAAGGATGCCTTTAACTCAGTGGTCCTAACCTCTAGCCCTATTGTTCCTGATTCACAAGAGACAGAAAACCAGATCAGACTTAATCTGCAGCAGCTCCAGAGAGCCACTCAAGAGGCAAGGGGAGAGGGAGCCTTTGAGCAGATAGCAGCTAGATATCCCCAGACAGGATAGACAGGCCTGGGCGGCAGCTTCCAGGGAGCTGTCCAAATGCTGTACCTCATGCCTTCCGTGAATCTGTGTGCCACTTTGCAAAGCAAGCACTGCTCCTGTGTGAGAGAGAGCAAGGTCCCAGCCAGAAGAAAGAAGCACACCTCTGACAACAGACCACACAAAAGGAAGTTTTAGAGGTGAGCACACAGCCACAAGTGTGGGCATTGCCTTTAACTGAACTTGGGTCTATATCAGTTTTGTTAGTCATATGTTGTCAAATAAGGACAAGCCATACACATCGGGTTCATCTTTGATAATAATCAGATACGGTTGATGGATGATGGAACTGGCCTAGTGTCCCTGTGCCACCTTCAAGAATAATCTTACACAAGCCACACAATAGTTGGAACAGTTCCAATCATTCAGTGTAAAAGTAACTTACCATGTCAGAGAAATTTGTAACAGTAAGAACACATACCTGTAGTCACGCAGTGCCTGTTTTGTTTTACTTGTGTGAAGTTACAGCTCGGACTGGAGGGCTTGTGAACCCACCTTCACAGGGGAGCGGCATCCTGGAGTAATATATATGTCCCATACAGAGCCTCACACAAGATATAGCTATAATAAACATGAATCACTGAAATCCAATTTACTTCCTGGCCATACTCCCAGGAAGGCTTGTCTGATTTCCAAACTGTGGATGCTGAAGTAAAAATCTGAGTAATGCAGGCAGAGAGGGATAGCTCTGCCTAGATGTATGGGACCTGCTCACCCAGTTCCCATGCTCCATCCACAGTGCTTAAAATATTGAACCCTGACCCCTCTCTGTGACCTCAAATTGTTTATCTGTAACACTATTTGTGTCATACTTCTGGTATAAAAGTAAACATTCATTCATTTATTCAATGACATGCTTTCAAGTATCTTTTCTTTATTAGGGAAATCAAGGGTCATAATAATCCCCCTCATTAGGGAGTTAAAATCTTAGTTGATGATACAGAAGCAAGCTTATTCAAGAAGACCAGATATAAGTAAAACAGGGCTGTAGTTCAAGGATGTTTTAGAGCACAATGTAATCAGGGGAGGGGGGAGCATTATGAAAAATAAGCATTAAGAAGCTATGTCTCCATTGCCATGACTTACAGAGAAACAGCGCCCAGTCTGAGGGTACATTAATAGGCCATAGCCACTGTTTTAAATTAAGCATTGGAAAATCATGCCAGTTGAACATGACACTTCGAAAGTTTTCCTCTGTTGAAAACAACAGCTTTGCGTGTCGCTCAAACTGACCACAGCTTCAGGGCATGTTTGAGGGTCGCATACATGATTAGGAACTTGTACATTGCATCTGAGCTTGACTCAGTAATCCACGTTCTCTTCTTTTTCTCTTCTTTTCTTTCATGGTCCAAATGCCAGGTAAGGAAAGTATCCCTATCCCAAAGCAACAGAAAAACAGCACAAAGGCATATTCCCTTCTGAAGATTGGCACACAGCCATCTCAACCAATTCAGTCAGAAACTACAATAGGGAAAGGATCTTCCAATTTCCTTCATGCAAAAAAATTTTTAAAATTAAAAAAACTCATACATAAACATATCTTTCTCTGTTTACCATGACACAATAATTTACCCAAGAGAGCAATTCTGAATAGATGTTAATTATTTAATTCTGGAATGTAACAGCACATGCAAACAGGACCCATGAAGAAGCTTCTCTCTTTTAAAAGGTTAGAACTCAAGTCTCCTTCTGAGTGTTTGGTGACATGACTCAGCAACTTTCAGTTCTCCAGAGCTTCTCTGGAATTAAGTAATTTTATTAATAAAGCAGATGACCCAGATCATAAATGGAAAAATACTTCTGTTTATAAAAATAATTCAAACTTTGACACAAATTAACTAAATTAATAAACAGTAATATTTATGAACACTACTTTATGGCTAGAAAAGAGATAAAAATCTCCTAGCAATCCTCTGAGTCCCTGGAAGCTCACTTCAGTCCCTGGGAAGGTGAAGGTCAAGATTGGAGGTTTTCCTGAGAGCATCTTTATCTCTGGAGCGAACCCTGGCTGTGTCTACTTTGTTGATGCAGCTATGTGATGATGCAGCCAGGCACAGTCAAAGCTAGGGATAGGTGTTCCAGGTTAGGACTCTGTGAATCCTATCTGCTGCCCAAAGACAGGAAGAGAATCTAAAATAGTCACAGTAGAAGTGGAAGATGGAAAGGGTAGGGAAAAGGAGGGGAGGGCAGGGCCGGGCCGGGCAGGGCAGGGAGGGGAGGGGAGGGGAGGGGAGGGAGAATATATAAATGTGTTATAATGCTCAGCTGGTACCAGGTTCATAGGAAAGTAAACAATAAACAGTCCGCATTTATACAAAAGTTTAAATGCTATTATAGAACCATAGATATAAGTCAGTCTTCTCTGTGATGAGACCTTGCCATTGCTGAAACAATGGAATACAATTAAGAGATTCAGATCCAAAGCAAAGAGATAGGGTGTAGCATGGAGCTGGTGTGTGTTGCTAGCACTCACATCCTTGATTCCTATGGAATTTTCCTCACATCAGTGTTGCTATGTATTTTGGCCCAAATTCTTTTTAATAACAGTTTTTCAGTGTCTGTAAATTTGAGCCCAAACACCCTATAGCTTTTCAGTAATTTTCATATTCATCTTTTATTTGGTCCTACCCTTTTATTTTTAATACTCTGAGTACTAATGTGTACAAAAGTCCAGCAGCACGGTTTCAAAAATCTTCTATCCTTGGCTACCATCCTTCTGATATGGGTCCTCCCTACAGCCTGGTCTCCTCACAAGTAGTGAGGAGAGTGACCCACAAAGTGATGTAAAGGCTTCTACAAAGATGAATTTCTAGTTCAGGAATAGCCATGACCACTCTTTGTTTATTTTTCAAATTTTCAGAAATCTACAGGAACACTCAGAAACAGGTCTTCAACCCTCTACATCAAAGGGACTTTTCGTTCGGTTTATTTATAGGTGTGCGTGCGTGTGTGCGTGCGTGCATGTGTGTCTGTGTGTGTGTGTGTAAATCTGTGTGATTGTCTATGTGTGTCTACGTGTGTAAATCTGTGTGTTTGGTGTGTGTCTATGTGTGTGTATCTCTGTTTGTAAGTCAAGTGACTAGAAGTATGGGATCCCCCAGAGCTAGAGTTTTCAGCCTTTGTAAGCCATCTAACATGGTGCTGGGAATTGAATTTGGGTCCTCAGCATGAAGAGCTCTTAACTATTGAGCCATTTCTTTAGCTCCAATAGTTTGGGTTTTTACTAATATGGGATATGATCACTTAAAGAACATACCTTATGTGAGACAAGAAAACAGTGAGGGTGCCTCTGCTGTGAGCACGGTCCTCAGCTAGAAACTGTTTTCCTTCTGTTAAACTGAAAACATGACACTAAAATCCATTCACACACACACACACACACTGTTTGGGAAATCAAGTATTTTATCTATTATTTTAAGATGCAGTAGCCTTCCTCCTGACTTGCAGATGTAGGATTTGAACATAGGGAAAGCCAGTCTGAGTCCACTGGTTGTTTCTATTATTAATGAGCATATCTAAGGCATTTACGTACTGTCAGGAGAGAGATAAGTGAGTGTGGAGATCACAGCCTCCAGGCGTTGATGGTAAGCATTGCTCTGGGGCTCTGTTTAGGAAGGAAACAGCATCCTTACAGCCACCCATCTTGCCCCTTCTCCCTGTACTTTTTACAAATGTGGTTTTAGCGCCAAGTTGCCTATCTGATTCCTTACTTGAAAGGGATGTAGCATATTTGTATGTATTATATATGAATCTTACTGTGTATTTGTACTCACTAAAACAATTTGAAAACAATGGAGTTAAAGGCTGGATGTTTATATGCAACAGCTGATAGGGAATGCAAGGCCTGGATAAACTGACTCTCTCTGGCGAAGTACCTGCAATTGCTCTGTGTGTGTGTGTGTGTGTGTGTGTGTGTGTGTGTGTGTGTGTGTGTTGGTTGATTGTTTCTTCCAATTGTTTTGTCCCTGACAACTTTTTCTGAAGGGAGGTGAACATCCTCAGAGGACCATGAAATAAAAATAGTGTTTTATTTCTGTTTACAAATAATAGCTACAATTCTATTGGCTGCTTGCTCGTACTCAGCACATCACACTTTCCTGACCACAGGTCCTCTCTGCAGATGGCATCCACTCCAGAGGTTGTTTAGTGCCTACCTAAAGCAATCTCTGCTTGAAGATACCACATTGAGTGAAGATTAATGGAGCCTTTAGTACAAGTGTTCCAAATATTACGGAAAAGAAATATTCTACTGAAAAATTAAATGTTGAGGCGTTGATTTGAGGAATTTTATTTTTAGAAAAGTTTATGTATGTTAAGCATGGTGTAATTATGTGTCGTTGCATATGTGTGAACCTATGAAGAATTTAAACACACACTCAAGGACGTAGTGTGACGTTTAATACCCCCAACACACACACACAGGATGTAGGTGTGTCACATAGGGATTTAGCATCACTAAATGTATCATGGGAAAGTATCAAGGCATATTCTTTATTTAAAGCAAATCTTTCATCATTTTATATGTAAATAAAGCAATTTGTACCTACTTGATTAATAAAAATAAACACCAATTTGCTTAAGAGAACAAAGCTCTTAATTTTCCTCAGATGAAAACAATCCACATGAAAGTGTGCTAGGAAAAATTCAGAAACTCAGTTGAGAACTGTTAGCAGTTTGTTTAGTTTAGTTTGTTTTTTGTTTTTAACTGGAGCCTGCCAAATACTTAAAAGGAAACATCCCTTTGTAACATAGCTATGCATAGCACTCTCTTAACCAGCGGGTCTCTGTTACAGCTAACCCTGCATCTTGAAAGAATTATTTGACCATATGAACTTAGGAAGGTTCTAAAATAGAACAACCTCTGTGTTACGACAGGTGATTGAATTTAGAACTTTCATGTATATTATATGATCCATATATTGAGATTATCATGCTCTTGAGTGATATATGTTCTAGGAAGGAAGGAGTGTGAATGTTTTCATTTTCTCTTTGTTCCATTCACTTCCCAAGTGTCTTTTATTGTTGCACTATTAAATGAGATATGTTCGTATATAAAATGAACAGTTGGCCATGTTTGCAGTGCTTACACTGGAACCAGTGTGTCGCACCTCCTTGCTCATTGATGATGGAGTTTCAGCTGCATAAGTCGAAAGACGGACTCAACATTGAAGTTGCATTGACTCCGAGACAAAGCTCCACAGCGTGCCCTCCATTCTTCTTTGTACTTCTACCAAAAGTCTTCAGTATTAGTTTATTGTGATAAGAAACTAAGGAAATAATACAACCATTCCCTAGGTAATTGAATTTTGTTTTATGCTAGTGTCCTGTAACTTTAAGTGGATCATTAACACATAGATAAGGCAAAATTCTCCAATCGTAGATTTACAGATGGAGTAAGTGGACTTTTCTTTCTTGCTTATCTCAGAGTAGTTTTTAAAGTCTAATAAGAGATTGTATCACTTCTCTGGAGGGCTCCTCACCAATACTGGGTCAGATGGGATTATAATGATAAAGCCTTTTAAGGATTAAGTTGTGGCTCCATGAGTCCCTGTGCCCAGACAAATTGCCAGGAGATGATAAGAGGAGGAAATAAAATTAAGGGCAGGATTGTTTTCTTTCTGGAAGGATATAGCTGCCAAGTTAGAAATTGAATTCTATGGCTTCTTCTGAGACTGATGAAGCCAGCTCCTTGCCATTCTTGCCATCCCAAGTTCAGTCCAGTTGCTTTCCGAATCAGAAAATCTCTTTCCTTTCCAGTCATCTAGAAATAGTCCTTTAAATGTTACTGTGTCTTTAAAAAAGGAGAAGAAGAAAAGGGAAGGAAAGAGGAACGAAGAAAGGAAGAGATAGGGCGTGAAGTGGGTGAATCTTAGTCACATATCAGAAGACTCCATTAGTCAGTGGCATCTTGCTTGTTTTCAAGATCAAATACTCCGTTTCCTTTGAATTAAGTAAAGCGAACCATCACGATGACCTACTCAGCAACAATCTTCATCAGTTTCTATGGAGCAAAATGACAGAGAAGGGAAGGGTCACATGATCAAAGTGCCTAGCAACTTCTGCATGATGGAGTTTCTTGGCAACTAGAAGGAAGTCTTTCAAGAGAAAGGTATCACCGCTGTCATGCAATGTAGCTTACACTGCCCTTTCTGGTAATTAGTGTAATTTGACACATTTTAAGATAATGATACCACCTGCTCTGAATAGCGAAATCATCATTAATGCTTAAAAGCTTTTTCCCTTAGCAACAAAACCGTGCTAACTCCTAATCCACTTTCATTCTACAAGTTGCATTTCCCAGATAAATTTTAGAATCATCATAATCTTGATTTCAGGAATGTACTGCAATTGGCAGCTAGCCTTTCATTAGGAAAGATCGTGGAGGAAATTTCTCAAGATATAATAGTTTTGTAAGCCCACTGGGCAGTGATGGAGGGAGCCGAGGTCGATGCTGCAGGTTAGCCAGTGCCTTGCCAAGCTCACTGTGAGATGCTGCCATACTTACATCTGCTTCAAATGTCTTTCCTGGTTCACAACTGGTCAGAGGAGGCTCCTGTGTTTGACTATACATCTTCTATTGACCAGCACCTTTTCCACCGTGCCTTGCCAGGAGATTAGGAAGAAATGCCAAAGGGTGAGGACTTTAAGTACGTGAACAAATCACAGGAAGTTTATAGCAATGCTGTGAAACAAACAGGAAATGCCTGTTGGAACCTAGGATATGACAAGAACACAGGGTTTCAGTTAACATAGCCTGGAAGAGGCCTGAGCCTGTCTCTCCTGAGAGGAGACAGACATGCAGCTCACCAGCTGTTAGTGTGCCAGGCAGAGTAGCAGGTGTGGAAGTGAAAAGCAAGCACCAAGCACCAGCTGAGAGAACCAGGTGAGGAGGGGAAAGGGTGAGGCCTAAGAGCAGGGCCATGCGGCAGCTCTTGGGTCAGCATTCTCATGCTTCCTGCCGCCGTGAAAATGCCCATCTTCTGTACTGTCTCACTGGCCGCATGAGGCACCAAGTACTGAAAGACAGCTAAAGTGATGGAGGAATGGAAGTCTTACAAATATGTCTTATTTAAACGATTGCATGCTAGTTGTGTATACCTGTGGGGTACAGTGTAACACTTCAGCACATGTGTACAGTATGTAACCATCATGTCAGGGTAACTGGAGAATTATTTACCATTTCATGCCAAGTAAGAAAAATGAAGTTTTAATATTATATGAGTTGGCAGATAGGTATATGATAGATATATGGTATGATATGTATATAGGTATATGGTATGAATGTCGATAGGTATATGGTAGCTACAATGTTGAACACTGCATTGGTCATAAGACCTAGTCATAAGAACTTGGTCATATCAAAATATGATAGCAAACCGCCAAAAAGCTCTAGCCAGGAAAAGACATAATTTTCTAGGTTCTCAAATGATAAAATCATGTAAATTTCTGTTTATTTTAGAATACATGATCTAAACCCAGCATGAGAACCTAGCAAGGCACCCTCTGCTGAGATCCTCCAGTCAGTCGCTGTCCCTTCTAACTTCCTGTTTTTATTTTATTTTTGATGCTGATTTGTAAGCCTGTACCACATTCTTTCTCAAAGATAATCTTATAAATAAGAAAAGAGGACATAGACACAGTCTCCATTAGTTAATGAGTTGGAGAAAATAAGGAAGCTGTGTGTCTCACAGGGACACATAGTAAGACCAAGCCAAACACGGAAGGGGTCAAACTCATAAATGTGACCAGAGAACTTGCTCTGTCCAGAAGTCTAGTAAACTAATCTGTAAAGAAATGTATACCAACCCCATTCCTGGTGTCAACAATAAACTTAAGAGGTAGCTATAATATAAAAATCAAACAACAACAACCAGGAATAATTACAACTGTCCTTTGACTAACTGGAGATAACAATGACTAAGGAAAGCATTTGCCTGTTAGTAATGTGTTAGCACATGATACAAGAAGGTTAAACTGTGGCCATTGTCTGATGAGTCAGAGGCAAGCAAACAAATCAACCAAAACCTCTCACTGTGAAAATTAACTGTTTCAGCTCATTGAAAAAAAGAGAATGGCAAGAAAAGGCATGATTCACTTCTACCTGTGATTTGAGCACTTGTTTCCTCCTTTTTAGTAAAGGCCACATTTCCACATGCAGCTTACACAGTGCTGGGTGTCCAGCCAACCATGAAACCAGCATTCACCCAACTCAGCACTCATCCAACCTAAAACTCATCCAACCTAGCACTTCTCCAACATAGCATTTATCCAACCCAGCACTCACCCAACCCAGCACTCACCCAACCCAGCACTCGTCCAACCCAGCACTCATCCAACCTAGCACTCATCCAACCTAGCATTTACCCAACCCAGTACTCATCCAATCCAGCACTCATCCAAACAGCATTCACCCAACCCAGTACTCATCCAACCCAGCACTCATCCAACTCAGTACTCATCCAACCCAGTACTCATCCAACCCAGTACTCATCCAACCCAGTACTCATCCAACCCAGCACTCACCTAACCCAGCACTCACTCAACCCAGCTCTCATCCAACCTAGCACTCACCCAACCTAGCACTCATTCAACTCAGCACTCACCCAACCCAGCACTCATCCAGCTCAGCACTCATCTAACTGAACTATATCCCTAGCACCTATTTTTACTTTCTCAAAGAATTTTTTAATTTTCCTTCAAGCTGAGTGTGTGTGTGTGTGTGTGTGTGTGTGTGTGTGTGTGTGTGTACATGCTATGTGCCCACAAAAGCCAAAAGAAGTAGTCAGGTCTCCTGAAAAGGGGGTAACAGGTAAGTGTCAGTCACCTGACAGGTGTGCCTGGAACTGGACCCTGGACCTCTGCAAGAGCAGCAAATGCTCTCAACCACTGAGCCATCTTACAACCCCATCTTTTCTTTTATATTCTCCTTCCTGGCAGCCCCATGCACATTGACACTTTTAAAGAAAGAGATTGTTTACTTTGTGCAGGTTTAAGGCCTGCCTTCGAGTTCATTCAGTATTTCTTCACTACTTGAAGGGACTGGGCTTATGTACAATTATAACAGAATAATTAATAAATAAAAAAAGGAAATAGTGAAGAAAATGTTAAGACTTCTGTGTGAATGGAAATGAGACTGCTGAAGCAATAATTAAAAATGTCATAGACTGCCATCAAGGGAAGGACCAGCAATTAAAGCAGAGAGGTTTTGTTAATTACTCAAGGTTGAAGCACAGAACAACCTGAGAGTAATGAATTCATCTAGGAGTGTTACTTCGGTAGACAATGGGTGACTTTTGTCATTTGATTGAAGCTACATTGAGAAGATTTGAAGCAGCAACAATAGCAGGAGCTTCTAAAAAGACAGATGTAGTGAGACATCTGTATAAAGAGACGCTTCACATCTAATGATGATGTAGCAAGTTTATAAATTCTTGAAGCAAATAATAACCGATAAGAAAGAAATTCATACCAATTTTCAAAGTAAATTAAGACTCATGGGGTCAGCTAGATGGCCCAGTGTTGTGTGACACTATTCTTGTGAAGACTTGAACAAATTACTACTCACCCCAGAGTAGAAACTGACAACAGAGCAGAGTAAGGATACTATCAGAGTCCAACTTGATGAAGTAATGAGTTTTATTGCAATTACTTATAAGAATACAGAAGCAAAAATGACTGAAAGATAGCTGAATCACCAAAATCCACCCCAGCATGGGTGACAGCTCATGAAAGCTGGGAACCTGGAACTCATTACAGACAAATGACCAGATTATGAAACGCCTCTTGCAAGTAGTTTGGCAGGTCTCTCAGGCAGTTCAGTCTGCCTAAGAGTGTCTCTTAGCTGTCCTTAACTGTTTATAGCTTGGAGGGGAGAAGCCTAATAAATATTGTAAGTGTCAAGAACTTCCTGAAGCTTCTGGGTTGTTTACTTCTTGAAATTAAGGAGCTTCACCACAGGGTGGAATGTTTCACCCCAGTTTAGACTGTTTAGTCTCTTCATGAGCTTCCTAGCAGGATAGAATGTTTTACCACACAGTTCTCAACCTATGTGTCTTTGAATGGCCCTTTCACGTGGGTTACCTAAAATGATCAGAAAGTACAGATATTTGTATTATGACTCATAACAGTAGCGAATTACAGTTATGAAATAGCAAATGAAAATAATTTTATGATTTTGGGTCACCACATGAGGAACTGTATTAAAGGGTCACAGCATTAGGAAGGTTAAGAATCACTGCCTTAGAACATCCTGTGTTTAAGAAACATCTGTCCAAATGGAATGTTTTATGTCTTAGAAAATTGTTACACAATCTTCAGTGAGTAGAGTCACTTGGTACCAAGACTGACCACATGAGATTTATCTCCAAACCCTTAAGATGGAAAGAGAAAGCAAACTCCTACAAGTTGACTGCTGACCTCCACAGGAACATGCTGTGACACATTTATACTCTCTCATACAAAATAAATAAATGAAAAAATTTAAAAGACTCATTAATTTCTTTATGCATTTAATTTTAGGTTTATGTTCTAAGAAGTTATGATTTAAGTCATTCATTATATAAAATATTATCCTTTTATTCTATTTAACACATAATTTCTCTTCTAATTAGAAACATTACATATTTCTATGTATTATGTTAAGATGTTATCTTGTGTTTGAGCATTAATAAAATAATGTAAAAAGTGTTCAGTAAATGTATATTTTCAAGCATTTTCAAAGTATGATGTGGTTGTTTTAAAGTAATGTAATCCAGCTGCTGTAAAAAAATGTAAGCAAAATCTAAATCAGGTTCATATGAAATGCCTAGTATTTTACTAATAACAGTCAGTATTTCACATTTCTTTTATTCAAATTATTTTAGTATGATTCAGGTCAAATAATGACTAGATGTACTTAGTCTCACTGATGGTGAGGTCTAACCATGTACAAAGCCCACACTTATTCCTTTTGAAAAATGCAGCCACATTTTAGAGGTCTGACCTCATTTCTAGGATATAGCCCAGTGAGTGTCCTTTTGTGACCAAAGATCAGGTAGTTCTACAGTAAGACCTGAACCTTCCAGAAAAACTACAGATTATAGAATTCAATTTCTATCCGTTTTGTGTACCATAGATTTAGATGCCAGTGTAGATCATATACTATTTCACTCAGTGTGGGTGGCGTGTTCTCGCCCGCGAGTAACACAGACACCAAAGTTCTTCAGCAGATCTTTATTACGATGTTATAGAGGAAAGACCCGCTGGGAAAAAGCCGGCTGATGGGAACCGGCTGGCGGAAAAGGCCCCGAGCCCCGGGAAGGCCCTGGTTAAATACCCCCTGGAGTGATGTGTACATACCCGGTTGGTCAGTTGCCCATAAAATTCTATATGCCCCGGGAAGGGCTTGTGACTTCGCGAGCTTTCCCCTTACACAAAGACAGTAAATTACAGAACTTGTGAGAGCGTCAGATTCCCAGAGATGTCTCTGCTTTCTACGGCTCTCTACAACTCAGGTTAAGATTGTCATTTGTCTGACATTATTTCAACATTTTTTGAAACAGAGACAGTTCCCCTGGCTTGACCAGAAAGCTTTATCTAAAGCTTAAGGCTGCAGTCTGTCTGTTTCCTAAGTTTACCAAATGATAAACATTACAGTCAAGATTTTCTACCAGTAACAGAGTTTGGCTCACCCATCACATAAAGCAACCCATGAAAACATCTTATACCTGGCCATCACTAAGCCAGCAGTAGAGATCTCTCAACCCACTCAATATGGGGGGGGGGTATAGAACCTGCTGGCAGGTAGGATCCAGTGGGACTCAATTGTCCAGGTAAAGTGTTTTCAAATCAGTTAACAGTAAAATTAATTACCCAGTTGATTAATAAGATAATCTTTCTGAACTTGTCTGTCCCAGTAGTATTGATCCAAAATTGGAAGACCATAGCACTGACAGCAGCTGTCAGCAACAGTGGCCACTAAGCACTTCCTTACACACTTCGATCCAAGTCCAAAACCAGAATTCTACTCAGTCTGAAGACATAAGTACTCTTTTAATATCGTTTACTAGCCGAGGAAGTAGGAGTCTTTTATGGAATACTAGGTGAGGAGTTACTACCAATTAGTTTCCTTTAGTTTTTCTTGGGAAACTTTAAGGCCAAATTTGAGTTCCCATTTTCAAAAACGAAAAAAGTTATATCATAATTAACTTTGAATTGAGGACTTAAAAGCTTTCTTTTCTTCTCAATTACATCCTGACCTCAGTTTCCCCTTGCTTCTCTCCTCCCAGTCCCCTCCCCCAGATCCACTTTTCCTCTGTTTCCTTTCAGAAAACAATGGGCCTCCCAAGGATATCAACCAAATAAGGCATAGCAAGTTACAATAAGCATACCTTCATTTAGGACTGGACAATGTAGCCTAGTAGGAGGAAAATGGTCCCAAAAGCAAGCAAAAAAGTCAAAGACAGCCCCTGCTTTACACTGTTAGGAGTCCTACGAAAAATAAACCAAGCTACACAACCATAACATAAAAGCAGAGAACCTAGCTCAGATTCAGATAGGCTCCCTGATTGTCAGTTCAGTCTCTGTGAGCCCCTATGAGTCCTGGTTAGTTGACTCTGTGGTCCATTTTCTTGTGATGTCCTTGACCTCTCTGGCTCCAACAATCCTTCCTCCCCTTCCACAGGATTCCCTGGGCTCTGTGTAATGTTTGGCTACGGGTCTCTGCATCTTCTCCAATCAGTTGCAGGTTAAAGCCTTTCCTTAGCAATTATGCTAGGCTTCTGTTTATGAGTACAGCAAAGTACCACTAGGAATCATTCTATTGAATTTTTCTTTTCTTTTTTCCTTTTCTTTTCTTTCTTTCTTTCTTCCCTTCTTTCTTCCTTTCTGCCCTTTCTTATTTCTTTTCTTTTCTTTTTTTCCCAGTCATGTGTGGTCCTCTCCTACGTCTCCAGGCTATCCAGCCTCTGGTCCCTGGCCCTCCAGGTAGTATCAGGAGTTGCTTTCCACTTGCAGCATGGCTCTCAAGTTGGATCAGTCATTTGTTGGCCACTGAGGACTCAGAAGCTTTTACAAGTATGAATAAAATCCATTTTTATTTTTAGCCATTGTAAAAGGAACCTATATATATATATATATGGATTTCCAGTTACATGGTTTTCTGGAACTTTTTATAAAAATTATAATATCAATAATAAAACTTTGGTAGGATAATTATATTTTGTCCTTCTGAAGTTTGGTACTAAAACTATGTAAATACTTTTTGCATTTTTTTATTTTCCTGTTGTGCTTTAGTTTTTAGCCTGGGGACACATAAAGTTTTAAACCCCTAATACATTCCCATTCAAATGTATATGAAGGCAGCAAGAGACACATCACAAATTCTTCTAATAATGGATTAAACCCCAGATGAGAACTATCTTGTTTGCAGAATTGTTAGACTCTGCTGTTGTTTAGAGAGAGTCTCAGAACAGGCCTGGGAGCCAGCCAGGAGCCTGCTCCTGAAGTGGACCCGTTTACATCTCCACTCTCCCCAAAATGGATTTGAGTTGTACCATTCTCTTCTACTTGAAGTGAGAAACGCCTTGATCTGGTCTGAGTCCCCTTGTGAAGTAAGGATTGATGAGAAGTAAGATTCCCTCCACACTTAGCATGCTAGGAAAACATAACACTATTCAGATGGGACACTGCATGGCTGTGACAAGTGCTACTGATTTAGCAACTGAAGTGTTCACTTTTTCAAAACAGACAAGGTTTGTTGCCATTTCTCAGTTTGAGTATACAAAATACAGTTTGTTATGTTGTATCTCCATAACTCTCAGGATTCTTGCTTTCTTGCAGCATTTGAAATGGAAAAGAATTCATTCCTCTGTGCATGCATGCATGCATTCCTGTGGGAGTGTATGTAGGCCAGGGGACACCCTTGGGTGTCATTCCTCAGGTGCTACCCACCTTATTCTTTGTGAGAGCCAGAGTCTCTCACTGGCTGTAAACTCACCAAGTAGGTTAGGCTGACTGGCCTGAGAGTCGTAAAGATCCCCTGGCCTCAGCCTGGACACCCTGAGTAAGTGTGCATTATTATATCTAGCTTTTAATCATAGGCTCCAGGATAGAACTCAACTTCATGCCAAAGATCAAGAACTTTCTCTCTGATCAAGACTCACAGTAACCAACAGCCATTTCCCTAGCCTAGGAAATAGATTTCTTGATGGAAAATTTAAGGATATTTGTACTAAGGGCTATGTTAATAGACAAACATTAGGTTTGGAATATCACAGACAGAGGAACCATAGACTCACTATGCAGAGAGTTTTCATGAATTACTAAGAAACAGACTTACAACTTAAAACTGGAAAGAGTATACACAGAGGTTCTTGGAAAAGTGGAATTTCTGAGAGAAGTTGATTACCCAGAAGAGAAAAATCCAAACGACATGCAAGTGTATAAAAAGTTGCTCACGTTAACTGTCATCAAGAGAATGCAGTGAAATCTACCACTTCACACCCATCAGAACACAGCTGGTTTTAAAGGCGGCAGCTTTGCTGTTGAAGATAGAGGAAGTGTGTGTCTAGACAGCGCAGAGTGACCTGGGGACATGTGGGAAATAATTTTGTGGTGGCATGAAAGAGAATGGCTCCCATGGGCTCCCATGTTTGAACACTCAGCCAGCAGCTAGTGGAACTGGAAAGGATTAAAGGTGTGGCCTCATTTGTTTGTTTTGTTTGTTTATTTATTTACACTCCAGATTTTATCCCCCCCCACCCTCTGACTGTTCCACATCCCATACTTCCTCCCCACTCTCCTGTCTCCACGAGGATGTCCCTACTACCCACCATCCACCCCATCAGACCTCTAAACTCCCTGGGGCCTCCAGTCTCTTGAGGGTTAGATGCAACTTCTCTGACTAAACCCAGACCAGGCAGTCCTCTGTTGTATATGTGTTGGGAGCCTCAAATCAGCTTGTGTTTGCTGCCTGGTTGGTGATCCAGTGTCTGAGAGATCTTGGGGGTCCAGGTTAATTGAGACTGCTGGTCCTCCTACAGGGTCACCCTCCTCCTCAGCTTCTTCCAGCCTTTCTCTAATTCAACCACAGGGATCAGCAGCTTCTGTTCATTGGTTGGGTGCAAATATATCCATCTGACTCTTTCAGCTGCTCATTGGGTCTTCCCAAGCACAGTCACAATAGGTCCCTTTTTGTGAGTGCTCCATAACCTCACAATAGTGTCAGGCCTCGGGACCTCCCCTTGAGCTCAATCCCCACCTTGTTAGAGGAACTCTGTCACTGGGGTGAGCTTTGTGGTTTTAAAAACCCATATCATTCTCAGCTACCATTCTCTGCCTTGTGTTTGTAGATCAGACACTATCTCTCAGCCACTGCTCCTATGCCATACCTGCCTGCCTGCTGCCTTGCTTCTCACTATGATTACCATGGATTCTACCCCTCTGGAGCCATGAGTTCCCAATTAAATGCTTGCTTTTATAACTTGCCTGAGCCATGGTGTTTTGTCACAGCAAAAGAACTGTGACTGAGACATACTGTAAGATAGAAATATGTGAATATGCACACTTCTCTACTTGGCAGTCTTGTGTGGGTTTCCCCAGCCTGAAGACACCCATGGTAGGAGCAATCAGAACTGACTTGAGGACCAAGATCCACATTAATGAACTTTAGTGGCATAACAATCCATCCTCAAATGTATTGACTTAAAATTTCCAGTATCTCTTATTTCTCATGTGTCTCTGGTTTGGTTTGCTTCTAGTATGAGCTGACTGCATATGTAGCTAGATGGTCATTGATGGCCTTGCCTGTGAAACAGATAAATGAGCAACAAAATTCTCTAATCAGTGGGGGAAAATATATACTACTACATAGATATTGAAAATTATGTCGCCGGGCGGTGGTGGCGCACGCCTTTAATCCCAGCACTTGGGAGGCAGAGACAGGCGGATTTCTGAGTTCGAGGCCAGCCTGGTCTACAGAGTGAGTTCCAGGACAGCCAGGACTACACAGAGAAACCCTGTCTTGAAAAACCAAAAAAAAAAAAAAAAAAAAAAAAAAGAAAATTATGTCGTGGAAGGTCACATGTTTACAGGAAGGGTGGACATAATGAATTAAAAAGTTCTAAAATTATGCACACACCCTGATTTCCATTAAAATCTTGACTTAATATGAAAAAAGGCTTCAAGAGTAAACTAGGGAAAATGTATGAGTATTTAATCAAGGAACTTATACAAATTGATAACAGACATGATTTGTGAGTTCAAACTTACTGAAAGTCATGAAAATGTACATTGAGCAACAGATACTATGGCTGCGTGTGGTGGCACACACCGGTAATCCCAGCACTGAGGAGGCAGAGCAGAAGGAGTTAAGAGAAGCAGTTAAGAGGCCAGCTCCCAACATAGCAAGATCCTCCCTGTCTCAAAACCAAAACACAAACAAAAAATAAAGGAGGACAAAAGAGGAAAGGAAAAGAAACAAACACTGATCTAAAGTCAGGGGAAATGTGTATCAAAGTGTGGGGCCTGGAGAGATGGCTCAGCGGTTAAGAGTGTATTGCTATTGTAGAGGACCGGACTTGGTTTCCAGAACCCTCATCAGACAAGGGATCTGGCAATCCCTCTTAATTCCAGCTCCAGGGGATTCAGTGCCCTCTTCTGGCCTCCTTGGGCACTACATTTAAGTGTATACCCCCTTCCCTCCTGCCATCCTATATACCCATAATTAAAAATTAAAAATACAATATTTTAAAATGTAAATAGGGGACCCTGGTTGGTGCCTTTCTTTGCTTTGCCAAAACTTTATAAAGTGAATATGTATCACTGTTAAAGTATTAGGAGGTAGTCATTTATTTTAAAGTGTTTGTCAAATCCAATGCTTTGAGTAAATCTTACTTCATATCCTTTAAGAACTAGGTCAAAAATAAGATAAAATAATATTTTTATGTTCTAATTTCTCAAATGTACCCCTTCTACATCTTTAGCTTTCTGTTCATTACCACATGAGTAGAGCACACATAGTCCTGCCTAGACTTAACTGCTCTCTATGGTCCCTACTCTATTTGAATTTTAAAAATTAGACCACTTACCCTGAGGGAACACTCTGGGCCCAATTCACTCTTGCATGTGCATAGCTTAGGAAATTACATCATTAACAACAAAATAAATGTCTAATATACTACTTAGAGGTAAGAAAAATAGTTATTAAATATCTAGGAAACAAGACATAGCCTAGATTTGATTTATTGTATTAAACAAATAAAGAAAATGTTCGTTTTTGCATGTTATCTCTATGAAAGTTAGGGCAAAGGAAATACTTTGTTTTAGAAAGAAGAAAGAGAGAGAAAGAAAGAGAGCCTTCGAGATGAAGACAGAAGACCTGTACCATTCTACACCGAGTGGAGGAGCTGAGGAGCTTATACACTGGAAGATGAAGGGCACAGAGCTGATGAGTCTTAAAATCACTAAAGACAAGGAGTTCCAGACGCCATGCAGAGCCCCACTCTGCCAATGCTTTTTCCTATATAGAAGAGGAGAGAGAGCCAGGGGAGATGAGCCAGAGATGAGTAGAGACAGATAAAAGAAAGCAGAGACCTTGTGGCTTTACTATCAGACAGCCAGGTCCTATTGGTCAAGGGGTTCAATAGTTATGTGATGATCTTAATTGCCCAGTGGCTGTCAAGGCCCAGCTATCATCAGCTGAGAAAATCTATAAGAAATACAGGCACCTTGCCTTGTGAATTCACATGTCTGAAACTTGGTGATCTGGAGATGGAGATTCTTACAGTATTTAGTAAGTATACCAGTGAAATTTACTCATTATGAAATTTTAATGAAAAAATGTAAGAAAACATTGAGCAGTATTCCTTGCACGGTTAACTACTCAATAAATTAATAGCACCAGCAATCATCAGTAAAAATAGCAGAATGACAGAACATGATGAGAAGCAAGAATTAGTTGAGTTTTTTAAAAAAATTAAAAAGCTAGTGCCATTTGAAAACATTGAAAATAGAGAAGAAAGATGCCCAAGATGCTTTCTCTATTGAGGCAATGGCTGGCAGCACCATTCTAGGGCTGAGAAGCCTTGGAAGTAACATCCTCTGAGCCATTTGCCTTACACAGAAGGGAACCCAGGTTCAGACACTCCGTAAGCTCTACAAAGCTGTGAAGTGTTGACTTGACAGAGCCCAGCCAGCACAGACAAGCACGTATTTAGAAGTGAAACTCTGAGAACTGTAACCACAGGCAACTTTTATAAAGCTCACTTGATGCAATATTTAATACCATAGTTTAATAAGTACTACCCTGGGAAATATATGGCAAGAAGATGGTCAGAAAATACTAAAATCAAAATATGATGTTATGGGGTCTGACAAAATATTCTTAGCTGCAGGGTGACTTAATTAACATGCAAATCAGCCTTCCTTCATTTCAGTGGAAGTGTACAGAAATGTACAGTGTAAAGAACTAGGACTGGGTTTTTAGATTTCATTCTTTTGGAGGACTATTTCTTTTTATAAATAATATTCATGAGATGATTGTGCCAAAGTTAAACGGAAGAGCCGCCATTCCTGGCAACTTATTTCTGTGATCTAAAAGCATAAAGCCAATTTATAAGATCATATAGTTAGTAATGGTAGATCTAAAGATATGTGCTTTGTGATAAGAGATATACACCCTTTTGTTCCATGACTCTGAACAACAATGGTGTTTGTGATTCCACTGGGTTCTGAAACCATGACTGAATTAGAAGTCACACCCACCTGATGTGGACCCGAAGCTGGGGCACCAGGGCTCTGTTGCTTTAATGTGGCTGGAATTTCATCCACCTGGTCCAAGGAAAAGAATTTTAAAATATTGTTTAGCCTTCAGTGGATTAACTAAGCTGGCATCTGGTCTACAGCCCTAGTCAGACGTGCTACTGTGACCTGGAATCCGGGTATGTGCACCTATGGGCAGATAAGGAAGTAGACCTGCAGCCCTAGGCTCTGGTTTGAATATAAATGGCCCACAGACTCATACATTCAACATCGCTTCCCAGCTGCCAGCACTCTTTTGTAGTGGAGGGACTTCTAGAGGTGGGGCCCGGCTGAAGCAAATAGGTCACTGGATGCCTTTAGAAGGCTACACTTTGTCCCCAGTGTCTTCCCTTCTCTGTGTGTCCAGTCTCCTGTAATATGAGCTGCTCCACACTTCCTCCCCACTAGGACTGACAAGCTATGAACTAAATTAATCATTCCACTTTTCATGTTGCTCATGTCAGATATTCTGTCATAGCTACGAGGAAGCTAACACATCCTAATGTAAGAACATTGAGCTTCAAGGCACATGAGGACAAGCGCTTAAACATTGGCCATGAGTCTTCAAATAAGAAACAGATCATCTTGATCCAAGAAATGCTGGCTGCACATGAAGATGAATCACGAGTCTCTCTCCCTCACAGGCTCTCTCCTCTCTCTATATTCACCCCATTGGGTTTTCTATGATTATGTCTACCTCTCTGTGGTAGATTCCTGACAGACAGCCCAGCATCAGCATTTACAAAAGCATAGTCCTTCCTGGTACTCACTGTGTAACTCCAAGCTCCTACACCTTTGCTTCTGTGATCCCTCCATCCAAATGTCACTAATGCTATGTCCCGTTTGCTTAACTGCAATCAGCCTTGAAGGTTCTGTTCAAACCTTACTCTTCCAGGAAGCCTTTTCTAGCTTACACTGACTCCCTGTCCTGGTCCCTCAAGCTGGGGAAATTGCCAAGATGCTATGAGTTGATCCACCAGGAACTGACCACCCTCAGCTGACACTCAATTTCATGTCTTTCTTCTATTTAACCAGGATCATGTCTCCAACAAAGAGGTTACAACATTCACAATACATGTGTGGACCTAACCTCTTAATCAGGATCTTATTCGTTCAACTTGTCTTAACATTCGTCCATTTATCCATTAATTCCACAGCCATTTATTGCTTCTCCTCCACTCTGACCTTCCTGGATGATTTGCCTTTAAGATGCTGATCTAAATAGATGGTGCATTTGTCCTCTCCCCATGGAACAAAGGAGTGAGCCCTCCACGTGTCCACCACAGGTTTATGAATTTCATTATATCATCTACACTTATTGGGATGCTGGTGTATGAGGAGCAGCTGAGACAGACTCTGTGTGGTGCTTAAGGGACCCAAGCACTAAGAGGTCTTCACTTTTACCATATATATTAAGGCTGCCCTGTATAAATGAGCCAGTTCTCTGATACAGCGGTTCCTGATTTTCATGACGATCTCTCTGGATTTAACCATTTTCTTCATTAGCCAGAAATAAAATTGTCCAGTTGTAAACCCCAGCTCAGTAAGGGCTGTTTCATTATTTTCGTCAAGGTCTCTCTTTGCAGCCCCAGCTAGCTTAGAACTCACAGAGATCTGCCTGCCTCTACCTCCTGAGTGTTGGGACTAAAGGTCATCACACCTGACTGGTATGTTCTTATGCTCAAACCGTTCCTAAACCAACTGTATGGAAGTCTCTGCGAGTGTGAATGGAACACTCGTGCACACTCACACTCTTCCTTAGGAAGCTACTTCATTTCTAGTCTCTCTGTTTCTTCATCTGTACTGTGACAAAGTTCTCATGTGGTTATAGAAGAAACATGGATAAATGCATGTAAAATGCATTAAGTATGCCTGCCCCCATGGGCAATACTCAGAACCTTTCTTGTCATGAGTTCATGAGGTTATCAGGAGAATAAAATGAGTGTAAGTGTTCAGTGAGTATTAAGCAGATCAACAGAGGGGTTTGCAAACACTCATGTGCTATCAAACACAATGTTATCTGTAATATTTTATATTCTAGCATAGGAGTCTTAACAGTATGAAAATTGGACATTTATGTATGCTAATATGGCCACTTTGCCAAGCACAGAAAGACTTACTGATGAACAGATTTTTAAATTCCCTGGATTATATTTTTATAATCAATATTTTAGATTATTTTATAAGAAATATCAAGATCACCAGCAACAATTCTGAAATGACTATGGACATTCTCTTGACTGTAGAGAAATAGGAAATTTTGCAGATTGCTTTATTACACACTAGTATCAGACAAAGTTCTGGCCTGATTCCTATCTGGAACTTCTCAATGCTTAATTATGAACACAGAAGTCAGCAAATGACAAGGAAGAACTGGACAATGAAGACCAGCATGGAGCTACATGTAAACACAAAGGACAACAGTCTGAGATACATTCTAGAAAACATACATTATCAATTTTAGTAACTTTGAGCAAGTAATCTAACGTTGCAGTGTAGCTTGATTGTCTCCAATATTAGTATATGAATTAGAGGTTACAGGAGTAGATTGGTTTGGACTAATTTACTTTGTCTCATTAATTCAACAGAACTATTTAAGCTGGCATGAGGGTATTGGTTTTGTTTTGTTTTGTTTTTCGAAACAGGGTTTCTCTGTGTAGCCCTGGCTGTCCTGGAACTCACTCTGTAGACCAGGCTGGCCTTGAACTCAGAAATACACCTGCCTTTGCCTTCCAAGTACTGGGATTAAAGGTGTGGGCCACCACTGCCCGGCTGGTATTGGTCCTTATAAGTCAGATGATTAACTTTAAATACTTTTCCCATGAGTCTATGTTCCAGGGCTACTGGTTGGACAAATGGACAGTGGTTGGACAAGACAAGTAGGTGCTGTGGTTCCTGACTGCATTAGTTGATACAGTTAGATACAGTGTTTTCCATGACTTTGATCAAAGATTTGAGCTCAGTAGTAGAAAGCTTGCCTCAAATGTCAAGACTCCTAGGTTCAACTAGAAGGAAGGAAGGAAGGGAGGGACAGAGGGAGGGAAGGGGAAGGGAGGGAGAGAGGGAGGGAAAGAGAAACTTAGGTAAAAGAAGGAGGTAGGAGAGACAGAGAGCGAGCGAGAGTGATTATCAGAGCCTCGAAATCCTTCTACCATGGAACTATGCTGGTTTCCCTAAGAGTTTATACAAGGATCTTTCCCTGAATTTAGTTAATTCAGGAAGCAATGCTAGAGAAAACACTCTTAGTATACCCTCTGTTATCTGAAAATATGCACGTGTGCTCACAAATGTACACACACACAGGTGTGCGTGAACACACATATGCACAGTTTTAAAAGTTTGTTTTGATAATGACCTTTTATTGATTTTTTTTTAGCAAAATATCTTCCAAATTAGCACAAAGATTATACGCAATTTTACTTCTGTCCAGCCACCCATTTACCAACGCTGGCCACTCCGTGCTTTCTGCAGACCGCCTCTGTTGTGCTCCTGTTGTAATGGGACTCCCGACGCCAGTGACTGCCGAGCACATTGCTTCCTGTGGCACATACACATCCACTATCAACTGTTTTATCTTTGCTATGTAGAAATAGAGTCTTGGGTTTAACAATTCGTTAGGAAGTGCAACTATTAGGAAATTCTAATTTTAACAGATGCAGGGAACCATGTTTACAACAACTTAAAGACATTTGAATTCATGATACTGTATATATTGCAACTGCTTTTTCTTTCTGAAAAAAGAAAATGGCCGCAAACTCATGGTCTTCTGAATTCATCCTCTCAAATGCAGGGGTTACAGTCATGAGTCTTCACACCTGGCTTGTTGAATATTTTTTGTTGCGTTTAGCTTTTTGCTTTAATTGACTGTGACATTTTTTTTTCTTAACCACTACAAAATTACTAGCTAATTGACTTTCTGAGAATTAAAAATAAATAAATAAATAAATCACGGCACTGTCTGTGTTAAAACCCAGCTAGCCCAAACCCTTGCAAATAGGAACATGCCACTTAAAAGAGTCTAGAGGAGAGGGTCTGGACCAAACACAGATTAAAAACAAGGCTACGAGCCCAGACGGTGACGCAGACCAAAGTTCTCCTCTTGATATGCTCCAAAGCTGCTGTCTGTAGCTTTTTCTGTGTCCTTGATATTTTGAGCCATCCCTGAAACACACTGCTTTAAAAATACAGTTTGTGTTAGAAGACTTAACAAAGAGGTGAGCTTTGCCAGGTAGCAAGGGAGCCCCCTGCAGGGGCATCCTCTGCAGCTCCTTGACCGCAACATCCGAGTCTGGTTCAGGCGGCTCTTTTGTGAGGTTGAAGGTGGGAGTTTGTTCGAGCTGGAATGCTTCATGTTATTGGGTTCAAACTCACAAGAAAGCAAGGCATCAATGGAAATTCTGATGTGTCCATCAACAGCAGCTGAGCCATCCAGGGGCGTCTTAAAATAAAATTCTGCTGGGTTCCCTCAGGACAGCTCTCTGAGTTGACACAGCAAGGCTGCTTCTCACCAAGTTCTATTTTTAAATCCCAGTTTTAAACTTCAAGATTGAGTTTCTAAGCCATCTTTCATGAGCCTTGCCATCTTGCCAGAAAGATCATTTGGTGGTTATACACTGTGAATGCAACCTGTTAAAATGAAGAGAAAAAAAGAAGGAAAAGTCAGGAGACAAAGGTAAAAGCAGGGAAGGCAGGATGAAGGGGAGGAAGAGAAGGCAGGAAATATTCACAAAATGTAATTAAGCATATCAAGAAGTATTCTGGGCTGGGCAGATGGCTTAGTCAGTAAGAGCTTGCCTTCAGCACACTGAGTTTAGTCCTTGCAACACACTTGGAGGTGAGACAGAGGATCTTGAGGGCTTGCTGGTCACCCAGTCCAGCTTACTTGATGAGTTCCAAACCAATATGAAACCTTGTCTCAAAAACAGAAAAAGTGCATAGTGCCTGCAAAATGACACCTACAGCTCACTTCTACAGGTGACACAGACACCTGCATACATACCCATACACACTCATAGACATGCACACATGTGCATATACATACATAAAGACGACCTATTCTGAATAATTTATATGGGTTTGCTTCCTCAGCAAGTCAAGAAGACAAAGTCTGTTTTTGTTCTCAAATGAAGAAACCTGGCCCTGAAGGGTAAATCATTCATGCAAAGCGATGAAGCCAGTACAAGGTCGAGCTGGCTTTGAACCAAGCAGCCTGATCCTAGAAATAGACCTCTTACCTGCTCCAGTGTTTCCAAGTCAGATATTTATTCTAAAAGATGTCTAAAAGTGTCTTTTTACACTTTCTTCTTCCTTCCTTCCTTTCTTTCTTTCCTTTATTTTTTCTTTTTCTATTTTAATTTCCACACCATCTATTCTTTATTGTGCAACTCTAACTTTTGCTTGATGAAATCATGCTGGAGGTGACAGTAAGCTGAACTGTGTCTCATTTTCAAAGTAAGGAAGCCTTAGATCTTGGTGCTCTCCCCTCTGCCACAAATAGGCCATGCAACCTTGGATATTATCCTGAAAAAAAAACTACTAAATTTTTAGAATGTTTTATTTCTTCATTTGAAAGCCAGGGAAATTGCAAATAAACTAATAGCATCACAAAATTAAATATGATAAGATGTACAGTCTCCAAGGTAGCCTATAGCAAACCATCCTTCCCAAGGGACATTTGCTAAGATGAAAGTGTTTAACAGTCATTCACGTTTCATTATCTTTGTATAAAGTTGTATATAACTGTATAGAGAGCACCCTTGAGCGCACCCCCTGAGTGATGCCTACTGTCTCCACTATCTGTGGCGTGGTTTTTACTGTCAGCTTGGCCTAATCTACAATACCCAGTGAGTGAGTCTCAGTGATGAGTTATCTAGCTCAGGTTGGTCTGTTGGGGATAATCTTGACTACATCAATTGAAGTAAGAAGACCCAGTCATTGAAGGTGGCACCATCCCTTAGGCAGGAGGTCCTGAAGCAACCTAGCTGAGAGCTACCTGCATTAGAGCATCACTCCCTGGTCTGACTGTGCCACTTCAAGCCCCTGCTGCCTTGGCTTCCACATAGCAATGTTCTGCAACACAGAACTGTATGGCAAACAAATCTTTCTCCATTAAGTTGCTTTTGACAGGGTATTTCTTTTCAAGTTTTTTGTCATTTTATGTCACTTTATGTATATAGTTTTGTGTGGTCCCCAAAGTCCAGAAGCTGGCATTGAATCCCCTCAGCCTGGACTTATAGAAGATGTGAGCTGACTTGTGGGTTCTAGGAATCAAACCTGGATCCTCTAGAAGAGCAGCCTGTGCTCTTTCCAGCCACTGTCAGGATATTTTATCACAGCAACAGTACATGAAACCAGGACACTGTCTAGTGATATCAGTGTAGATGTGTTGGGACCAATGTGCAAAGAGAGCATTTGATACCATGACTACTCTGCTCAGCCACTGCATACCCCAGAATTAGACCTACCTTAACAGCTACAGCATGTCCATCTTCTCCTTCTACCCCACCAAATATGCCCAGGATAATTGCTAAACACCCATTCTTGAAGAGCTATGGGCAGGTCCCACAACGCCTTGATTCCCACTTTTACTTGCTTGCTTCCTTTCTTTCTTTCTCTTTTGTTACTTCCCTTCTTCTCTTCTTGTTTAACCTAAAACTGATTCTTCTTCCCTTCTGAAGTAGAGAACCGAAGCCTGGACCAGCAGCAGGCAAATGCAGCTAAGTAGGTTTGTGGTGAGGCAGAAAGTCTAAGAAAGGCACCTGTGAAGTCCAGCTGAATCATCTGAGTGCCATGTCTGTACAGGAGTGGACAGAGAACAGCTCCAGAACAGTTCTCTGAACCAGGGAAACTGACACTAAGAGAACATGGGGAGAAGACTGGGTGCCCTTGATTAGGTTCCTTGTGCTTTCTAAAAGAGTGGCTCATGTGGGGACAGCAGCCATTAAATGTAGGAGTGTCCACAGCTACACAAATCTCCTCCCTGTCAGTATCAGCAAGCAAAAACGTGGTGTGTTTGCCCTACCTGGTCACCTCCAAAAGTGACTGCAGGGTTGAGGTCAACAGTATATATAGAATCCTTTGGCTTGTAGCCTGGAAAACTTGCATTTCTGCTGTGCCTCCACCCTGTGGTTCCTCTGAAGCATCTCGGGATGTCATTCATCTATTTCTGTCCTATTGACAGCACATTTGACCTAGGAGTCATGGAGACCAAAGCTGCCTGGGCTATGCATGGGCTACATTGGTACGCTAAGAAAGAAAGACGATAACAAGAGTGTTCTACTATGGCTTGCCTTACATCATTTCCCACAGTACTTATAGGACCAAGGAAGTGACTTGGGAGGATCTGGGACTATTTTCAACTCTAACAGGACCTCAAAGCCCAGCCAGCCCTGGGTTTTACTGTCTACATTGTTGATAAACAGAAGGCTCGTGTTTTTTTTTCTATCCAAAGATGACAAAGTAGTTAAGAACAGAAAATCAACAGATCTGAAATTGATTCTGTGTTCTACCACTTTGCAGATGGACAAATTACGTTCTTCTCTTAAAATCCTTTTCCTCAGCTAAAAATAAAGCGACCAGTATCTTCCTTCATGAAACTGCCTATGAGCAGCACAGACTCCAGACCAAACACAATGTTTATGAACTCTGCAGTGTTATAATTCAGACACTTGCTAAATAGCACTACACAGTTACTAGGAAATTAATTGGATAATTTTTTATAGGGCTTATCACAAAACTTTCCAACAGAGTCTAAATGAGATAAGTTAACTTTGTTTAGCATTATTAAAAAGGGGGAAAGAAATAAAGCATGATGACTCTTAGATGCATGTTCACATACATCTGAGTAACACTATCCAAGGTTTCTCACTGTCATCACACACTGGCCTGCCTGTCAGGCTCCAGTTCCTGTCTCAGTTCTCCTCTCGTGTAAACTGATCAACAGGCTGTGGACTAAATAGGTAGAATTTGCCTTCTAGGCCAGCAAATAAAATTTCAAAGCTTCTAGTAAAAAGAAAGGAGGAGGGAAAAAGGGAAAGAAGGAGGAAAGGTAGGAAGCAAGCAAGGAAGGAAGGGAGAAAGAAAGGAAAGAAGAGAAGGAGGGAAGAAGGGAAAGAAGGAGAGGGAGAGAGAGAGAGGGAGGGAGGGAGGGAGGGAGGGAGGGAGGGAGGGAGGGAGGGGAAGATAAAATCTGGCTTTTGCTAAGTGATTGCTCTTTAGACCTCAGGGAAAGGCTGCCTCTTCCTATCATTTCCTATCATTCAAATATTTGCCTTGCTGCTATGTAGACTCAGAGCCAACTGCAGACCCCCAAAACAGCTTGTGTATATAAATTACATGCATTGTCATTTACTATATTAGAAAAAACAGAATAGAATTTAACCATTTGTTAAAACTTGCCAAAAAATAAAAACAAATAACAATAAAACATTTTTTTGAGAAAAAAACAGTCCACTGGCAAAGAAGTTTCAGCAAGACACACAGCCTTGGTTTATGCTGTTGCATATTCCTTTAAAAACAGACGTTCAGAGGGAAATGGATTCTCCTCTCTGGTTCTGCATCTAAACTATTACTGTATGCCTTTCTCCTTTGAAAAATAAGAAAATTCATCTTCATACAGTGTACTATTGGGAGAGGCATGTGTTTTGATGGCTTTCACAATAATTGTGCATGTTCTCTGCTGCCTCAGTAAAATGTGACAAATATTACTTAATATTAAGTTACACAGTGATATCTGGAAGCTGTACCAGTGAACCATGTCCTTAGTTGAAAGTCTTCTGTTGCCTTGCATTTCGAATGGCTCTTAACTTGTAATTCTGAAGGCATGTAGGGTATTGGCCACTTGAGACTATTAGTTCACTGGTTCATAGCATCCACATCGTTCTACTCCGTAATACAACATCAAAACACACTCATTAGATTGCCACTGGGCTCATGCGAGACCTCTTTCACTGTTGCAAAGGTGCAAGTACAAAAACAGAAGATACAAATTTTCCAAAAATCTGGATATTATTGAAATCTTGAACCTTGGCTTTGAAATAAATGGCTCTTTTCACTTGTTTTCAAGGGAAAATGCCAGATTCCGAAGTCTAAGTCGCCATAGTTCACATGTCAGCCGTCACTTCAAGTAAGAATGGATGGCTCGGACACCCTTGCACACTCTGCTCCAAGTTCTTTGGTTTGTGTCAAAGTGCCAACAGAGCAGCCCAGTGCTGTTACAGGCCAGTGCCCATGCAAATGTCAGCACATTGGAAAACAAATGCTCTCTTAGGGCTGCCTGTGAAAATGCTTCTCACCCCACAGACCTCCAGAGAGTTTCTCAGGGAGCACCAGGGCTTTGCAGAGAGTCCTCAGGTACATTACCATCTCCAGTGTTCACAGGGCTCTTATTCTGATGGTTGAGTTTCTTAAACTTTCTCAACAGGAGCCAGGAATGCCAGGTGAATTTAGACAGGCACAGTGGGGACGGGCGAGTATCAATAAGGTGTTCACAGCTTATTGCCGAGTACTAGGTAATTAGTATTTGTGTTTGTTATTTTCCTGTTACTGTGATAAAACCGTAACCAAGGCAACTTATAGAAGAAAAGCTTATTCTGACATAGGGTTCCAGAGGGTTAAAGTCCATAATGGCAGGAAGAGAAGGGAAGCAGGCAGTAGGCAGCAAAGCTCTGACATCTAAACCTTCCCAACTAGTGCCATCAACTGGAAATCAAATGTCCAAGTACCAAAGACAACCACAGTTTTGTAGAATAATATCGTTTATGCTATAGACGAAATAGATATGCACATATTATCTTCATATACATATATCTCCATACACATTATGCAGGTATATATGTATGTGATATATATATGTGCATACACATATATATGTCACCTTACCTGTATTTAGATATCATAATTTACAAGCATCTCTATACAACTGTTCTATACAGTATTAAGAAGCAAGAGGCATGGCTGGTGAGATGCTCAGCAGTAAAAGTCACTTCCCACATAAGCCTGGCAACTCTGGAGTCTACAGTGCAAGGGAGAACCCACTCTCAAAAGCTGTCTTCTGAACCAGACACATAAACGTTAGGGTGAACGTGCCTGCACACTCACACACATACACAAATAAGAAATAAATGTTAATGTAAAAGAAGAAACAAGAAATGTTATGAAAAGCTAGAGTGATGGGTAATACTGTGTTTTTGTTGTGTAGCAATATGTTTCTTGAAAGCATTTATTAAACATCTACATGCACCAGGCATTGTGGTACACACCTGTAGTCCTAGCACTCTGCGGGGCTGAAGGAGAAGGATCACAAGTTGCTGCCCAGCCCGAGGTATGTAGATAAGACCCTAGCTCAAAACAAAACAAACTTTCAAAACCCAAGTAAACACAGGAAGCCCTAGGGTGGCAGAGGCACACATTGCAGTTTATTCCTGTTTCCCATCAGAAGTTGTTACTTTGTTTTTCCATTGGGATATGGTGTGTCCATGTGATTCCTATTAAAGCCTTCTTTAATAGAAGGCCTCTCTTTCACCTACCCAGGACCACTGTACAAGCTGGCAGGAGTTTGCAGACATTGTAAAAACCGATATCTGACTCCAAATTGTCATCCACACTGACCACGAGACAGTCTCTCAGCACTAAATCAGTATGCCACTCACTTGGGAGAATTAATCCAAGATTGAAGGAAGAATTACTCAGAGATTGAAGGTAGCACTCAAAGTGTTGTCTGGCAAGTCTTAGGCTCAAGTCCTCTGCTCTATACTGTTAAGTATTTCTCACAGTCTCTCTAGAATTTAAAAAATATTTTTATTTAATATTTATACATGCATGTAATATATTTGGATATAATCCAAATATTCAGCATTCTTTCCTTCCACTACCTCCTCTATCCTTCACACACACACACACACACACACACACACACCAATTGTCCTCTCCCAACTGCAACCACCAATTTAATATTGAATCCACTTAGTGTGGACTCTATGTACACAGCTGTGGGACTATCCTCACAAGTAACTACCCAGTCAGGGCCCAGATCCCTCCTTCAGCTGCTAGCAATTGCCACAGCTTTGGGCCAGTAGGGGTGTGGCTTCCTGAGGCCCTCCCCATCCATGCAGGTATCTGGCTGGCTTGGTCTTGTATGTGTCTTCTTGACACAGATAGAGCCACTGTGAGTTCGTGTATGTAACTGTGCCATCAGGTCCAGCAAATACAGTTTGCCACAGATATCCCCTTCCCCTGGCTTTTACACTCTTTCCACCCACCCTCCATAATGTGTCTCTTAAATGTTGTGGCAGCCTCTCCAAGGGAAACATCTAAGATTTCAAATTGGATTCCTAAAGCATAACTAAAAGAGAAAACTGTAAAGATTGAATTTGAGGGTGGAGGAGTCGTAGAGACATCAGGAATCGTCGACGGCTCTCCGTCTTCACAGAGACAGCCCTTCTGATGTTCTGAGAATGTGTATTTGGAGTACCGTTCAGTGTTTGATGGCAACATGGAATTGTGTTAAATTATTTGTATCAAAACTGTCCTCCAAGAAGCAAGAACCACCCAATCAATGTCATAAAGAAGACAGAAGACATGGTCAACTCAAGAGGTCCCAATCAATGTCATGCAAGCAGATAACACAAATGGCATGTGGTCAAACAGGATCACACTCAAGCTTTTCCTCATTAAACAGTTTTGTCCTCATAAAACAGTTTTGTGCCTGTGAAACACCAGGGGAACAGCTGGCTCTGACTGTTTAGAGCTTAGCTCTGCAATGAGGCCTCAGTTCCCTTGAAACATGTTAGCAGATACACTAACGTAAATATGCTGCCATTCAGTATTCCCCCCACGCACCCCCAGCAGCTCGTTAGCCCTGCCCCCAGCAGCACAGTCTTCCTAGCCCTGCCCCCAGCAGCAGCTCAGTGCTGTTTTTTGCATAAAGAACTTGTTGCTCAAGCCTCCCCCCAGTCACTTCACAATCCATCCTTTCAGATACTCTACAGCACAGTTTCACATTGTGTTTCTGAAAACAGGCTCACTCTGTTCCAACAAATAGAAACAACAGGGAAAGTTGAGCTATTGCTCATGGCTTTATAGAATGCAAGTATGTTTGTTACTACTCGCAAACATCCCTGTTTGTCAAAGCTCTCTCTCTCTCTCTCTCTCTCTCTCTCTCTCTCTCTCTCTCTCTCTCTCTCTCAGTCCTTTGTCTCATTAATTTCTTTCCTGAAATAATTATATATTGCTACATCAAGAGCTTTTCTAGGCTTATCCTCAGTCCATTTACTGAAATCCTGAACCTGACGTGAGAAAATGGAGACATGATGAATTAAGTATGTGCTTGTGAAACTGGTGTGTGGTCAACTACCTTTAACAAGCCATGTGTTTACAGGATCTGAGCAGTTACATACTGACCCTGTCTGTGCCCCCACCCTTTCTCCAGTCCACTCCCCACTCTTAGCAAGAGCAGACGGCATACAGCACCAATCTGATGATGTTGCTCACTGCGTGACTGCATCTAGCATCCCATCCCCAGTTATCAAAGTGTCTGCAGGAAGCAAATTCTGTGTCTTTCTAACCTGGCGCTGTCTTTGTAAACTCATCGGAAGCTTGTTCGTCTGACAATGCGATGTGTTCTGTCCCGCACCCGTTCATGATGACCTTTGCTACTCAAGTACACAATTCCTAAAAATCAAATCCCTTTTCCCTAGAGCCATGGATTCACAGAATACTTAAGATCATTTGCCACCAACCTTTCCTTAAGTCACCTACTTTACCTTTCAGTAGAAACTGCCATGCATTTACTCATTGGCTATTGCTAATATTTTCTACCTTTCTAATAACATACATAATTTGGATTTGGCTAAGTATCCTCTAGGCTCTAAAGCTTTAATCTCTTAAGTGATTTTTCACGTGCTCTGTGGATAAACATCCTATCCCTGGCTTCAGATCTTTGTGATTTTGCACACCTGGTGGCTTGGAAGAGCTCACCAATAGTTACCTAGAAGTGTACATTCATAAAGATGAACAGGAAGTTTAGACAAACCCAACCTTTAGGAATGACTGTGACTTATGTGTAACAATGACATTGTGAGCTTCTAAGCATTGTAGAAGAGGAATTAAGAAAAGAAATCACCAGCAAACTGTTGAAAATGGCAGAGAACCATACAGCTGAGCAGGATGCTTGGGTATCATAGACAGGGGGAAGGCTTAGGAGGAGGAGACAGGATGACCCTCAGAAGCAGAGATTTTTCTGAACTGTCACAGCTGAGTGCCAAGTATATGAAAATTAAGGAGAAATACAACTCCTTTAAGCCCAATTGGGACGTAATAGAAGTGCTGCTTGCAAGTCCATGGGCCATAAAGTTTCCACACGAAGGTGAACTTGGAGTTGGCCCTTGTCAGAAACAAAATTACATAACGTTTTTATCAAGCTTGTATCAACCTGTCAAAAACCGGTGCTGGATTTGGGAAGGTGTGAAACTAGAGAAATAGTATAGCTAGGGTCTAGAATAGTCTTTTCTTTTGATTAAAGCACTACAGTTCTATTTCACAGTCTTAAATGCATAATGCACAGAGCAGTTGTTATAAAAAGACATCAGCTGCAAGTGCGGGAGGCCAGGTGCTCCAGGGAGAAAAGAAAGGACTGGGCAGAGAGGCCCAGGGTCGAAGCACCTGTGTTTGAGGAGGTGTCACATGGCTTCATGCCCACCAAGCAGAAATAGGTATGGTCAGCGGGGCTGCTGTTGCAGGACATCACCACTGTGTCTTCATTGTGACTATGGTTGTTCTTCTCATATTTCAAAGAAACAAGAGGGAGAGATTTCTCTTTTCTTAATTGTCAGGACTTTGGGGCTGAACAGGGAAGGAAGGAGATAGTATAGGATATTAAGATTCACTTATCTTTTGGGATCCAAAATGCTAGGTCCACTTTCCAGGACTCTTTACCATCATACACAAAGGACCACTGTGTTAGCTGGGAGATGTGAAAATGTAGAACTTTGTTTCTTCTTCCCTTGCAAATAGCATCAAGACCTCATCACACCAGATACACAGATTATAATATACAACTTTTTAATCACAATGTCTTTAGAAGACCAAAATGTTTTCATTTATACCAACTGTGTTTATAGTTTCTAAGGAGCCTGGTTTTTGTGGAGAAGAGAACCTTTTATATGAAAGAAAATTGGACTCAGAATTTTGTATAAAAGCACATCCGATTTGCTTGCCGCTTCTGAGTGTCTTTTTGTTTGATTTGGGGGATAAGGGAGAGTTAAGAAATGGTTTCTTTATTGTCTTTAAAACCATGTAGCACATGGCTGACTCTTGCAGGATTGAAATTTCAAGCTTAAGTTTTGTTCGCTGCCTATTTGATGTCAATGTGACACCTACGTGTTGCTCCTTAAACCCATTGTGGCCTCCTAGGAGGCCACCAGCTATGCTAGCTCTGTCCAGAAAGTGATCTTAGCTGAGTGCTTCCATGTGTCCCAGAGCATGAGATGAAGCCATTTGCTGGCTGTCATCTGTGGAGACACTAAGATCAAAGGCTTTGGGCTGGCAATTAGCATCCACTTGCACTGCCTACCAAAACACAGATTTGTCTCAGAGAGTGCAGTTGTTTGATCACTTACTCTTGACTGAGATCTATAAAAATCCTAGTCCTTTGATCAGAAATCCTCCTCTCTAATCCTAGGGATGAGACCTATCTCCAGCTCTCAGTTCTAATGCAGCAAGCTATCTGATTTCCAAATCAAAACAATGACTTGCTGTAGAGAAGAAAAGCCTGAGCTTTTAGTGCATCCACTTTGGATATTTACAGAGTTGCAGAATTTTTAAAATAAACCTTAAAAATTGTAGAGATATGATAGCATATATTGTTCTTCAGGTTAAGCATTACAGCCAGTGGGCTGACAGGGGAGTAAGCAAGGAGCAAGAAAGGCTAGTGTATAATCCAGATCATTTACTCTCATACTTTCCAAGAGCCGCTTTAAAGATGAAACAGCCTAGACTAGCTGTGTTGGTGCAAGTCTTTATTCCCAGTACCCTGGACAGGGAGGCAGGCTGGGCTCCATGATTTTGAGATCAGCCTGCTCTACATACCGAGCTCCAGACTAGCAAGAGCTACACAGTGTGACAATAGAAAGAAAAAAAATGATCATGAAAAGCCAGCATAAAGGACTGGCTGGAAAACTGGATTAAAACCTACTTCACTTTATGGCCACGCCCTCACCCAGCTACTAATGAATGTTTCCCAGTTAAAGTTAGCTTTAAAATAGAAAACACTACTAAATTTGGGGGCTTATGCATGACTTTAGATGCAGTTTAAAAAGTCATACCATATTTGATGTCTTTGTCTTCTCTTCTTGCTTGATAATATAGCTTCAGAAGTGAGTCTGTGGGCCATGTGTTTTGTTTGTTCATGCTTGACCAAAAAGTAAAACAAAACAATGAATTCTGTGGGCACTGTTATACCATAACATGAGTGTGTAGGGAGAGAGAGAGAGAGAGAGAGAGAGAGAGAGAGAGAGAGAGAGAGAAAGAGAGAGAGAGACTTCAGTCCACACACACGCAAACACATACTTTAGTCCCACATTTAACCCATATAAGTCTCTGTTCTCTGTAAGAATATTTTTGCTTCCCAAATTTGAATGAAAAATCAGAAGTTTAACAGCTATCATTCCATGGCCATTTAAGAAGCCCACTCAGGACTTAGAACTGGGAGCAGGGTTGATAGATGTCAACCTTTCCGCTTGGCAGAGACTGTCCTCCCTCATTTCCTGTTTGTTCTTCCCATCACTTCTTTGGCTGTCTCAGCAGTGTCCTCTGTGGCTGTGCTGACACTGTGAACCTTAAAAAGGACAAAGGACATAAGACCAGAATCCTGTCAGATGGTGGAAGCCATGCTCAATGCAATAAACAAACACCGCATTTATGTTGCCACCTCACACTGCTCCCCACAAGACCCAGAGGCAAGAACTAGGGAGTGATGCTGTACGCTTAAGAAAAGAAATCAAAACTTTACCCTAGCAACAACTCAGAGAAAGGGCACTTTTCGGTAATGCCTTTACAAGAGTCTCCCTACAACAATCACGTGGATCTCTTAAGCAATCAGCTTTCATTTCCTTTTTTGAATCATGAAATTCAGGTTTGTTTCGGAAAACACTCTAAAATTTAAAGAAAAAAGCATGGGTCGTTCTTAATTCTTTTTCTTGGAAACCTAAGTTTTAGCTTTTGATTAAGAACTGTCCAGGTTTTTTTCCTCAAAGACTTCACATATAGTTGTAAAAGAGAGTGGTTTTGTAAGAGAGGTCTTTGCTCCTGTTTTCTGGCTCCTCCCCATTCTCTCTTGGCTCCTCCCCAATTCTCTCTGGCTCCTCCTCAATTCTCTCTGCTCCTCCCCAATTCTCCCTGGCTCCTCCCCGATTCTCTCTGGTGTCTGCGTCTTCACCTTTGCAGCCTTTTGCTTATTTTTCTTGAATTGTAAACGTGCTCAGGACTTTTGTACAAGGCCAGCTGGGACCACTATGATTGTCCTGATAATCTTTCATTGAATCCTTTGTCTTTCATCCAGCCCTTTGTATCTCAGCTTTCCTAAGGAATGATACATCCTCTCCCCATCTTTGATCCCAGGACCAGTGTGCCACATCACGGCATCTGACTTTGTCTTAGCTTCTCTTCATACTCGTGGATGACTTCTGACACCTCAGTCAGGGAAAGGTCGCAGATCAGATCCTCTCCTCGAATTAGCAGTCCGTGCGGTGCTCTTTCCTGATTCCCTTTCATTCCCTTTAATGTGCTCTCTTGCTTCATTTTAAGGTATAGCTGTCCTTCGTTCGGGCTTCCGAGTTGAGTCCTCACCTCTTCTGTCTCATCCACTTCTGCCAATCTCTGATCCATCTATCTGTATGTGGAACCCTATCTCTCTTCTTAGGTATGGACACATGACTAAATGGTCAAGTAGGTGTTTTTACTTGGCAGAATTTTCCAAAGACATCACTGCCCAGCGGAGACCTTGTGTGCACATTGTCTTCCCTACCCTTTCTGTTTGACATTCAATTCAACCTGCTCTAGGGGTGCTCATCAATTCAGTAATCGTCTGGCTTGTGGTGGCTTTAGATGAGCAAAGAACTTTGAATGAGTATAAACCATTCTTTCAAGAATTCATTCCTCCTGAAGAAGGAGAACAAGAAAATCACTTTTTAAGTGAGGGGAAACCTAAGCAGTTTTGTGGGCAGTGGGAAGAATGGTGGTAGGAAAGAGATTAAAGATGGGGACACAGGAGAATATGACTTGAACCCAGACAGCTCTGAAGCTGAGAGCTAAGATGACAAGGGGAAAGTCTAATCTTTTTGCTGCTATATTGTTAACTCTACATGTGACTTTTGCTTTAATAAATTCATGCCTATTATGTATCATGAAGCAGTAACTAAGTAATGACAAACCATTTTTGAAGTTCCTATATGTAAATCCACTTTGACATCTATAGCTAGGCAAAACCTATACTTGGGGTCAATTTATCCTGTTAGATAGACCAAGTATTCCTTTTCCCTTTAAAAACCTTCTGTGTGACTTCCATTCCTCGTGAGTATGAAGAATACTTTTAATTCGGTGTATAAACAGGTAATATCTTTTCATTTAAACTATTTTAAAAGCTTTTTTTTTTTTTTGCTAGTACTGGGGGTTGAACCCAGAGTGTCTTGCATGCTCCGTAAGTGGCTTACCAAGCTACATCCCCAGCCCCAAACTCTGAGCTGTTTTTATAACTCATATTCTAAAATAAGCAAGTTACCTCATCTGTGGACTCTGAAACACTGCTTTCTGTTGCTATTGTTAGCTTTGTCCAGTCTTTTCCTGTGGAACAATTCTCTTGTTCATGGTCGCGATAACATTGTCATACAGTTTCTCACGTGTCATGATTTATTTAATTCAAGTGAACAGATCCATTTTTTCAGTTCTACTTCTGTGGAAGAAAGGGTAAGGGACAGGAAGGCAGTGCATAGGGTAAAGGAGACAGGGTGGAAATCTGTGTAGGGCAGAGTTGAGTTCCCACATAGGCTTCTCCATCTTAAGGAAACCATAGAAGTAACTTGATTGGATAGCATTTCAAAATGTATCCACCTGAACAAAGAACTAGGCAATCTTGTTCCAAGCTAGATCAAATCCAGATAGAATCCACAATGATGTCACTCAGGATGGTGGGGGAAGATAAGAGACATTGTGTTTGGAAGTTTCAGACATGAGAGCCAGCCTGGGCTGAAAGCTTTTTACGGCAAGGAGACAATGTCAGCAAACTGTAACTCTCATTTCTTCTTTCATTTCTCCACCTTGAGTCCTCTCATCCTGTTGTCTCCTGGACACTAATGCTTCTTCCTCAGATGCACTTAGTGAAGAGTGCACAGAAGTGACCACAAGTAGTCACTGAGGTGGCTGGGATGTGAGGGGCCTCACCTCCTTGCCTCAATTGAAACTCTCAGCTTCAGCATCTTGCCAGAGCTGTGGGTGGAGCTCAGGATGTGCTTACACTGTGGCTTCTCCTCCCACATAAGCCCTGCCCCCTCACACTTGGACAGTGGGAAGATTAGCTTTCTTCCTCCTCCTAGTTCACTCCTCTGGCTGATGTGCAAGGTCTTGCAGAAGCCAGGGACTTGCGTTCTGGGCTTGGCAAAGTGCATAGGAAGAAGACAGGGCTTCCCGGCTGGGAGGAGGGAGGAGAGCTGAAGAACCCCGCCTGGGCTGGCTCAGCTAAGCAAAGTGGGCAGCTCAGTACTTGAAAGAGGACTGTGCTCGCTCGCACTAGACATCAGTAAGTGGGTGACTGTATGGATTAAGGAAGGATGAGTGTCCCTGGGTCACGGGGTAGACTTGAAAATGTTGCTCGATTCTAAGGGAAACTCGCAAGGCTGCTGGTTCTGTGTGCTTTCTGTGTCTTGTAGAGACTAGAGGATTAAGCACAAAAAAATCAGAATTCCAGATGCTTCCTCCCAATCCTGGAAAATAGCAACTTCTACAGAGTAGTTGTGGACATAATTTTTCCTGACCCCTCTTCCCTGGGAGGGTGCTACTAAATCAGATAGTCAGCATTAAGTGGGAAAAGTGAAGTGTAATATTAACAGAAATTGCAACTACTTACTGTGTTCTGTATGTGCTAACATTGTTATATCTATTAGCAGTGAATGTCAGGAAAGTCTGAGGCAGAGGTTTAAGTGGGGAAGTCGAGCTTTATGACCAGGAGACATCGTCTATATGTAAGGGATTAAATACAAAATGTATGCTATAAATAATAGATGTGTTTCTAAAAATCATTTAAGGGCTCAGCAGCCAGGAAGCACTAAAGTGCATGATACAAATTAGAAAAAGAAAATATCATATCCATGGCTTTTTACAGTAGCCAAAAATTTCAGGATGTTTACAAAGTCAGAACAGTGATTCAGGAATACTTCAATTATTGTTGTACATTATTAATACTGTTGCTGGGCAAGATCTGTGGTTCTCTGGTCAGCAAGTTCTGGCAATGAAGCCACTGCCGCCGGTGCAAAGAATTCTGGGATGTCTGACAGTGAAATGGATGGAAGGACTCACATTCCATCTCTACTTAATGCCCTTTTGTCCAGAAATCGGGTCATGCAGATGAGCTACTTGGTACGTATACAGATCAATATTGGGAAAGGCATTTCTGAGGGTTGTGTGACAGAGGGACGTTAGATAGTGTCTCATAATAAACACTGGGCTGAGAAAACCCAGAAGCCAAGAGACAGGAAGTCAGCTTGGCTCAAGCCAAACATATTCATTTTCTTTTCCATCCATCTTGAAATGGAACCTCATATGAGGACAAGAATAATAACCAAGAGGAACACTGTGACCATTTGTTCTGTTCTGAGTGTTGGAATTTATTAGTCTGTAGACAAAGTTGGTTTTTTTTTATTTATGCATTTCAATATTTGAAGTCTCTGATCTCTACATTACAGTAAATGACACAAAATAAGAGGTATATCTATGGAGAGGAAGAAGTGTAAGAATTCATATTTTGAAATGTTATTAAAGAGGAGAAAAAGATGACATTGTTTAGCGTAAAGAAGCTTTGTGTCATGACCACTGATATGTAAGACCCCAAGTCAGCATGAGTGCTCCTATGATACCATAGGCAGAAATTTCAGGAATATAATTCTCTTAATTCTAGTTTATGTGAATACTAAGGTGTCTTTTTGTTTTGGGTTTGGTTGGTTGGTTTTGGGTTTTACTTTGAACAACAGAAAACTGGGTAATGTCGTTTATCTCCATTTGTCATTGGTATGAAGGAGTCCTTTTATACTTCTGCTATTCCCACTGGGGAGAAAAAAATGTTATCATTAAATATGTTACTATTATTTTATAACATAATTGTGAGATGACTGTTGTAGTTGGACTCTCTTTCCAACCTTAGAGTTTGTATTTATAAATTTTGCTATAGGGAAGATGGGTAGAGAACACTCATTAGGACCAACCACAACACTGAACAATAAAATGGTAATAAAGTGTGCTTATAGATATGGCCTATACCCTTCCAACTTCATAAACTACCTAATTTTGAAACTCCATTATGTTAAAAAGCTGCTTTTTATTTCCAATGTCGCTATTTATGGAATTTCTGAAAGTTTGAGAGTGCATCATCTGAGTTATGTAATAGCTCTCTTATTCTTAAAAATACATTAAATACTAAATTATATGTGTGATAGTTGATGTTTTAAGAGTAGTGTAATTCTAAATGAAGTTACTGTTCTTGAGAATAATGTGCTAAGAGACTTCAAAGAACAATTGCTTGTTTATCTCACAGGCGTAGAGAATTTTTGCTGAAACTATGAAATAAAACAGAAAGGACCAAAGGCATATTTTGGCCGCAAGAGGCTAAGCAGATTGAGTCGATGCATAGGTATGAGATGGTGGTCTGCTGTACATGAGAGATTGTTGTCAGGAGTGATGCATTGTGGCTGATGAAAGGGTTAAATGAAGAGTTATAGCTTTAAGACTTATTAAGTAGGAATTAAGTTTTTTAATGAAAAGAAACTAAATGATATTTAAAATTGTTCTTTCACAAGAAAAGTAAAGAACAAGGCTATGGAAAGCTAAGCAGTGATGAAGACCTCGAAATAATTGTTGATCAGAAGCAGGTAAGTGAGCCCTCCATCTGTTTCCTGTTGCCTGTAGACTTTGACCTGGTAGCCCTCTGGGATCAGAGGTTGTTCTTGACAGCTGTTTTAGCCTGTCTAACTAGAAGTGTATTGATATAGATTTGGGTAGCATCAAAGTTTCCCTCACCTCTGCCCCACTGAATTGTGCATGATACCAACATGTGTGTACTATATGTGAGACTAAGTAAGAACATGTGTGTACTATATGTGAGACTAAGTAAGAAAGCACAGAGCAAGGGAGGAGGGGAGAACACTGAGAACTCAATACAATGAGTCAAAATAGCATAATCTGATGGAGGAAAAAAAAGATTTAAGTAGATCTTGAAAGCATATTTATTATCTTAAAAGTGAGCGGCACTGCTATTGGTGTGTATTCTGAAAGTGTGATGGGGGAACAGATAAAGGGTGTGAGATTTTGAGAAATTTAAAGTGAAATTTTGAGAAATGTAAACTTAGATCTTGCCCAGTTTACTTTCTTGGCTTGTCTGCAGCAAGTGTCAAGATGATCTGAAATGAAAATAGATTGCTTCATCGTCAGTAACACTGCCCATCACTTGAGAAGCCTCTAGATTGGATGTTATATTGGCCCATAAGGTTCAATGAAAATGGCTTAACAGAGCATACACAATGATTTAGCAGGGAGTGGATGGTCTCCAGCCAGGACACTGACTTGGCATTACTCCTTAACATCTTTGTTAATTATCAAGGAGACAAGAGAACTGCCCCGGCATGTGGCATTGCCACTGAGGGCTGCATAAACTCACATGTCAACAGAGTGGAAGGTAAAATGTCTGAGCTGAGGAGGACATTAGAAAACAGCCAGTGACCTACAGATGGACTGATGAATTTGGACAAGTTCTTCACCATGTAGTTGGTTCTGCATCATGGCGATTACACTAAGGGAGTGTGCATGCATGTGTGCATGGGTTTGACAAAATAGGGAATGGCTACCAAAAGGTAGCCATGAGAAATCAATGACATAAGTCATGCTTATTAGAGTGTCTTCTGGAAGATCCCAGCTGAGCAAAGCATCTACATGGAAGTTCGTGGTATATGGGAAGGCACAGCAAGGCTTGCCACACTGCCCAAGGCTCCTGTCCCGTTGACCTTGTGCTGCTGCACCTGTGACCTGTGGACAGCAGGGTAGGGGGTGTGAGGGTCTGGCCTGCATTCTGCTACTCACTGCCCGATTGCCAATTTAAATAATAATAACTTATTATTATTTAAACTGCCAATTTGCAGTACTTTTTTAAAATTATGCCAGATTAATTTCTTGAGACATGCACTTTAGATCTCTCATAGACTGTGATTCCAATTAAAGAGTAGGCCTACTTGACAGATAAACTAGTAAAGGGTGAGTGAGTATACCATGAGAAACACACACACACATACACATGCATGCACACATGCACACATATACACATGTTCATGTGCACACATACATTCACACTCATGCACACACACACCTCTATCAAAACAAAGTTAGTTTTTCTTATTTTTATCATATAGAAATAAGTTCTTACTTTTTACTTCTTTATTATCTTTCTTTTAGTTCCTTCTTTGTGTTTTAACTAAGTGTTGTCATTCAGAAAACTACAGAATTACTTATTTTTATGTTTGATGAAGAGCCCAAGGAATTTTTCCTTCCTTTACCTATACTGACTTTCCACAATTGATATGTTGTGAGCACATACTTCCAGTGCTGCCACAAGCTGGTGACATTCAGAGAGACCCAGCACGGCTCAGGCATCCGTGTTAAACCTTGTTGCCAAATGTGACAGATTAAAATATGTCACTTTGGGAGCTGGCTGCTGGCCATGAAGAGTCCCCCTTGTTTGGGAGGTTTTGGCAGTTTGAATTTTGAGCAAGTCCCAGGCTGAGGCAATTTCATGTTTCCACCCCCAACTAAAATATCAAGAAAAACACTAATTCTTTATAAAACTCCAAGACAGTTATTCTGAAGATTAAGAGATCAACAACTAAGCATGTATATGAGTGTATGCATGTGTCAAATCCACTTTCTCCAAAAAAACCAATGCTTTTAATTCCATATACATAATGAAATTATGAATATATGTAATAAAATTTAAACTATGTCCCTGTATGCTAATCTTTATGTTCAATCTGTAACTTTAAAAAGTACAAAGGAAGTTTGTCAATCTTCACATAAGTCCGAGTAGCTTTTCTAGTGACTAATGCCAAAAGAAAACTGAAGGAAGATAAATAAAATAATTGAAGTTCCGTAATGGGCAGAGGCTGACAACTCATTAAACCTGCCGCTTGGCTGCTGTCACTCCATGAGTGCTGTGGCAGCTGCATGCCAGTTCAGTCAGGTGATTCACACGCCTTGTGTTTCCACAGAGAGCCCACAGTCTTGCTTATATAAGCACAGTGCTAGCAGAAGCAGTGTGCAGGATGCTGGCTCACCATCCCTGGATGCTGCTCAAGGGAAGATGACGATGTGTCGTTTTGATGTGGAAAACAGAGTAAATTTTATAAATGTGAAAGGTTTTTCTTTTTGAAAGGCAATACTGTACTGCCCCCTTTGTGAAAGTTTCTTGGCAACTTTGATTCAGAATAAATATTGTAAAAATCACAGAGGATTCTTAAGCTAGGACCCTAAACTAACAGGCAATTATGTTTATATTTTTAATTATACATGTATACATTCACATAGTCTATTGAAATATGACTGTATTGCGTGGGGATCTGAGTCTATTTTTCACCTGACATCCCCAAGGGTTTTAAGCCTCAAACTGAAAAATAATGAAAACAAATGTATTGCAATAAAATCTTAATGACTTTAAATTCTAAACATTTTCCATAAGCACAATATATATGTACTTAGTGAATACTGTATAAAAATTAATACTAAAAGAGAAATCACACACACACACACATATATATATGTATATACATATATTAGTTGTAAATTATATATTATGTGTGTATGTATATCAGTTTTATCATCAAAATATTCTGCCTTCATTGGAGAAGACAAGAGACTTGATTGGAAATTAGTCTCAAGTAAACACAAATTATTTCCTGAAATTACTGGTATTTCAGAAGTGAGACTGGATAAAACAGATTGGAAAGCACCTTTTCTAAGGAATTTATTGCCTTAATTATTTGAGTAAATAGTGAATCTGCTCTGTTTTGAGTTGCTGTTAACTCAGGGTTTACTGTATTTGGGATGTATGTGTGTTTGCAGAGTTCGTGTCTAGGATGTTTTCAGATTCCAAATAGACTTGAAGAAAGTAACAAAGACAAACATCGAAGTACCAAATTTGTTCTATTATGAAGAATAGGAGCTACAGCTTTGAGGATTGCACAAAGGCATGGACATAATGCTTGGATCTAGTTGGTTCTGGAACTCAAAGACAGTTGACACTGTGTGTTTCTTGGGGCACTGGGTGAGTAAATGCAAAGTATCAGCCAGTTGCTGAGGAATAAATATGTCAGGTCAGTACAGCAGTGCTCCAATCTCAGAAGCCTCAGATGTGCCTGAGAAGCTTTCTAGATTACTGCTGCTGGTTTCAGACTATACTCTAAGACCCAGAATCAGGAAATATAGCAATTGTGATTCTGCAAGAGGAAAAGTCTATGACACTAGTACTAAACCTGATAGTCATTAACTGAAAATCTAAAAACCAGACCCATAGATACTTGATGCAATGGCATCTAAAAAGTAGATCACCATAGACATTCACAACAATGGCACCTCAAAGACCCAAGCCTGCAGTTGGGTTGGATTCCCTGTGGTGGCCCTTTTTGGTCTTGAGCCACAAGAACTCAGGGTTCTTGTTTGTAAACTGGTGTCTTGTTCCCATCTAAGGTTTATTTGAGGCAAAATCTGTTAAAGGCTCAATAAGACAGACTGTGTGTTGTTTGTATGAGCTAGTCAGCCCCATGTACTCTCAGCCCCTCTAATTTAGCAAGCCAGAACCTTGAGGCCTAGAGTAATAAATGGACTTTCCCAGAGTCACTGGTTTTGTATCAAGAACATTGAAAGCCAGAGCTTCCTGAAGTCGTGGTCCAAATTCAATACCCTCTTTATAAGTCATTACTGGTTAACCTATAAATTGGTTAAGAAATGATTTTCCCTTCCTGGTCTATGTACAGAAAATTACCACCTGGAAACTGTTAGAGTTGACTATGGTCTGTTGCTAAGCCCTCACGGAGATATGTTTCCCACAAACACTTAGCTGCCTAGCTCCCTCTGGGCCTCTAGGGCATTTCAGAAAAGAAAGGTTCTTCCAAATAAACAAAATGAATGACGTGGCCAGAATGGAAACTGCAAGGTGGCTATTGAAACACTTGCTTTTTCTCCTGAACCTTCAAAGGAGAACTCTTAGCACATGAGAAACAAAGTAACTCACATTTTACCTAGTCTGAAACCTTCCGAATCTCTTTAAAACCTGTGAGAGAATCCTGAGCAGGAAACAAGGCTTATCAGAACTATTTTTCTAAAGAAAAAAAGAAGAAAAAAATTAGAATTGCCTCTTGTATCTCCAATAGCCACAAGCCTTTCAGTAGGAGTGCAACCCTGTCCTGTCCAAGTGGCTCTGTGAAAATAGATTGTGTCAGGGAGATCAAGGCCGGCATCAAATAAAAATGAAAGAGCAAGGCCCAGCTTCCTTGTGGTGCTAACAGATAGCTTGTCCCACCACCAGCTGACTCAAGCCCTGGACTCATAAATAGTAAAATGACCAGGGAATGTGTGTCGCTGTCTTTTGTACTCAGTGCCATCTGGACAGTACTTTCTTGGCCATATCAGTATGGTGGCTTAATTTATATATAATTCATACCCCATTTGCTTCTGAGGTTTCCAAAGTACCAAAGCCTGTCTCTTGGGACCACAAGCTACAGTTTCTCTGGTGCCTTCTTGGAATTCTGTACGTGGTCATGAAGAAGAGAGGACCCTCCTCCTCCTCCACCTGCTCAGCCTAGAGATCCTGAAGCAGGGGACTCAGTGACACTTGGAGAACTCAGAACTGCAGCTGTGATGCCCTGATGAAGCTCGCAGTAGGCACAAGCTCATTAGCAATTTCCTCACAAAAGATTGATCATTGAGAAGTGGCTTCCTAAAAAGAAGGCAGATTATTTGCCATGTGTATGCATCGGCAGAAACAAAGAGTCATTTCTATAGACCAATCAATTCCGTCTTTTCTGCAAAGTTATTTATCATCAACAAATATTGTAAAGGAGGGGCCACATTTCCCCCTTTTATTTTTAACATTAGGTTAAACATAAAATTTCTGGAATGAAGACTGGATGACCCTGTATTTATTGTCTTCCCAAAAAGTATCACATGTATCAGGGACTCAAAAGTTAACCCTAGATTTGATAGTGCAAGGGAAAGAGCCACAAACTCACATCATAAACCGTTTCTTAGTGTCTCAAATTTCAACTCCATCTACTGATTCTGTTCAGAGCACCTGACTCTATGACAAACTTGGGGAAAAAGCTCAAAACCTTCATTTTAGAGTGTACTGCAATGTGAGGTATTAGGCCATGGAAAACCTAGCAGGTCATTCCTCCTAACGCATCTCCAAGACAGGCTAGAGTACTGAGCCTGACTCGCTCGCCCAGCTTTCTGCTTCGGCTTTGCTCTCCTGACAGAGTAGTTTGGAGTAAGCTGTTAGGTTCTCTGCGTCTTCAGGTTCTCATCTGTGCAGTACAATCATGCCATCTGCATTGGCGTCTGTTCTGAAGCTCACAGGGGGACACTTCCTTGGAAAGCCATGTGTCCTCTGGTCGGAGCCAGGCTTAGAATCTGGGGCCCCTGATGTCGGGTCTGATGCGTTCCATAAAGCTCAGCTTCCTAGAGGGATTGTTGTTAGTTAATGGGTATTATGTCATGGTTTTGTCACTTTCTTTCCACCAGTGTTTTCCCGAGTCTTCTTCACACCTTCTGTGGACAGGTATTCCAGGTCAGTGCCTGTCATGAGCCAGGCGGTCTGCCACGCCATGTGCATACCGTGACTATAGCATAGACATGTCAGCCACTCTCGCAGAGCGTGAGGATGGTTCTAGTCTGAATTCTGACTGAGAACAGGGAATAGCCACATGTGGAACCAGCATTATTTTAGGAAGATCGACCAGCTTCTCTGGGTCAGAGGCTGCTCTGCTGTATATGAGGAAAATGCCTATTTTATGATATTTTCGAGAGGATTGTACAAGTCCCTTATTCCAGAGGCTTAGCCACAGGCATGGCGGGTGATGCAATCTTCATTCACAAGTTCCAGACACTGAGCCAAGTGGTGGGAGGAGTTAATAACAACATTAGCAGGAGGATTCCTTTGATTTGGGAGGGGTAGGCTAAACTATAATGATTCCAAACAATGTCATTTTCACCGGGGCCAGAGACGTGGATGCCTAGCAAGCCATGGCACAGGGAGTGGGAAAGCAGCGGGCAGTGGCCACTTGTCACAAGCTTGCCTCTCTAGAGAAGGGCAGAGCATACACACCGTCTCCAGGGATTGCTGTGCTGGAAATGAGTCTATAGCCACCACACAGCAACTGGTCAAGAAACAATTATACTGTTGCTGTTAAAATGTCTATAATCAACTTTAAGATCTTAAATGATATTAATCAAAAAAAGGAAAAGAAAGCTGTTGCTGTGCATAGCCCTAGGGGACCCAGTTTGTGACTTCCTGTGTTCAGGAGACTCTGAGATCAAAGGCAGGCAATATGTAAACATAGGACTGGGCCTCACTTTACTCATGCCCTGATTGACACTTCCCTGATACCTATCCAAATTATCTGCCCATCTGATTAACAGGAGGATATGAAAGTATAGTTTACAGGTCATCTCAAGTCCTCCTGTGAACTCTAGTTTCTGAGGAGGGAGCCTTGCCACAAAACTTCCCTCTTGCTGAAGTGAGCAGTTATGTATTTTCACTAGCAGAAGCTGTTGCTCATGACAGAATAGAGACAATCCCATCAGGACTGTCTTTTACTTTCCTGTCTTAGCCTAACTCTGACTTCAGTGAGCAGCAAGGCCCAGCACTGGTCAGCACTCTTCTCCCAGTTCCTCTTCCCCAATGTCCAGATGATGATGCAGCCCCCAAGACAGTTCCAGTCAACAAGACAGAGAGAGCCTGTGTTTCTGCCCCTGATTTAACATCACATATTAATACATAGCTACAAACTTGCTACTTGCAGTTAAAAATAAGGACAGGGAAATGGATTTTCATGGTGGCACTGTCTAGATGTTAAATTATTTTCTAGTAACCCATGGTTTTCCTTCCTTCTTCTTTTTAATGTAATGAGGCAAAGTGGTATATAGCGAAGACATGCATAATTGAAGCAGTGTGAGCTGACACAATGAATGCAAAAATTATGTGATCTATGAAAGTAGCAGGCAGAGGCAGCAGCACTTAAAGACCGCCCGGGCCACTTAGAGAACACCTTGAGGAGCACCCCACTGAGCTACCATATGAGAAGCATGGGGGCAGGCGTCACTTCTAGTTTTCTTTAGTAGGTTTATTGGATCTGTGTGAGAACTCTGGATATCCTGGTTAGAATATCAGGACATAATCTAATCTGCGTTTGACACATGATGTTCTATGGAACCCATTTTCACCTACTCCTAATGTTGGGAGGTGGGAGTCTATTTACATGGGACACTCATGTCAGAGAGGTCAGGTGGGAAGAGAAGCTTTGCATAAAGAATGTCCAGGAAGTTCTGTTAGGTTGATTTAATTCCACCAAAATAGGTGAGTCCTGCAGCAAGGAAGTAGTTGGATAGGGCTCACCAAGTTATATCTCATCACAGGAAATAAGCAGAACTCTAGTTTGCAGCTCCCAGTTAGGTTGTATCTACCCCTGTGACTGCCTTACTAAATTACAATGCTGTTCTTGAGTGTGTGTGTGTGTGTGTGTGTGTGTGTGTGTGTGTGTGCATTTGTGCATTTGTGTGAAGGTCAAAGGGCAACTGACAGTACTTTGTCCTCTCCTTCCTTCTTGTCCAGCAAATTCAAGCCCAGTTATCAGTCCTGGAAGTAACTGCTTTTATCTGCTGACCTATCTCTCTGGACCAACAATGCTTCTCAGCCTTCCTTCCAGTGTTTTATGTGTAAGCTAAACATTGGTCAAGCCAGGATATTCCTTTAGGAGAATGGACACAGCTATAGGCCTCTGTGAGAGACATCCATGACTTTCTGTCATAGCTTACCACCTTTCAAAGGAGAATCTCACCAACCTTGGAAAATTTCCCAGAGTGCATTGAGGACTGGATATTAAAGATTTACAAAGTGGACTTTGAAATTTCGATTGTGTCAATGCAGACAGCTTTCCTTCCCCTCAGCTCATGGGGCCTCTGTCCCTGGCTCAATCTGTCTTCATCCCCAGGTGGCTGTGGGGAATGCAAGCCAAGCCCAGACTTGGGTCCCTCACTTCCCAGCCGTCCAACCTGAACTCAGCTGCAGATCCAATCTAGTGCACCCACTGGTGACCTCATCCATCACTGATGTGTCTATGGTCTTTGAAAAATAGTAATGGCTGCAAATATCTGTACTAATATTACTTTAAAATTCATAACATAATAAAATGGCAAAACACTAGATAGACTATACTAATTTTTCTTTGACAGTTTATCTGTACTTTTGAAATTTTTACACATGTATATAATGAAATATGATCATTTACTTCCTCCAAATTCCACTGTGTCTCCCCCAACATGTTCATGATTTTTCTTAAATAACCTGCTAAATCCAGTTAGTTCTGCCTATATGTACATTGGTGTAGGTTCATCTACTGGATCATGGGAAGCCCACCAGAGGCAACAACCTCAGAAAGAGAATGAGTTTCCCTCCTCTAGGAAGTGTCCACTGCCAACAAATAATGTCTTAGTAAGGGGCAGGATGTGGGATCATCTACCCTTTCTCTACCAGGACTTTGGCTGGCTTGATCTTGTATAAATCTTGTGCAGGTAGCACCAGCTGCTGTGAATTCTCACCTGCAATAACCACATCCTGTCTATAGGACGGAATCTCACAGTACCCCTCCTTATTCTCCAGAGTTTACATTCTTGCCCTCGGGAGATTTGGAAGCCATTCTTTTCTCCCTTCTTCATCGTCATTGGACCAGGATTTCTGTGCTCTCTCCTGTCCTGACCATATCCTGTCGGCTTTGGTTTCTCATGAATCTGACTTAACAGTCACATCCCTTCCTGTCTTCTTAGCACTGGCCTCTGGCTCTGGATGCTGGGATATGTCTCTTACTCTGACACTGTGTAGACCAACTTTGACAGAAATGCAGTTCTTGCAAACCTGCTTTTTAGAATGCTCCATTGCTTCCATCTCTTCTCTCAAAACAACTCCACGGTTCTGTCATCTCTGTTTTCAGTCATTCATTTGGCACATGGCCTACCGCTAACCGTGCTTGTACTTCTGTGAGGTCTTATGATTAGGACATGCACACTCAACACATTCAATACAATTGTTATGTACTCCTTATCAAAGTATTCTTTTGACCAAATGACCTCATTCTTGAACTACATGAATAACTGACTTATTAAAGGAGTGGTGGGAGAGGGTGCCATCTCAGCTTTGTGCTGGCTGATCTCAATGGAAGAAAACATTCATTCAGTTTTGTCCAACAAAATTATCTCATTTGTATAATTAGAGAGCCATTAATGAATTTTTGCTGAACAACAACACTAGTCACAGAAGCCTTTATTATTTCAGCCAAGGGTGTGCTTTGCCACTTCCCAGCACCTGAGCCAATGGGTCACAGTGCACCACTAATGGATTCCTTTTGTCCAATGTGCAATTAACTTAGTATGAAAGAAATTGAGCCCTGTACAGAGTGAGGTAAATGGAAACTTTTAAGTACGGATTTCACGCCTTAGAAATTTTGCAGAATAACAACTTCTGTTTCTCATTCAAAAAAAGTTTTAATCACCTGTCTGAAGGAGTTTGATTTAACAACCTTGGTGTCAGGACATTTTTGAACAACAAAAACGTTTCCTTGTGGGCACCAACATGACTTGACTTACAGACTGATGTTTCCACCATCCCAAGAAGAACACAAACTACAGCCAGTGTAGTTAACAGTGCCTATCAGCAAGCCTAACCACCTGAGCTTGATTCTCTGACTCCAGTAATAGAAGGAGAGACATAACTCCTGCATGATGTCCTCTGACCCACACACATATGCCATGGCATGCCTGTACTTGCACATGTGCACACATACATCCACACAGACACATATATAGATACAAATATGCACGCATATGCACAACACACACACACACACACACACACACGATTTTTAAATTAAAAAGAAATACTAACTTCTTATCAGGTCCTGCCATCCAGATCCTGATCCCCCATGATGTCCCTGTCTGGTGCCACCTCAGTACCACACCCCATTTGCTGAACAAGTTGAAGCACCAAAGGGAAACACTCTCCCCACTGCCATGCCTCTCTGTCTCACTTGTCCTTATTCCTGGGTGTATTATTTTGATGCAACTGAAACATTTGTTGTGAAAAGGCCATCTAGAGACCCCTGTTCCTTCCACTGGGTGTATACTGGGTGCTTAAACAGAAAAATGACCTAACCACTGTCTCCCAAAGCCAACAGAGATATGTATCCCCTGCTTGTGTATTGTTGCCTGTCATGAGGGTGTTTTAAATATTATGTAATCTCTCCACCCATTCCAGGATACTCCTACCTTTCCCACTGTAAAGTGCACAAAAAGGTAGGGATTGGGAGGGAATTTCCCTCCCAACCCTCAGGGCTAAGCTAAATGCACAGCCTGCACAGCAGTACATGACAGCCCTGCACTGAGATTCAGAGTTAGGAAATGTGCTTCCATCATGTGGCCCTGACTTATCAAGGAGACCAGTTACAAACCTGATTGTATTAAATAATTTATAGTGGTATAATTTAAGAAAGACTTCCTGTTTGTAAAGAAGTTTAAATTAAATGAGACAGGAAATTTAAACTGTTGTATTCTTGTTATTGAGGAAGGGAAATGAATTCATAGTCATAGCATGCACGCTCAAAAGCTAACATGCTTAAAAGAGTACCTGTCCAGTCCATGCATCAGTGGCTATTACTGCAGCTCTGAGAGAACAGACAGTACTGGGAGGGCTTGTGTAGCCACTACCTGCCGCTCAGTAAATTAAATCACTGCCCTGCTCTAGAATCACCTCTCTACCCACCACATCTGAAAATTTCCAGAGCTGGCATTACCCATCACCTCAGCATTTGCCGAACCAAATAGATGACAATGGCTGTGCTCTGAAAATGTCATTCCATTCATTCAGTGTCCTCCCGGAGCTGACCTTTCTTCTCAGGCTGAGGTCCCTCCTGACCTGTTCAGTCAAGCTGTTCACAAGCTCTTAGCCCATCTCCAGAATCTTCCTTCTAGCCCCTGCGCCTGCTCTTGTGACCCTCTGCAGAGTAGACCTTCTCTAGCTGAGCTGTATCCATCAGCTCAAGAGGGCAGGTGGTGGCTCCTGGATTCCCTCCTCCCACTGTGCTTAGCGTTTCAGACAGGAGAAATGGTACCAGGCTGGGAAGACTGTCCCACACAAAAACATGGGCCTGAATTCAATACCCAGAACTAATGGAGGAAGAGACAGGAGGATCTCTAGGGCTCACTGATCAGCCAGCATAGCCTGCTTCCTACTTGGCAAATTCTAGGCCAGTGAGACACACACAGATGCACACACACACACAACCACAAGATAAAGCATTGCCATGGTCATGAGGATGCATTGATCTCTCATTCTTGCAGACTCGTGAATATTTTGTGTTATTGCACTCAGCAAACATTCCATTCTTTGTCTTCTCATTTTCTACTTTGTGTGTACGGATGCATTTTAACGGCCACCTTCGAATCAAAGATCTTAGGCACTTCAACCATGCTTTCCCTTAGCTTATGCAGTGATCATGCAAATAATCTCCCCTTTCTTTTAGGATATAACTCATTAAATTGAAGAAAGTAGCAAAAAGAATTACAGCAGAGTTGTTCATGCCATGGGTAGACACATGCAGGTCTTTCGTGAACTCTATAGGTTGTTTGTAGGATCTGCACTGGGTAATCTCCACCATCCTGTTAGAAATTGTCACACATGTCACATCACTCCCTAAGACTTCAGGTTTAGCCCAAATTATGTGTGGCAGTTACCAGCATTCTACTTCCTAAGGATGACTCAAGCAAAATTTGAATAATGTGAGTTTGCATGAATTTTGTAGAAATGTATTAATTTTATTAAGAAAGTAAATGAATCAAGTCTTGTTAGAGCCATAAATCCCTCAAGATATAGTTTACTCTGGTAATCATACTCATTGAGGAGACAGATGTATAGATTTGCTAAGGTAGTCTCAGGTCAAAAATAAATATACAGAGACTTTCAAATCCTGATACTAGAGTCTGAGCAGCTTAGGTAAAGTGGGTAAAATTCAGACTTGGAGAATTGGACCCTATGGCTGAAAGGTAGAAACAAAGAAATAGTGAGAATATATGTAAAACATATGTGTAGCTCTATCAGCATTTTAAATTAAAGACCTTTTCTTGTAACTCAAGCTCATAGAGTAATACAGAACACTGAAATATATTAGAATCCACAAATAAGGCATTAGATGCAAGTGACCCATCTGCCAATGGCTTCTCCCTTGACCTTTGATCTCTAAGCCATGACCTCCCAATAAGCAAAGAGATAATGTTTTTCCTTCTTCTATTCCACAAACATTCCAGAAGAATTTGTTAATGAAAAGGAAAAAACCCCAATCATTTGAACCACTCCAGGAAATTACTTCATGTGAATCAACCAGACAGCATACTCTATCAAAAGTGACCCTAGTAGCACCAACAATGCGGGCAGGAGGGCTTTTTTTTTTCTTTTTTATTAGAATTTCTTTTTGAGAGACTGATCTACTCGTGGATTTTGATTGTCTCAAGAAGTTTGCATTATAAAGGCTACTTCTGAAGACATGGGGAACAGTGGTCCCCATTCCTCTAATTTGCTTTGGCACAGATTTTTGTTCATGGAAAGGCCAAGTTTCTGCTGAGGCTTCTGGTAGTTATTTGGTGACAGAAAGATTTGTATCCAAGTAAAAACAACATATAGTATATATCCCCGTTCAAGCCTATACAGACACCTTTCTGATTAAGTTTATTAATGGAGCAACATTTAACTCAAGTACACACACACACACACACAAAGGAGGCCTAATTCATAATGAGTCATTAGCAGAAAAGTCACATGACGTTTCTGAAAACATGAATCCAATTAGCTTCAACAAGATGTCACAGGAGAGGAGCTTGCTTACAAAGAAAGTGACACTTAGAATCATTCTGTGGGATTTTCGGAGAACCCGAGCTCCACCCATGAAGCAATCTTATCAGGCCACATTCTATCAAAGATTTTCAACCATGGGTGGTTCTTATAATCCTTCCTTATTTTGAAATCTGCTTCTGCTCAGGACTGGAGAAATGTCTCAGTGTTTCTCTCAGAAATGTCTCCAGAGTTCAGTTCTTAGTACCCACATTGGACAGCTCACAACTACTTATAATTCCAGCTCCAGAGATTCTTATACCCTCTTTTGTGATTCTGTGTGTCCTTGCATTCACGTGTACACACAGACAAACACAAAAAAATTAAAAATAAAATATTTTTAAAATTTGCCACTGAGATAGTACAAAGTAGGTTTGAACTATCTTCTAGCCAATCATAAGAAATCCAATGACTAAATTTTTCTCTTTGTCTTTCCTCTTCCTCCTTCTTTTTCTTTTCTTTATTTTTTTTATATAAGTTTAGAAATTCATGGGAGGCTAGGTGCTAGGAAAGGAGTCAAGGAAAGAGGTGCAGGGCATTTAGGTGGGAAGATTCTGTACAGGTCACTTCTAAGCACTGTTGGTAGTATTATGAAGTTAAATGAGACAAACCTTAAGCTCCACCTACACCTCATGTCCAGTGGAGTTACTTTCTGATGGGAGTAGGGAGGAGAGGAAAGCCATGGGCATTGTTCTGGTTAAACTCCTATGTGTCTGATCACAAGGGATATGCCACTGTTATTGTCATTATGATGATTTTTCAAAAGGGAGTAAACATTCTCAGAAGGGTTGAGCATCTATAGAAGAGTCACACAAGAACATGAGGACTCTGGTACAGCTCAGTGCTTACCTAGATGCATGAAGCTCTGGGTTCCATCTCCTGCACCACAAAAATGATGTGTTCTAATTTCACTTCCGTCCCTGATAAAAAGCAACATCAGGGAGGAAAGGTTTATTTGGTTCATAGTTCCAAGTTGTAGTCTGTCATTTTTGAGAAGTCAGAACATGACTTGAAACAGTCACACCACATCCACAATTGAAAGCAGACAAAAATGAATGTATCCATACTGGCCTGCCTGCCTGCTTGCTAACTTTCTTTACTATTACATAGTCTCCACCCTAGCCTAGGGAATGATGTCACCCACAGCAGGGTAGATGTTTCTACATCAGCCAACAATGGAGACAATTTCACATAGACAGGCTCACAGACCACCCTGATCTAGATAACTGCTCCTTATTCCAAGTGATTCTAGGGTGATTCTAAGCAATTCTAGAGCATGTCAAGTCCATAGCTAAAACCAGCTAGCAAGAGATGTGGTGGAAAACACCTATAATCCCAGAATTCTGGGACTGAGGCAGAATGGGGAGTTTATGGTCATCTTTGGCTACATACCAAGTTTGAGGATAGCTTGGGCTACATAAGACCCTGTCCTGCCCTCTCCCAAGGGAATATGGAACATGCCTGCCCCCAAAGCCCAGCCTCCTTATTTGCCAATGCCTCCCTGTAAACCATCAAGGAACTGAACAGCATTGCATCTTGCTTCATTTGAAGACCTCTAGTAGTTACTTCACACTTACTGACATCCACAGGGATTTTAAAAAGCTTTCTTGAAGTTAAAAATGAAAGTCAATGAAAGCAAGGGAAGAGGTCTGACTTGGCAAAGCCAAGTCCTGTGTCACACCTCCTGCTCTTTTCCTGTCCCTTCCAAACCCCATGGCTCCTTGGAAGAAGCTGAGTTCTGAATTATGGAATACAGCAGGTGCAGGGTTCCCTTGACACACAAGATACAAATAAAAATGAAGAATGTGTTGTCTTCTCTCCTCGTCTGTACACAGATATATCTATATTTTACTCATAATTGGCCTAAAGATAAATTGGACTAGAAAATAAAGTAGCTTCTTCTCCCAGTCTTATTTCTCATTTTAAAGGGCCTGCAGCTCTTTTATTCGTGGCTGGGGTTCGTTTCCACCAGCAGTTAATTCCGGGCTTGTCCTCCTATGCCTTAAATAGATAAATACCCACTCTTCTGAGAGTTAACAGGGTCTCCCTCTGGAGACCTGAAGACATCTGTCTTCCCAGCAATGCTGAGATTGATAAACTCAACAGAGAGGAGAGAAGTAAGAGTTGATACCATGTATGACTTTCCCAAAGTAACATATTAGAGATAAAGCAGTGTGGCTAAGCACAAGATCTGTCGCTCTGGGGTGTTCTGGACACCTGGATGACATTGACCCTCCTGAGTTAGCTACCAAGTGTTTCATTCTTTCTGTGTTCCCATTGGCTGGCCCTGGGTTTCTATCAACCTTCTATCCCTATGTTGCCTGTATAGTGGCTTCCAGAGCTCCTGCTCTATCTGTCAGAGACTGTTTGCATGTTCCCTTTGTGTGGAGAGCTTTCCTCACACCATTCTGTCATTTTCATCCTGAACTGCATGACACCCTTTCCCCTAGAACTTAGCAGTGCCTTCTTTGCTCATGGTTTCTGAGAGACATTATTCCCAGAATAACCAAGAAAGCTAGGAAGCCCTAAGAGCAATACAGCTGTCCTGCTTCCGAAACAAAACAAAATGGGATCTTTTGATGTGAGATTGATCACGAATTTTCTTTGAGCAGTATAAACCTCTCTGGTTACATCTGCATATGAATAGATGGAAAGGCTGTGGCAGTGGAATCTTAAATAAAAGAGGCTCTGCACAGGAATTGAAGCCATTTTGTTTCCTCTGGATTTGTCTGATACATCAGCGTAGAACATATGGTGCAAACTCCATTCCTGCCTTTAGCACATATATGCTCATATGTGTAATAAATGCAACAGAGGGGCTTCAGTTGGCTTCATTTTCATCTTAGTCTCATTTGAATCTACTGTTAGCCCCTGCAAGCTGGTTGGGGAGCTCAACAGAAATCAGGAGTGCATACAAGTCCTTCTGAACGCTCTCCCTGTCTGTATCTCTGAAAAAGCCCTGGTACCTGTTTCCCACAATATCTGCAGACCCCATGTTCATCAGCATGAATTGTAGAGAGTCAGAAGGAAGGCAGGGAGGGCAGGCACCCTATTGCCTTGGAAGCTCATGGAGCCCTCTTGTCCTTTTTCCACTGCCCAGAATCTAGTCAAATGGGAAATGCTGGATAATGGAGGAGGTTGTTCTTGAGAAATAGAGCCGGCAGTTCTGCCACCTTCAAAGCATGTTACTAAGGAAAAACAGTCTTGTCAAAACTGAGCAAACCTCAGCAAGCTTAGCCCTGGCTGTCAATCTTAAACTACTGTTAATTTCTCTAATGAAACCCTTTGTTTTGTATAATTTATATGCACTAACACAGAGGTCTGAAATATGTCACTGGCTTCTGAGTCGATGACAAAGGAAAATAAATATCAAACACCTGATTTTCAGGTTTTTCCTTAATAATCTGATCAAACAGAGCCTCAGATACAGACAGGAAAAAAAATCTCTTCAGGGAGTGTCCAAAGTGTGTTCTGTTTCGGCATTTAGCTGAGATGAGGAAACATAGTCACTGTGCATTTTCTTAAGTAAGAAAAGGCCAGCAGGACTCATGCTCTGATGGATGTCCTCTGGCATTGGCGGGGCACAAATCCCTCACCCTTTCTGTGAGCCTTTTCTTGATTGTTCTGAGTAAGAGAACTAGCTAAACCTCAAACCTCCCCCACACCTTCCTCTCTGCCAGGAGTCCTTTAAGTGTGTTCCCTGCACAGCAGGTCCCCTGCCTCTGACCACTTGGTACTTACACAGCCTGCCTGGGCATCTTATCAAGCTCTTTCTTTTGTCTGTTGGGTAATTTCAGCTAGGCTGAAAGAGCGACAGCTCAACTCATTACCTGCTTCTGCATCTGCCCCGTGGTGCTTGCTGGGCTACTACATGCATCAGTCCTTCAACTGGATTTTATCAGATGTCCGGAAATGAAAAGGAAAAATTTATTTTCAATACAGCTGCACTAACTGTCCAGCACATTTAACTGAGATCCATTATCCACAGGGCAAAGTAAATGGGCTCAAAGGCAGCCTGATCATCAAGAAGTCAGGGCTTTGATACCGTGTCAATGGTACCATTTACAGCAGACACTGCAAAGTCTGGGGAGGTCATGGTAAAGAGAATGACTAGTGGTCGGTGAATTGTAAGGGTTTCCACCAAAATGAGGACAGTTTGAAGCCAGGTGTTGAGCCCAGTTGTACAGGCTGATCCAAACATCACCATCACGACTGAGCAGAAACTGCTTCTTCATTTGCTAGCCGACACTTAGGACTTCTCCAGCTCCTGGCAGAGTTGCTATCCTGCTCCTCCATGATGACAGGATGAACAAGAACATCCCCTGCTTGACAGAGGGCTTCGGATCCTTCCTGCCTTTCAGAGTTCCTGTCTTGCTCTACAGCATCGTCTTTGCTTGTGCTTAGTGACAAAGCTGATGACTCCAGCTCTGTGCACCAGCATGAGCTCAGGTGGTCTGACGCACAAGTCTACTGTATTGTGCTATGTGGAAGGGACACTTTGGGATGGAATTTCACACAGGGACCAAGTCCTTGCCTAGCATGCCACAAGCCCCCAGTTCAAAGCAGAGCTCTGCAACCTTGAAAGGGAGTATTTAATGGGTTATAACTTTAAAGGTAGTGATTGGTTTGTCTTTTGTTCAAAATTTTTACAAAGGAAATAATTTCTAGTGTAAAGTTTCTATGGAATACTACATTTTGCATAAGCCCATGCTGATAGTATACAGCAGCATGAAAAATGTGCTCACAACATGCTAAGCAAAACAACAAAGGCATGGGTGAACTTTTTGGAGAGAGCCAACTTTTTTTAAAACATGGAGGGAGGGAGGGAGGGAGGGAGGGAGGGAGGGAGAGAGAGAGAGAGAGAGAGAGAGAGAGAGAGAGAGAGAGAGAGAG
>NW_021604564.1:17363714-17392367 GCF_004785775.1 Grammomys surdaster | reverse complement strand
GAGAGAGAGAGAGAGAGAGAGAGAGAGAGAGAGAGAGAGAGAGAGAGAGCTGTGTGTGGTGTGTGGTTCCTAGATTTTTGTATAAACACCTTAAATCATGATGACAAAATTAGAGGGAAACTGTCTAGGAACACAAAGACTGGGGCTGGTTTGGGGGGGACTCAGGAACCGGGAGGGCAAGGAGGGGGGTATCCAACTACAATGTATCCTTATGTGAAAATTCTTACTTAACACAATAGCAAGTGCAATGAATGGATTCAAGAAGAGTTAAACAAGTGATTGTAAAATCCCACCAGAGCAACAGCAGCAGCAGAGACTGTAAAAACATTATAAAATATTAACAGTGTCTCTATCTGGGTGCTAGAGTAGGAAGGGATTTTTTATTAGATATTTTATTTACATTTCAGACGTTATCCCCTTACCCCATTTCTCCCCCTCCCCGCCCAGGAACCCCCTATCCCATCCCCCTCCTCCTGCTTCTATGAGGATGTGCCCCCACCTACCCCCCACTCCCACCTCCCCATGCTCGAAATCCCCACACTCAGTGTCCAGCTTTCATGGGATCAAGGATCTCCTCTCCCACCTATGATTGACAAGGCCATCTTCCCCTACATATACAGCTGGAGCCATGGGGCCCTAGGGAGGGATTTTTAAAATCACTTCTCTGTTCTTGGCATTTCTGTTCTTTGCCATTCATTAAATCTCCACCAAACCAGTTGTTAAACGTAAAATAGTGCAACACTCTGTTGGGGGGAGGAGAGGACACTTTCCTCAGTGATGTAGCCACTGACTGATAAGCACCTATAAGTAACACGTCATCCATTCCCCCTTGGTAACCCTGGGAAACTTGTTGGGTCACAAACAACAGCAAAACATGAAAGTAGAAGATAGAAGCATACTAGGGAAGAAGAGGAATTCAGCAGGAATGGGAGGGAGTCAGAGAGGGTAGTCAGGTGTATATAACCAAAATATATTATATACATGTATGGGAAGGCTACAATGAAACCTATTATGTAAAATTTGTATATAACAATTGAATAATATTACATTAAAGGTTTTTTTAAAAAAAAAAAACAAAAACTAAAACTCAACGAGGAAAGTATACAGTCTGGATAAAATGGATAAAGCGCCAAACCTCAACAGAAAGAACCATGGGATTCATCTAAACAGAAATACTTAGTGGAATTATGGCCAGAAAAGCCAGGCACAGAATTTCCTCGCTGCTGATGTGGCTTTAATTAATGCTATTAAAGTTTCTTCCCCAGTATGGCGTGGAGATGCTCTAATTGCTGGAGTTTAAATGTAACGTCAGCGATATTGCCTCAAGAAACTTATGTAATCATGTTAGGATTGCGTTGTAACAGTGCACATTAATAGCTCTGGAGGCTTCAGATTAATAAGCAAGTGTGGTGCCTCCGTGGAGAGAAAAATCTGAGGTCGGCATTCTTTTTTGTTTACTGGCACTTGGCTGCTTTCGGTTGCCAGTGAGGATTGTGGGCAGAGTGATCAGAAGAAATATACAGTGCACCTACTGGTCCTGGGAGCCATAGTGTCGTTTATAATTTTACAGAAGACAGCCAGCTCCTGTAGAGAGGAAATATTGCCAAGCTCTGCCTTCACCTCTGCTCCCCCACACCCCATCGTGTAACTCTGCTCTGCAGTCAGATGTGTCAGCTCGTTCATCTTCTCTGGTCAGATGACAACCAACAATACTCATTTCCAAATCCCCACTTTCTACTTTAGAATTTTTCACTTTCCTAACCACAGTTAAACAGAAGACAGGGAAGGCAAGCCTGGGGCAGATGCTTTATACAGAACCCATACGAAAGCTAGCATCCTACAAGAAGGAAGACACTGTACCTGAGCTCTGCCAGCTTTTTTGCGACAGTTGACCACTTCTTAAATTTAGGGTGTTTTCTGTCCCAGATGCAAAGACCACTAGAACCGTAGCTCTGAAATGCAAAGCTAAGGGACTTTGTAATTATATAATTTAATTTTAATTATAATTTATAATTGTAATTATGTGTACATACACATAGACACAGAGAGAGAGAGAGACAGAGAGACAGAGACAGAGACAGAGAGACAGAGAGACAGAGACAGAGAGACAGAGACAGAGAGACAGAGACAGAGAGACAGAGACAGAGAGACAGAGAGAGACTGAGAGAGACCAATGTGCTTTAGTTTTCCTGGGTGTTAGTTCATTAAGCTGATAACACAGAGAATCTGATTAATAGCAGTTCTTAAGGACAGATCCTGTCTCAGTTCTCACCACTCACTTTCCCCAGTTTACAAGCAGAGTTTGATTATAACCTTTAACGTATAAATTTTGTTTTAAAGTGAAGAATGTTGTTTACCTTGAGTCTGGAATGACTTGGTGTTAGTCCCTTTGTTTTGCAAAGTCTACCCACTGCATAAAGTCATTCTGTTTCTGGACTCTGTTAACAACTCAGTACTTGTGATTAGAGACAAGTTCCTTAACTTTCCTAAAACTCTTTGCTTAGCTGAAAAGAACTAAACAAAGACTTACAGCTACTTCTGTAGTTAATGTGGGGACTTTATATAATACATTATAGGATCATAATACATAATGCAATTAATGATAGTTATAAAATAAATATAGTTACTATTCAATTAATGGAAACTATAATAATCACAATCACACCATCACCATAAATATAATCATCATGATTGTCATCACTGTCACAGTCATCATCATTGTTGTCATTATCATGCTTTTGTCTTTTGAAGGCTGACTCTATTGCAACATTGTTTAATGCTCAGAAATTTCAACCTGACTTCTGATAGATGAATGTTGAGCCCATGGAACCAAAAGGCCATCTGTAGATTCTCAGATAAGTACACTTTCTCAATTATTAAGAGATTTGTCACATCCACTCTGTTGGGCAATGTGTGAGATTCTCCATTGAATTGAAAATCACCTAAGTATACATTTGAGGGGAGGGATTTCTGTGTCTCATATCTGGAGAAGCCCCATGCGCTCAGAGTGCTCACTACAGACCCACCATCACTGGCATTCATCCACACAGTTCATGAAGCATATCAAATATTGCTCATTGATTATTTTCTTTCTGCCCATGCAAAAATCCATGTTTATTGCTGCTGTCTTGATACTGTGAGAGGTGGTTCTTGATGTGTAGGAGAGCCTGGGCCAAGAATCCCTCCAGCACAGATAGAGTGCTTTTCTGGATGCAACTGTGTGCTGCACCAGTTCCGAGTATCCCTTCAGATGCACTCCAGGTTATTCTGGAAACCCAGGAGTTCTGATTTATCTTTCTGAAGTTAAGACCAACCATATCTTGTCTCTCCCTGAGCTTCTGACCTTTAAATAGTCTCAGAAGTCTGCGTTCAATAATTCAGTTACCTTACCCTCTTCTTTTGCTCTTGTTCCCATCAAGAGCACCCTCTTCTGTCAGAATTTTCCATCTCTTTGGGGTTTCCTCAGTCTTCACTCTTGACCTTTAAGAAACAAGGAATTTCATTTGGGACCAAAGAGGGCTAGCTATAATCCAGTGAGTTCAAATTCCTCAAGTCCGTGGCTTGTTCCTTCGTCCAATTATGGGCTCTTCCTTTCACTTACTCAATTTGGCAGTTTCAGCTGGTAGGTTGATACAACTGGTTTACCACGGAGGAAGCTGTAGCTCATGCAGGCTCATTCATTACTCTGCATCACCAGCCAATGCAGTCTGGATTCTCAATTCAGTCACTTTCATCTTAAACACTTGGTGTTCCATTTATAACAGATCTCAACATTAGAACCTTGGATGAGGCTGGAGGAAGCAGAGGGATCCAAATGGCAAAGCATGGTAGGTAAAGTACCACATGAGGAGACAGTGACAACACCACATTTGGCTTGAGAGCCAAAAACTTTTAGCTTTGCTTGATTTTGTTTTTATTTTCATTTTGTTTTGTTTTGTTTTGTTTGTTACTTGCTTTTGTTTTTGCCAACAATAGAGAACATATGGTTGTATTTTATCCTGGAACCCAAGAGGAAGCAAAAATGAAAATGCACTGTGTGAATTTGGGTGGTATGGCCGAGGCTAAAGGGTGAGAGAAAGTGGTTGCACGTGTCAGAGATTTCCTGTCAGAGATGACTGGCTGAGCAACCAGCTGTCACGATGTAGTGATGACAGGAAGCAAGGCATGGAGCTGAATAAATACCCACAGCATGCAGGAGGCTGGGTTTCTTCTGGAGACTGGGGTATGATGTGTCAGACATTGGTTGAATCTTCCCATGTGCCGTGCCCTCTGCTGGTCACAGTTGGAGCTGTCCAGATGCAGACTCCCATGGAAAATGTAGTGTCATTATGGAGCCTAACATAGTAGGATGTTCATACCTACCATTTCTTTAGTCCTTATCATAGCCTTGAGAAGCAGGCACCATTAACCACAACTGAACAATGGAAACTTAGAGGAAGAAAGTTGTTGGGGTTTTTTCCAGCATGGGACTTGAAATGACACAAATTACAACCCATGCTGTTAATAACTGTTCCTAATACTTTTCTTCAGTTGGGGCATGAGCTCAGTAACCTGAGTCAGGAAACTTGACCCAGCCTCCAGGTTCTAATACTGCAGCTTTGGGCTTTAACAGGATGCTAAAACAAGCACTTTGGTAACCTTCATTCTACCAGCTCTTCCTGCATCCTGGAGATGTGATATGAGAAGCAAAGGTGGGCCACAAGAGAATAATAGAAAACTGGTTTCCAGTTGTCATGTGCTGTGTCCACAGCAGACTAAAACTGCAGGTGTTTCCACTGCAGGCATTCCATGGATTTTCCAACTTCAAATATGGTGGGGAAGTCTGCAGTACAACAGGATATAAAAAACAAACACAACAAAAAAGCATAAACAAAAGACAGTCTTGTGCTGTGAGAGGATGTGGGAACAAATTAAGAGTCCTCATCTTGCATCTAGAGAGATAGCTCCACCATTAAAGTGCCTGTCGTGCAAGCATGAAGATCCAAGTTTGATCCCTAGAACCCACATAGCATGGGTACAGTAGTTCTGGCACCAAGGAAGTAGAAACTGGAGGATCCATGGGGCTTGCTAGCTATGATTCTAGCCCAAATGGTGAATTCCAGATTCAGTGAAAGGCTGTTTCAAATATTAAAAACTGTGGAATAACTGAGGAAGACCCTAATGTAGACCTCTGGCTCCATATACATGGGCATGCTTGGTTGCAGGCATACACACACATACACACACAAAAAAAATACACATACACATATACACACAGACACAAACACACAGAGAGAGAGACATACACACATAAACACACATACATACACACATATATACTCAGACACACAGGCATATACACATAAACACACACACATATACATACAGACACACACAGACACACATATACATACACACATATAAACACACCCATTCACACACATATACACACACATGCATACACATACACACACATGTACACATACACACAAATATGCACACATATACACACACATAAACATACATACATACACACATATACACATACACAATCAAACATGCACACATATTCACACAAATACACACATGTACACACATTCACATACTTACACACATATACACACATTCACACACATACACACGCATATACACACACATATACACATACATATACACAAGGGTTGTGGCTGGGACACACAGGTATATAAAGGTTTCTGTTTTTTTTTTTTTTTAAATAAGAAACTGCTCAGAGTACTTGAGAGTAGGCATACATTAAACTCTTAGGGATTTACAAAAATTGCAGCAGCAAAGAGCTGTGACAGTCATTTAGAGAGCACAACTAGTCTATAAAATAACTATGGACAGAGCTGAACAGAAATGGGGGCTGGCATTCCCTAAGGCCTGGGTCCTACATCATGTTAGACTTTCCTACACTTCCCATTTACTTCTTTTTTATTGGATATTTTATTTATTTACATTTCAGAAGCCACTCTCTTTCCTCACTTCCCCTCCCTAGAACCCCCTATCCCATCCCTTGTCCTCTTTTTTGCTTTTACACCATTTGAACTACATGCAAGTATTCACATCAGGTCTAGATTGAGGGGCTAGCAATACAATAGATGCAAATAGTCAAGAAATGAGTGAGACAATAAACACAAATAGTCAAAAAACAAGCAAGGCAATAAACAAAATTCTGTGAACACTCCCATAATCACTGTTACTAAGGGCTTATCAGGATGACCAAAATATCTAAGCCAACTTCTCTGTCCTAGCCCAAAGTAATTTTCATATCTGAAGCCTACTTCCTTGTTCTAGCCTAAAATTTAGATTCCTGGTGAAATTACTTCTTTGTTCTAGCCTAATATTTAGATTCCTGCTTGCAATTACTTCTTTGTTCTGGCCTAAGATTTAGATTCCTACCTGAAATTACTTCTTTGTTTTAGCCTAATGTCATACTTCTGCCTGAAGCCTACTTCCTTGTCCTTGACCAATGTCATATTTCTGCCAAGAAGCCCATTTCCTTGTTTTTGGCCCATGTCAGATTCTTGCTGAGCAGCCCCAAAAGCTCTCCACCTCTTCCCCCCTTTTTTCATTAACAAGACTGAGCCTGTCTTAAGTAGTTCTGGTAAGAATGCCTTCCTTACCTGTCATGGAATATGCATTATCAAAAGCAATGCATTTCTGTCTTAGGTTGGTAAGGCTCTGCAGAGAATCTTACCTGTCCTTGGCTTGCCAGCCTGTTAATCTAATAACTCTGCCTGGGGGTCCATTTTCAGGTTCAAGCGATGTACTTTGGCTGCCAACATGTTGATGTTGTTAAAGACAAGCTTTAACATGATGGGCGAGAATAAAAGTATTCCCAGGACAAAAAGGGCTACCATGATCAAACTATATATGCTATTATTGAAGCCTGATCAAAATAGAAATACTGACCTCAGGCCATGAGTAATTTTATGAGCAGTATCTACCGCATCAACACTCAGCAGCACAGCATTCTTGAAATTCATATGCTCACTGTGTAAAGTTAAAACATCCAGAGAGGTGTTAGAATTATGCCAAATACACTGCAAGAGTCTTTAAACTTTTTCATAATTATAGTGACTACCACTGTGAATTTTAGAACTAAGATTAATCCAGTGGTATTTGGCATGACATTCTAGATAACTCTTTACTCTTAAATTCTGAACCTCCTTCTGATAATTTGAATAGGATAAAGAGCATTAATCCATTCTTCCAAATGCCTATCTAAATCCTCTTGTATATTCAGCACATTAGTAACATTTTTTGCTAAATGATTAACAAAAGTAGCTGTCTTAACTTCTTATGTCAAAGCAATTGCAGAAGCAGTGGTGCTAGCAATTAATGTAATTAAAAATGTTATACCAGAAATAATCAAGCCTACTACCCTCTTGCTTCTGCTTAAAGCCTGACTCATCTCTTCCAGTACTTGCAAGCTATTTTTAGAATACCAAGGTTCTGTGTTACTCAGGGCACTAAAACAAAATCTATAATATCCAGCTCTACCTACCCCCATTTTCACAAATGATGTGCTGTCTGGAACTAGAAGAAAACTGCTAAGTGTTCAGGACTAGATCCAAATCCAAAACTCATTGTGTCACTGAACTTCATGGAGGTTTTGTACTTTCTGAAGTTTTATGGAGTTTGATTGTTTGTTTGTCACTGATGATTTATCTTTATTTTATTGTGCTTGATAGAATACAAGAAGTTATTTAAATTGTTCTATTTTTTAAGACTTGCTCTGTGTCTTAATAGAAGGTTTCTTCAAAAGGAAGCTTGCATAGACTGCTGAGAATTGAGTATCTGTTAGGTCCATTTGGTCTGTGATGTTATTCAACTCAGATGGTTCTCTGATTTGCTGAGATGACCCATTGGTGAAATTGGAGGATTGAAGTTACTCATTAATACTGTGTTGAGATGAATCTGTGATTTTACATGTAGGGATGTCTGTTTTTAGAAATTGGGTGCTCCCATATTCAGTGTGTATATGCTTAGAATTATAATGTCCTCCTGATATTCTCTTAGTCAGTACGATATGAATTTTATCTCTTCTAGCAGGTGGTAGGTTTCTTTGTGTTACCACATATTTGAACAGTATCACCTGCACGTTTCTAGGCCCATTTGCTTTGAATACGTGTTTTCATCTGTTTACCCTGAGTAGCATCTGTCATAGATGGCAAGGTCTATTTCTTGGATGCGACAAATAGATGTATCCTGGTTTTTAATCCATTCTGCAATTCTGTCCTTTGACTGGGGACTTGAAACCACCTATCCTCCATAATATTTCTTTAATGGTGTTTATTGATTCCTGAGTACCTAGGCCTCTATAGTGAGGGCCAGAGGGCCTCATGATTATTCTTGAACAAATTTTTCTCTCCAAGACAGGACCGAATTGATGCTTCCCAAATGTGGCAAATCTCTGAGGACAGCCAGCTCCAATCATGTGAGAATGTAACTGTTTGTCCATGGAAATGCCTATTGATGCAGTTCTAAAATTTCTGATATACTCTTGCTGACCTTTACAGGTTGGAGTGGCTCTTGACAAAAGTACACCATGCTTGCCTCAGCAGCATGTTTGCTAAAAGCACATGGACATTACAGTACCTTACCTCTACCTTGCGTCATGCACAGTGGCTCAGACTGGACCTTATTCAGAATGAGTCCACAGATGTCTGTGATGATGATGTTTTCTTTGGCTTGATATTTCTTCTGGCAAGTCTGTTGATATATTCCTGTTAAAAGTATATGTCTTTTGACCTAAACATTTGAGATAGCAACTTTTATCAAAAAGGTTTTTCTGGTCCTCTTTAAAGAAAGATCACCTAGGCTTTGCCAGGGAGACCTGTGTTGTTGACACAAAAGGAGAGGGGAACCGTGCAGTGTTGGTAGAAATAAGTGTTCTGAGAATCATGACGTGCCTTTTGTCTGCCCGACTAAAAAGCCCAGCCTTGCTTTCTTTCTCATACATAATGACAGCAGTGGGCACAGATGTCATGGGCTTAGCATTACCTCCTTGTTCATCTCATTGTGATTCTCCACTGTGTGGTAGGTAAGCTTGCTTACAAAATCCAGACCACATCCAGCTTCCCAGTGAATTAGCTCCCAATGAGCAGAAACTCAGCTTCCACGTCTAAATACTATGGCAGGGCATCGAACTAATTGAACTAATTCCTTTCTCCTCACAATAATGTATTGCAGACTAATTATTACAAAATTTAATACTCTGGATAAATAAACTAAAAGCCAGTTTTCATCTTCATGCATCCAACTCATTAGATAATTTCATTTTAGAAAATGGAAATGTCAATGTGATTCATCATGTAACATGCGAACAGTTTGCCAATTAATGCAAGGTATGAATGTTCTCTTAGCTATCTCTGTCCTGAAGACATTATTTGTTTTCCCAAACCCACTGTGATAGTTGGGCACTCCAGGAAAGCTCAGCTGGGTCAACCGCTGATGACTATGCTAACCTAGTGCTTTCACTTAAAGTCTAGAACAACATGCATGTTCTGTAAGTAGAAAACCAAGCACAGTTCTGAAAGGCCAGTAAAAAGTAATCAGCTCTCATGTGGTATCAAGAGAGTTTGGTGTAAGACACTGATTGACTGACACACAATCACTCTAGAGGTCAGTCATTATCACTATAAATATTGCCCATAAGAGGAAATTGAGATTCAGAGCATAGTCAGCAATTGCTGAAGAACACATAGCTCACAGGTAGCAGAATCAAAAACCATGTCTCCTTGTACCTCATTATTCTGTTTTGTTTTGTTTTGTTTTGTTTTGTTTTGTTTGTTTCTTTGTTGTTGTTGTTGTTGTTTTACCAAATCAGCTGTAATTAACACAAAAAGTCAGGAATGCAGAGGAAGCATCAACTGAAAGCTAACTCTTTGAGGGGTTCTAACTCATGTTACTGTACACACTGCATACCTGTGTCCTCATTCGCACAGAAGGTCAACTGACCTTCATGGGCTAAACAAGGGTAAAGGAATGGGGAGACCCTCTGGTCTGTCACTGTCCTCTCATAAGTGTGCCCAGAGTCCTTTGTCTCATGTGCATAAGCAGAGAAAGACTCTGAAGTCAACCTGTGAAGCAGGTGAGACCCCCAAGGATTGGAAAGATGAGGCTCTGTCATTCAGAGCAGGACCCCTGCCCAAGTGCTGGGGGCTTGAACAAGTACAGAGATGGAGTAGAAAGGGGTTTGGCCTCTTCCCAGACACCTTTGCTAATGCTACTTGGAGGCTGTTGCTTAGGAAACTGCATGGCTTTCCTCTTCAGAGGCAAAACTCAGCCTAAAGGTACACAAAGCTTCAAAACAATTGGAAAATCATGGAGATTCAGCCATAGAAAGAAGCTCTCCCTGAAAAGGAGGCCCTGCTTGTTTGGAGATGTAGAAATGGTTGTTATGACTATTTTCAGTTGGGTGGCCACTTTCTGGAAGGTCCTATACACAAGTAGGAGTTGAGATAGAAACAGCATAAATCTTTGTGAGGAAGAGCAGAGTAGGCCTGGAATTCAGACTTTCCTTGTCCTGCTGAGGAAGAGAAGGAAAAGGGGGAGATTTTACCCCAAGCCTCACTGTCCCCTACCACAAGAATTATTGTTACTGTTGGAAGCCTATGCTTAACAAGTTATGGATGAGTTCACATCTCGGCATACTTTCTAATGGTGACTTTGACATAAACAACTTCTCAAGATTTTACTTACTTCAGTAGAATGAAGGACATAGGCTTTCATGGGTGTGACTTCTCTTTCATATCTAGAATGAACTATCCATCAGTAGGTGTCCTGATCCCCTGACCTTAGCATCTTTTGGCCTCTTTCTCTTCACTGTTCCCTGGCCCTTAGGTGGAGAGGTTATGATGTAGATGTACAAGATGGACACCCTGTGATCAATTATCCTCTGCATTTTGACAAGTTGTGGATCTGTCTAATAGCTGTTGCCTGATAGAAAGAAAGAAGGAAAGAAAGAGAGGGAGGGGGAGAGAGAGAGAGAGAGAGAGAGAGAGAGAGAGAGAGAGAGAGAGAAGGAGAAGGAAGGAAGGAAGGAAGGAAGGAAGGAAGGAAGGAAGGAAGGAGGAAGGGGAAAGAAGGAAGAAAGAAGAAAGGAGGGAGAAAGAAGAGGAGAAGGGAAAAAGGAAGAAGAGAAGGAAGAGGAGAAGGAGGAAGAGGAGGAAAAGAGGAGGAGGAGGTTGAGGAGGAGGAGAAGGAAGAAGAAGAAGAGGAGGAGGAGGAGGAGAAGGAGGAGAAGGAGGAGAAGGAGGAGGAGGAGAAAAAGAGGAGGAGGAAGAAGAAGAAGAGGAAGAGAAGGAGGAAGAGGAGGAGGAGGAGAAAAAGAAGAGGAGGAGGAGAAAAAGAAGAGGAGGAGGAGGAGGAGAAAAAGAGGAGGAGGAAGAAGAGGAAGGGGAAGAAGAAGGGGAAGGGGAAGAAGAAGAAGAAGAAGGGGAAGGGGAAGGGGAAGGAGAAGGAGCTTTCCTGATGAGTAGTGAGAGAACCACCTACCCAAGAGTATACAGATAAACTTTTAGAAGACGGAATTTATGTTGGTTTAAGAAACTGATGAAGTAGTAAGTTCTCTTCTTGTTCCATGGTCTCTCAAGCTATTAACAGTTTAGACTACAATGTACAAACAAGTCCTGTATAATAGCAAATACTGGGTGATGTGCCAACTTGGATAGGGGGACTTTCACAAAGCTCTACCCCTAGATGAAGTACTGTGAGTAATAGATGGCTGACGGAGAATCAGTCAGGGTTATCTTGTTTTGTTTTGGAATGAGTCCTTGATATGTTTTCCAAGAAGTCAATCCTAAACAACTGTGCATATGAGCAACCCTAAATGGCCTCAGTGTGTGTGTGTGTGTGTGTGTGTGTGTGTGTGTGTGTGTAGCGATAATTATAAAAGAAGAGGTTATGAATTTTAGAGGGAGTACGGGAACATGGGAGAAAAGGAGAAATGATGTAAATGTAATATTCATGATTTAAATTCTGAAAAAATAATTTTTAAATGAGAAAAAATGATACCAATATGGGAGAGATATGAGCATTTTTTGAAGTTGTGTGTGTTGAGGGCTTACCACACATTGTGTTGAAATAAACCAGATGAAAGAGCATCAGTATTGCATGGCTCCCATTACATGAGATATTCAAGCCCATCAAACTCATAGAGAATTTGGAGCTGTAATTGGTGGCAATGGGAAGGTCTTGTTTAAAGGGTACAGCATTCCATTGTGGGAAGGTGAAATAGTGGTAGCCACTGAACTACAACGAGGCTCACACAGTGAGTGACTGTTTAATACCACTGCATAGTCATGTACCATAGCTACATGTTCAGAGGGACATATATTCTGTATTTTTACAGTAAATAAACACATAACTATTTATCACAACAGTTGGCATTCAGTAACAAATGTCATAATTCTGCGTCCCACCCTTTTCATAATTTTATCACATGTCATTTTGCAGTTTGCTTCATCTTCTCTGTTGGCCACTATCAGGATATGCCAATCTTTTTTAATGTGCTGGCCATCTTTCCTGCATCCAGTCATCATGTTGCTGAATGCACTTGCCTTTTGCTTTCTGGAAGAGGAAACCTGTGTGTATGCTATCAGAAAGCATATTTCCTTTTGGATGCAGGAGGCCATATTTAGGGCCAGAATCATGACCCCACACAAATGCACAACGTTCAGGTGCTTTAATCTTCCCTTAATGAGGAGGAAACATCTCTACATTCAGTCTCCGAAGACTGAACCCTCACAGTTCTCCACGAGTCCTAGCTTGCTCTAAATATGAAGAATGAAAATGGAGCACAGGCTTCTATTCTCATACGTGGAACTGGATACCACCAAGAGTGTTCTGTGTCTAGTGTTTAACCAGAAGCCAACCCATGGTCCAACCCATGTGCAGTATCATTTCATAGAAACAGCAACCAGGTGGCATAGCTCCAAATATGCCATCGATGATAATGAAGCTGATGATGGTAGTGACTTAGGAACCCTGTGGTCCTCACACAGAAAGTCTCCCACTTATGTGGTCTGCTCAAAGCTGCCTTCCTACCTGTGTTCTGCTCTTCCCTGTCTCAAGCTCACCCATGCCTCACTGTCCAGCAAACTGCCTTGTTCACCAAATCCAAAACCTTTGTGTATAGCTGTTCCCTCTCCACACAGTCCCAGAGAAATAAAACCAGCCCCCTGCATCAACTGGTACTCAATGAAAAATGGGTATGCCTTCCTTTCCTCAGAAATCCCCATGGAAACAACTTCAGTTCTGCACCTTGCAGCATGCTGTGGGGCCCCAAGGCTGAGTGCTTCTCGCTTGTGCTCATGAAGCACTGTTTGGCAACTTCATTTTATTTTACATCTGTCCTCATAGGACAGTAAACAACAACAAAAATACATGAGCTTGTTCTTCCGTTAATCAATGCTCACTAAGTCAGTTCATGAGGCATACACCACAAGATATTGTCATGCTCTTCCTGGCTACCCAGATGTGTCGGGTCACTCACCATGGGTCAGGGGTGACTTATGGTGCACCTGTCACCTCCCCATGGCTGGTGAACATGTAAGCTGAGATACTGGGCTGCAAGTAATGGAGGACTGTCAATTCCTAATTCTTTTGACCTTTGTGTTCCTGCATAAATGAGTAAATGCTGAAGTTGAGGGTCTTCCTTGATCCTAACTTTCTGTGCATCTGAGGTTCACACAGAGAGATGCCCACATTAGAACTCAAAGCAACAGCCTCACTTTCTTCCGGCATCCTTTGAAGCTTCACTTCCTTCAACACCTTCCACTGCTTCTCTGGGTGTCTTGCTGTGGCTCTAGCTCAAGACACTGAGTATAGTCACTGATTACACCAGCTTCTGTATTTCTGACCAGTTAGGGCATCTGCAGTCTAGGCAGCTTCTTAGAAGACATGGGTATTTTTGGCCTGGTGAGCACCACTTAGGTATACGAATCTTTTACTAGCATTATCTGAAAGAAGCTTTACTCCTGTATTCCAGGGCTGCGCACTCTTGGTTTCTTCTACAAACATCTTCTTTCTAAAAGATACCTCATCAGTAAAAAATTCTCATCCTGGAACTTGAACCCCCATGATAAGAATGTTATGCTTGTGGGAAGCTGGATAGTATTACTTCCTTTGGGCATGGAACTTACCAAAGGAACAGAAATGTACCAGGTCAAAAGGGGTTAGTTTTGGCAGCACGAAACTGATTTCTCCCTGTCCTTGATGCTTTCAAGCTGACCTATCAGAGCTCTGGATTTATAGTCCCATGAAGAAGACACTTATCATTTACAGATGAATATATCTCCCAACCTTCATTGGAGAAGCTTCTTTTTGAGGAGGTTAATGATAAACACAGAGGCCCACACTGGTCAAGGTACAGAGAATGAGAGACTCCTCCCATGGGTCATAATGGAGAAGGGGCACAAAGGAGTTGATCAAAACACGTTATGTGTATGTATGAAATTCTCAAACAATTTAAAAGAAAAAGCAAATAAAATACTTCTAACAATTGCTGCTTCAGAATGTAACCTCTAATGTTGAAACAGCAAAAGATAGTAAGACTGAAGCCTAGGGACTTAAGACAGACAAGCCCAGGTCATACTGAAAGTAGCCACTGTAGATATGACAATATTTATACACTGGAGAAGTCACAAGTCAGTTCCTAAGATGTAGACGGTCATGTTGCTCAAGAGCTCCTACACAGGAGTGACCAGCCCTCCAAGGTGTGCCTCATTCCTTAGGAGCTTAGCTTCCCTTACAGACTGAAACCCTCTAAAAGAATAATTCCCTTCTTGAAGTAGTAGTGGAAATATTCACCTGTCTTCATTTGTTTCTTTGTTATAGCTTTCTCACAGGAAATTATTTTGTAAGATATAGTCTTGATTTGATCATGCCAACTCCAATCAATGCAGATAGTTTTGTTACAAATTATATCTTGCTTGCCTACCAACTGTTAAGGGATGGTTTGGGAGTTTGTAGTTATTGGGCTGATCTACCTGTATAAGGGGGCACTTGTTAAGTCTCCAGACTCATGGAATGCTTTGACGATCCTTTGTACAAATGCTGACTGTGTGGGATTAGAGGGTTAAATGACATCCAGACTCTTGTGCCTTCAAATTAGGAATGACCAGGACACCTGATTTGGGATCTGATTTTGAGATGTAGAGGTGCATGCAGGTGCACAGGTGGTGGGGTGGTGGAGGAGCAGATGCACGGGGGTGGTACACATGCGTAGGTGGGGGTACAGATGCACAGGTGGAGGTGGAGGAGCAGATGCACACGCTCTCTCTGTCTCTTCCCTCTCTCCTCTCTCTTCCTTTCCATGGCCTCAGTCCTTGGGGCATGTGAATTTGTCTGACTGAGAGTAGCTTCTCAATAAACCTGCATTTAATAAAATCTAATCTGGCTTGAATTGGCTCATTTCACCAGCAGAGAAATAACTTATCAAAGATCTTTTTAAACATTAAAGGGGAATAATTAGATTATTTAAAGAGGAGGGGGCCATTAGATCCAAAGCTTAAATTAAAAACCAAAAGCTTTCAATTCAGTAAAATAACAGCATTACCTAAATGCTAGGGACTAATTTATTTTCCTTATTAACTTTTCAGAATACAAGGGGTAGGTTCCCTTTTACAAAGACAAAAATGTCTTCCTCACCCTCCTCTTCTCAATGCTGAATGCATTATGTAGGCAGATCCCATCCAAGAAGCATTAGCATCTTTCATATTAAGAGATAGCAAAGTAGGACTGGAGACATGGCTCAGCAGTGTAGCTCTTACAGGGAGCCTGCGTTTGATTCCCAGGACCCACACACAGAAGCTCATGGCTTCCTGCAACTTCGGCTCCAGAAAGTCAGGGCCCTCTTCTGGCCTCCACAGGCAGCTGCACACACACACACACACACACACACACACACACACACCAAAAGAAATACAAAATCAGGAAGCATTCTGAAAATATAACAGCCTGATTTCAGAACTCTTTATAGTAATAACAGGAAAAAGTACCAGGAATAAAGAATCTGTGGCCAACTCCCAACAGTGACACTCTTCTGTCTTTTCCTTCCCTCCTCTTTCTCTCCCTCCTCTTCCTCCTCCTCCTCTTCCTCCTCCTCTTCTTCTTCTTCCTCCTCCTCTTCTTCTTCCTCCTTCTCCTCCCCCTCCTCCTCCTCCTCCTCTTCTTGCCATTCTTCCTCAGGAAATCACAGAGTAGAAAGTGGATTACCATACCAGCTACAAAATAAATTTTATTTCTACAAATGTTAATAGGTAGCAAAAGGATCAGTGGGTTATTTTTAGTATGCATAGTTACTGTTATTAAAGTATTATCATGACAGAAAATAAGTAACAAATTATCCATGCAACTTTTTTTAAAAAGCAAGACTGACTTTGTAAGACATCCTAAGTATAGTCAAGAACTACTGGACTGTTGTATTTGCTGCAACCTTTTTTCTCCATACACATGACTTTCTTTATTTGAACCTGTCTGTATCTATACATAGCTACACATGCATGCACACACACACATGCACACACACACACACACACTTAGATACTTTTTTCATATACTGTTAAACATTGCCACTTTTTCACATTAATATAAATAAACTCCTCAAAGACAGTCATACATTTTACATTATAAGTCAGGGCTGGGATGAAGCTTCTCACCTCAGTTGTTCCCTCAGCACCTCCATTTCATATAACATAATCCCAGGAACTTTTATAAGCTTGCTCACATTCTTGGGGCTAATTCGTGGCCAGTTGCTTACACCAAAACTTAGCCCTCTGGTACCAAAAAAATGCTTTCAAATTGACATTTGACCGTTAGTAATGGAAAGGCACACAAACACGGTGCCACCAATTTATGAGATTTCACTGGTGGAAGAAAAATAAACCATGTTAGCAAATACTGCATTTATTTAATCAATTGCTACTGTGGAGGGCAATCAATTTCAGAGGTGGTGGCTGATGGATAATCAGCGTATTAGCATTGAGCTTCTTGTGTACTCAGAAAAGCCCCACAAAATCATAGCAGTATTGTGGTGGAGGGTAGATTGATAATGCTTTCTGGTTAAATACTTTGTCTTTGTGTGTGCTGTAGCAATGCAGTTTGCTTGGGATTTTATGGTGCATCAGTGGGGAGAATATAAACTTTGAAGAAGGCATAGCTAAATGCAAACTCCAAGGCTTCCTCCATTCGGTAATTTTATATTTACTACAGAAGCCTCATTCACTAAACAAAACTGATAAGGCCCATTTTTATCATGTCATTTGTATTAGAATTGATTGAGATAGTTTGGGGAAGAGTCTTTACTCTTCAGAGTGCAGAACACAGGCCTCCCAGATGCCAGTTCTTTCTACTGTTTCTTTGCACAGCAGACATTGGCTTAACCCCTGATTATCCCTACAGAGCCTTTCCAGTACCTTACCACACTCTTTCCTTCTCTCTCTTCCTCCCTCCCTTCATCCAGGCCCTCCCTTTTCCCCTTCCTCTCTTACTTCTCTGTGTGTGTGTGTTTGTGTGTGTATGTACATCTTGTAGATATATTTGTACAGAAATGTACTATATAACAATGCAAACTGTGCCTACAGCAAATCCGTGCACAACATCCTGAAGAGTCACAGTTATGTGTGTGCCTCCATGTCCATGTGCATGGGGTGTGTGTGTGTGTGAGTGTGTGTGTGTGTGTGTGTGTGTGTACCCAGCTCAATCTAGAGATGATGCAATCTGCCTTTGAAAGCAAACTGGTTGTGCTTTCTGCTGTTCTCCTTGAGAGCCAGGCCAGATTGAGCAGCTTCATCTGGCTGACTCCAGGAGGATAGCCCCTTTGTCTGTTAGGCCCCATTCAATCCTTCTGTGTACCCTGACAATTTTCCCAGATAGAGACGAGCTCTTCTCCCATCAGCATGTCAGGGTAAGGAACAATTCCAGGGCTCAGATGTTAGAAGGTAGAAGCAGACTGCAAGGTCACTGAAGGTGGCTTCCTAAACAGTAAATAGATCAGCACCATCTAGCAGCAAAACAAGTGATTGTCCAAAGTCCTGTTCAGTCAGAATCTTTGGAATGTGGCTCCCCAGGTGGCTCTGGTGCTCAATAAAAAGCAGAAGCACTTTCATCAGTAAAGAGTCACTAACTCTCTATGATTTTCCTCTCCTCTGATGCCAGGGAGCTCCTTGCTTTCTTGATACATCTGGAACATGTGAGGGAATAGTGCTAATCTCCAACAGAATTAGACAGAATTGTGAGCATGGGGGTTTGGCTAAATTGTTACAGTGCTTTCCTTTCTTGGGTTCCATTGCCATCACTATACCAACACAGTTTATAGACATGCATACGTGTCTGTAATTCCAGCACTCAGGGAGAGAGGCAGGAGGGTCAGACATTAAAGGTCAATTTCAGGGCAACCTGAGTACATGAGACCCAGGCACAATTAGTTAATTAATTAGTTTATTGCTTCTATTGCTGTTTTACTGATGTTTCTCGTTTCAAACATCAGTGTAGGTTCCACTTTCAGCTAAAACCTCATTTGAAGCGCTTACTTTTTTAGTAACAGATTTTTTTCACTGGCATTGAAATTAGAGTTCTCAATAAAAAGAGAATTGTGCCCGGCTGCCTGACCTCTTGTCACTTAATCTGGGGCAAGCTTTCTGAAGAGCCGGCATCAGCAGCATCAGCTCTGGGATGGGTGACAGTGCATCTGCACAAAGGTCACATAGGAGGGGATCACACTCGTTTCTGTGAGTGGCATTAGATATCCTGGAACAAGAGACTCTGGGTGCTGACAGGAAGAATACTCATGGGCCTGCATCACTGTTGCCTTAGAAACAACACACTGTATGTTATAAATGTCTGCCACCAGGAAACAGTATATACTATGCACACAAAAACCAATGTCTCATGATGTCACTTATATGTGAAGCCTTTAAAACTCAGTCTTAGCGAGTGTGATAGCAAAAATCTTTAATCCAAGCACCTGTGAGGCAATGCCAGATCTAACTAGCAAGTTCCAGGCCAGCTAGGACTCCATAATGAAACCCTGTCTCAAAAAGGATTTGGCCTAATGTAAGACAACAGAATGATGTTTAGAAAGACCTACAGAGAGCAGAAAACATTAGCCACAAGATGCCAAATTTCACCTAGATAAAGGCATTGGCACAAGAGAGCTATTATGCACCTTAGTGACTATAGTCACTAGCAGTGCATTATGCTCTTCAAGTGGCTGAGAATAGATTTTAAGTGCTCTTTCCCAAATAAGTATCTGACATGACACACTGGTATGATTAAGTTTTTAAAAGTCTATGTTTATGAATGTAATCAAAAACATGGCTTTTAAAGATTATGACTTTAAAAGAAATTTACCCTTCATTTTTCAAATCCAAATATAAGAATCAAATCAAATGATACTGGAAACTATCCCTGTGGCTCTTATAATATCTTAACTGCATATGCTTGACCCTCATCCCTCAAGATCATAACATAGAATCTGGCAGCATCACGCATTATTCAGCATCCCTGAGTTTAAAATATGAAAGCAAACTTTTAGGCCAATTCCTTCCTAGTCAAGAAGCTTATAGGGTTCTGTATGAAATTCATGTTCACACACAATCCAAACCGAAGAGCAGCCCAATGTCACCACCATAGACAATCACTGTTAACACGTCTCTAACTTCAAACACATACACACACACGCGCGCACACACACACACACAGTATTCATAGGGTCATATACTATTTGAAGCCTCATGAAGCCTATTCCCCCCATCTCTATATCTTATATATATTTATATTTTTAAATAATTTATTTTTTCTCAAATCATAATTCATTCACACAGGGGTTATAAACACAGAAAGGCAGGACGTGGGGAAGGGGATGACACTGGAGTGTGGGTGTTCAGGGGAATACAGATATCTTTCAGAACTGGGTATCAGCTGGGTGGAGGTTCAGGGGACAAGTCACTATGACTCTGCCTATGAATCACTTGTCCTTATCTAAGTTGGTATTATCTGCCAAGGCTACCTATTTACAAGGTCTATGACTACTCAGGCTGGTAAATTTCCACAAAAGCTGCCTGTTTACAATAGCTTATAGCCATCTGCTTCAATGTTTTTCCACTGAGACCCAAGACTTGGTGTTAGTATACATATATGACAGGCCTATTGCTGATTTTAGGCCTATGGCTGATTTTAGGCCTTCAGTGTATAAGCAGGGCTGCCCCTGACATCTCCTCCCTTCTCTAAGTATAGAAGGGCTGTGGCAATTCTAATCTTGCTAAGGCGGGGATAGAGGCCTGACCTCCAGTACTTGAAGGGGACCTTGTAATGGTTCCGGTCCCCCTGTCGTTGTCCAGTGAGGCATGAGGGCCATACCCATCCCGATATCTTTTTCCTGGAGAAGGGATACTTTTGAAATCAACCCCTATGCAGTCAGCCTTGTCCCAAAGGGAACCCAGAGAGATATTTTTATCTTTTATTTATATTCCCTTGCAGTGCTTAGCTTCGCAGCCTAAGCAAGAATTCAGATTGCCTGTCAGAGGGGGTTCTGGGTGGCCCCTCTCTGCTTGGTCTAGGGGCAGAAGTCCCCCCTTTTAGGTTGGGTGGAGATGGGTTTTGGAAACACCCTGTATAAAGTAACAACCTCATCTTGACTCTTGTGATCCTCCATAGCTAATTTATAATAATGTATCTGAGTAGGTTTGGCTACCAAATTATTTATCTGTTGTATCACAGAGTTAGTCCGCCTATTTGAGGGCCAGGGACCAGCAGAAATAAGCAAAAAGAACCCAAATAATGGTCCCAAGATGAGAGGAGGTAGGGTTGACAACCTTGGAGAGGCTGAAAACCAATTCTTGTACCAGCATTCATCCGTCTCTTTCTCTCTCTAATTTTTCTAGGGGCCTTCACTGACCTATTTCATACTCTCTTTAACCCTCCTTGTCTAAAAATATGGAACGCTTCATGAATTTGCATGTCATCCTTTCGCAGGGGCCATGCTAATCTTCTCTGTATAGTTCCAATTTTAGTATATGTGCTGCCGAAGCGAGCACTGTCTTATACATTTTAATTGTGTATGTGTGTGTGTTGAGTATGAACATACAAGTGAATACAGAAGTCAGGGAACAACCTTGCAAGTTATTTCAACCATGTTCAAGACAGGGTCTCTTATTCTCTGCTGTGTGCTCCAAGCTAGGTGGTATGTGAACTTCCAGGAATTCTCTTCTGTGTGTCTCATCTCATCATAGGAGCAGTGAGATTACAGGTCCACACTCCTACATCTAGCCAGATGAGCTCAAGTCCTTACACTGCTACAACCAGCACGGTATCCAGTGAGCCATCTCCTTTGCCCATGCTCATCTTTTATATGGCTATATAGCCATATAAACGTTATATGTTATAGATCATAATGTAAACTCTTAATTTACATAGATCTAGATATATATGTAGATATACATAGACAGATAGATAGATAGATAGATAGATATAGATATAGATATAGATATAGATATAGATATAGATATAGATATAGATATAGATATAGATATAGTTTTTTAATTTTCCAGGACCAAGAATATGATCAAGATAAGCATCCTTATATGTGTACAGCTTTACTCTTTTCTGTTTTTATCACTAGCAGAAATAGGTAGCAGTGAAATAGATGACAGTGGGCCATATGTATTTAAGAGCTGGCATCTGAAATAGAGAGACAGCTCATGAACTAAGAATGCTTGCTACTCCTATATAGGACCCAAATTCAGTTCCCAGCACCCATGTCAGGCAGCTCACAATTGTCTGTAACTTCAGCTCTGGGGTATCCAGTGCTCTTTTCTGGACTCCACTGGCACATTCACAAATACACACAAACCCACATAAGCTCATACATGGACATTCAAATATAAAGATAAATCTTTAAAAGTTGAAGCTCATTCCAAAATTTTTCTTAAGATGTCGTTTATTTGTGTGGCTATGTGGATGATTGTGCAGAGATAAAAGAATAAATTACGGAGTCTGTTCTCTCCTTCCACCATGTGGATCCCAGGAATTCAACTCAGATTATCAATTGGACAGCAAGCACTTTGACCCACTGAGCCATCATGCTTGCTTCTATAGCCAGTATTTTAATCTTTACAAGACATTAGATGAAAAATTAGACATCTGATTTTTATCCCTATGTCTGTAATTACGGTTGAAATTCATGATAGCTGCACATAGGTTCTCTACAAACTTAGCCTGCACTCCATAACTCTGGGCTTCACCTTGTGTTAACTGGACTTTGCAGTACTCAAGGGCTTTTCATTTATCAGCTTGGAAACATAGCCTCTTTCAACCTCCTTAAGAAAACACAGACACACACACACACACACACACACACACAAATAAGGAGTATTTTAAGTATATCAGAGCATATGGCTTTAGGCATCTTGTCATTTTTTTAAGAGAATTTATAATTTGGGAAACATCATTCTTTTCCATTTTGTTCTATGGAAATATAATCTTATTTTTAAAGATTGTCAGGACTGGAAGGTGACTTAGTCTGTAAAGTGTTTGCCTTGCCAGCCGGAAGATCAGGGTTCAATCTTCAGAGACCACATAACAATGCCAGTGCAGTAGCATGTGATTGTAATCCCATTGCTGGAGAGGTGGAAGGAGACCACACACAAACACACACACACACAAGCACACATGCACATGTGCACACATGCACATGTATGCGCACACACACTGAAAATATTGAAAGTTAGGAAATATGAGCTGTCTACTCTAGATCAACCACCAATCAACTCAATGACCTTTATTATTGACTATACGTTTACAGGCCTCAGTTTCCACCTCCAGATCATTAAAGGGGAGCTGATGAAATGACCTAGTGGGTAAAGCACTCGTCATGCTTATTTGAGGACCTGTGTTCAAATCTCCAGAGTAAAGGGCAGATGTTTGGCACAGGCATCCACAATCTCAGCTCTTCTAGGGTGTGATGGAAGCTAGGGACAGGAGAGTCCTCAGAAGCTTGGAAGTCACCCGTCCTGATGTCCTGTCTGTGGCAATGAGCAAGGGACACCCGCCACCACCACCAGCTCAAACAAAATAGAAATGGACTCAGCACCCAGGGGCATGCCTACACCTGCACTAGCACTCACACGGGAATGTACACAAACATTTTTGGCCCACCTCATAGACACAAAAATTTAATTGAAAAAGATTAGAGAAAGGTCAAAAGTGTTGAGCAAATATTCACTGAGGTGCCTGAAACCCTGTCCAAATGACAGTGGCCTTGTCACCTCTTATGGACAGATACATATTAACTTACATCTTGGTCACATTTCAGGACATTTTACAATCTAGACAGGCTAGAGAAAAGTAACCTTTGTGTCTCTCCGCACATGTTTTTCCACCCATTCCTTTCTCAAGTATTATTAAAGACTGTTCCTAGAACTAAAGGCAAGACAGAGCTCCCTTCCTGGAGGAGGATAGCAAGCAGCAAGAAGGCAGGAGATCTACAGAGATTTCAAGAAATACTGTTTCGTCTTCAAAATTCTCATCCTGCAAGATGACATTTCCTCTCTCCCCATTTTATAACACAGATGAGACTTTCAAAGGTTTGAACAAGTATAACTTGTTTAATCAAAAATAAACTGAAGAACACATAGGGCAGGAAAAGCCCTGGACATTGAGAGTCAGCAGGAAGCTGGCATCCAAGTCACTGGTCACCACAAACTGCAGCACACTTGACTTCGGTACAGCCCCAGGGTTTCAATAGGTGGACAGAGGCTGGCATCCCAAAGCCAGGTGCATGATAGCAGTAGTCCATGAGGATAGCCCTGGAAACCAGGAAGTTATCCTGTGCGTAAGAAGAGCCATACTACAGGGCTGGGGTTGTGATGAACTTGAAGGTGCAAGATGGAAGTTAGACTTTGCTGTGACAAAAAAAGCTTGCACAGGTAGCTGTAACACACAGCAAAGATTGTAGAATGCACTACATATGATCCAGTACTTCAGAGATCCTTGGTCTTGAGTGAGCTTAAAAATCACCCAAACATTTAAAGTCTCTGGTGCCCTAGGCTCATCCATAACATCAGATTCAGCTGTCAACTAGCAGTTCCACAAAGGTCTCCTAAAAAGCCAGTGTTCTCTTTCCTGGGACCTCGATTTGAGAGCCAGAGACAGAACAGATGGACTCCCTGAGCTGAGCATATGGAGCACAAAACTTTGCTTTCAAAATGGGGACTTCCGAAGATGACAGCTTTAAGCCCGTATTTCAACCCCCGGGGGTTGAGGGAGGTACTCACATGAAGAGCAATGAAGATGGATAGGTTCTGTACAGGGTACCAGGACAGAATGATGAGGAAGGAGGGGCAGGTGGAGATGACAGTCAGCTTGGGGTCAGATGTCACACAGGCTCAGGGTCATCTGCAGGCTCAGTTATCAGAGGCAGGGAAAGCAGAGACAGGACCTTAAACAGAAACTAGTCTTAATATCCATACCTGAGCAGCGTCATTTCTCCAAACCAATGGCTGTATCTGGTCAAGCATATGTCTGCCATTTGTGTATGTTAAGGAGGGGTGTCCTATATCTAAAATATACTCTGTACTATGAGATGTAACACCATGAGAGTCCTAACTTTAAAGTCTTGTTGGCAATTTCAGCAGACACAACTTAATTGACTATAAAATGTGTAGAGTATGACCCATGTAAATGCAGAATCCATTGTACCCTCAGCGGCCTTCTTTTCTAAAGCAGACATACAGGGAAGAATCAGAATCAGTGCTCAGCTTTTTGAAATTCCACATTAAGGAGCTTTCCGTCTGGAATGTTCCATCCTTGAAATTGGCCCAGGACTGACTTTCATCTGCTGCCCCCTGCTGCCAGTGAGATTTTAAGATTTGGAAAGCTAAGCTATTCTTGGAAAAAGAAAATCATGGTTTCTAATCATGTCATTTAGGATTATCCCTTGTTTCAAGTAATCCTTGACATTACCCTTCTCCATTAAAAGATTATGACGTCTTACTGGGATAAGTGGGTTACAGTCATCTCAGCGTAAGCCCTGTTGGTGTAGCCTGCTTCCCCCTTGCATGGGAATGTAACAGACCTAGACAAGAGGGCTGTCCTCACAGTTGGAGTCTTGTTGACACACTAATGGCATGGACAACTGCTGGCTGAGCTCCTTTTTAAGATTCTGTGGAAGGAACGGAAGCAGGAGCCTTGGAGTCAGCTGGGTTATATTACCTGAGTGGCTTTGCTTTTAACTACCTAGATGGAAACTGGGTTTTATGCTCGGGTGTGACTGTTTTCTCCACATGATAAGACAGGATGAGCATAAGCTGCTTTAGCCCTTTGTCTTCAGTTTCTTTCTGTTGCATCAAAAGGGGCAGGTGGACTCTTTGGAGAATCACTGAGTATCAAAACTTCCACAGGATATTTGGGGATGAAGAAAAGTGCTTTAAATTCTGTCTAGAGCCTTCTGGAGAATTGAGTCTGTGACTAAGATGCACTCATTTAAATGACAGGTCTTTCCTCCTATTCATCTTAACATCTTTGAAGGACAGCTCCTCAATGTTCACGGCTCAAGATTCCCAGCATGGGTCGTATGTCGCTGTGGGCCCTGGTCCCAGCCATTCCCTACTCTCAGCTTTTGTAGATAGACCTTCCCCTTCCTAAACCAAGAAGTTACAGACAGATGGTCAGAAAGGGAATGGTGGGGCTAGAGAGATGGCTTAGTGTGTAAGGGCACTTGTGTAAGCATAAAGAAGGCAAGTTTGAATGTCAAGCATATAAAAAGCCATTCATGTCTGCACATAGCTGTAATCCCAGCATTGGGAGTCAGAAACAGGAGCCAGGAACTAGATATGGATACCCAGCCTAGATGAATCAGGGAGCCAGTTCAGGGAGAGACCTTGTCTTAAGGCATTAAGGCACAGGGTGATAGAGAAAGACAGACACCCAGATCCTGCTCTAGCCTCCACTTGGACATCATTGTGCAGACACTGCCAACAACATACAACATAACACAACACACACACAAAGAGAATAGTGTAGGTGCTTCTAGCACAGTCCAAAACCTTTGTGAATGTCTCTTTTTGTTATACTTTTAATTTAATTAAGCAAATATTATTGAGTATCTCTTTGTGATACAGTAGGGTTTGGAAACATGGCAACATGTAAGTACAGGAAACCCCAGGCTCCTCCAAGTACTTCTTCTAGTTTGACTTTACTGAATTACTACCAAAGTAGATAAAATTGTTACCTAAGAGGATATTGAAGCAGCCCAGGAGTGAACACCTGCAGATAAACACCTACAGATGAACACTTGCAGATAAATACCTGCAGATCAACACCTGCAAATCAACACCTACAGATCAACACCTGCAGATAAACACCTGCAGATCAATATCTGCAGATCAACACCTGCAGAGCCACACCTGCAGATCCACACCTGCAGATCCACACCTGCAGATCCACACCTGCAGATCAACACCTGCAAATCAACACCTACAGATGAACACCTGCAGATAAACACCTGCAGATCAATATCTGCAGATCAACACCTGCAGATCCACACCTGCAGATCCACACCTGCAGATCAACACCTGCAGATGGACAGAAAAGAAAACTCGAGGAATCAAGTGCTCCTGAGCCACATGCTATGACAGAGAGATGGCAGAAAAGAAGATGTGACCACAATTTATTTATTTAATTTATTTATTTTTCTAATTAATGTCTTTAGTTGAAGTACAAAATAATGGACCAAGAGAGAAGACAACATTCAACATAATCCCTCAAAACCATCATGTTGGCTACATTTTCTTTAATAATTCTATCTATCTACATGTTGTGCTATAATTCATTATATGAATTATAAGAGAGTTAACCACAGTATTAGAATGATCAAATAATTGAAATGTTGAAATGTTAACACAGTAATTGACCATTCTTATTTGGAGGTTGGGTTTTATAGAGTTTGTTTGTCTGTTTGTTTGTTTGTTTTAATAAAAAAAATCAAGATTATTTCCCTAAGTTTAAAAATAGTGAGCTGACTCTGCCTCTTGGAAAATATTTATTCTGTGCAATAGCTTGTTTATTATAGCAGTAATTCTAATGGACAAAAATAGAAAATAATAGGCATCATCATCATAGACAGGAGACAACTGAAAGTATGCCTGGCAGCTTAGCATTGGAGAAATATAGTAAAATGAAGACATTTCTGTACAAATATAGGAGAAGCATGAGGTTATATTAAGAGGGAAAAGCAAAGTGCAAGACAATTGTTACCATATATTACCTATTGTCATAGAAAGGGTGAGAAAGCACAAACGTGTATCACATCTAGTCATGATCACTTCCTAAATGACATTACATCATACTTGAGTATACTTATGGGAGGTTTCTCGTCCCTTTCAAAACTCAAGTTCCTTGAGGATCATATCTGTGTGCCTTGTTTGCTCCCTGGCCTGGTGCAGAGTCTGACAATGTTTATTGACTGGTCACTTAGTGTTCTGTAATCTGAAATGTTATAGGCCACAAACAAAAGCACTGTTTGCAAATCTTGTTTCCGTAGTTTCAGAGAGGGAGTGATGAAGAATGAATACTCTGGGGTATAGAGGAGAGATAGTTATGTGGATGTTTGCTGGGTACTGCAGAAGCAACTTGATTCCTGTCTCCTCTCCCAGCCTTTACCTAAAATACTCTCTACAATGCTTTTTTTCCTTTTGAAATGATTTCTAGGCTAATATATGAAGAAAACACAGACTGCTAGAAGAAAACATGACTTTAATGAGGCAAAAAAATAAAAACATCCTGTGAATCTAATCCAGCTGTGTAGACATTTCTTGCTAAAAGTATAGGAGTTGGAATGGAAGGGGCAGGCCCAGAGTCTGAGTGCGAATGAATGAATTTCTAGAGACCACAGATGGTGCCAGGCTATCTCAGGAAGTCGGGTGCCTATGCTCCGTTGTCATGCTTCAGTTGAGCGCCCGTTGACACTGCAGCCTTCATCCCTACCCCTGTAGGCCTTGAGGGCACTGACGGAGGGGTGATAATCCATGGTGGATTAGGAAGTACTGGCAGAATAGTCACAAAGATGAAAGAGAAAGATGTTTAAGCCCTACATGAACTCTATGCAGATAGTTGAAATGATACACTTGTTATTTGGCTAAAATGAGCCAGCTTCAAAAGGATGAGTTCTGCCTGTGTGCACTGCTTACTTCAGGAAGTCCTTCAGTCTGTGAGCTTCCATGTGATTGGCGGGTGATGCTTTGTGCATTATACTCTGGGATGATGCCACTGGACAACTTAGAAAGAATTTTTTAAAAGGCCTAGAGACTGCCAAGATGACTCGTGGGGAAAGTGCTTGCCGCATATGCATGGGCCCTGAGTTGGAGCCCCAGCACCATGTGAGAAGCAGGTCACAACAGTGTGTATCTGTAATGCTGAGGAAGTATAGATAGATGAGAGGCAGAGAAGAAAGAGAGAAAAATCTTAGCCAGGCAGTGATGCCGCATGCTTTTATTCCCAGCACTTGGGAGGCAGAAGCAGGCAGATTTCTGAGTTCGAGGCCAGCCTGGTCTACAGAGTGAGTTCCAGGACAGCCAGGGCTACACAGAGAAACCCTGTCTCGGAGAGAGAGAGAGAGAGAGAGAGAGAGAGAGAGAGAGAGAGAGAGAG
>NW_021604564.1:17351697-17363704 GCF_004785775.1 Grammomys surdaster | reverse complement strand
AGAGAGAGAGAGAGAGAGAGAGAGAGAGAGAGAGAGAGAGAGAGAGATCTTACTGGGACATGGAAAAGTCCCTCACCCTGGAGTCTGTTTGAAGCCTCTTGCTAGCTGAGAGGCAAGAACTCCAACACAGCTAATATTTACTAGAGTCTGTTCCCAGCACTACACATACCAGGAGGTAGGGAAAAGAGGATTGCAAGTGCAAGGCCATCCTATATAGCAAATATAAAGCCAACCTGGGCTACTTTGTTGGAATGAGTCTGATTTAAAGTCACATCAAAAAACAAAGTATGCACACATTCACACTGTTTGTATGTATGTATGTATGTATGTATACATGATATACATATGTATTATTCTCTCTCTCTCTCTCTCTCTCTCTCTCTCTCTCTCTCTCTCTCTCTTTCTCTCTCTTTCCCCCCCCCAATGTAATCGAGCATAGCAGAATATCATTAGGAATCATTTCACTAATTCGTTGGTTTTTAGACCATCCATGTTTGGTCTATAGGTGATCTAGTCTCTGATTGTTGGTTGCTCTAGTAGTGTCACATATGGGTTCCTTCTTGTGGAGTGGGCCTTTGATATTATTAAAGAATCATTGTGACTAAACAACAAGAGGTTGAAAAAGGAGATCAAGGAAGCTTGCGAGTTTTCCTCTAAACAATGGAAAGATTATGAAAGAAGCCATCTTACAGGAAAAGGGAGAAGTAATAGACACCATGGAAACACACACAGACACACATCATGAAAGTTCCCACAGACACACACTGTAGAGATTCTGTCTGGACCACAACCTTCAGATTCTTCTCTTGTCTATTCTGGCTTTCCTCTGGGCAGTAAATTCTAAAGCAGGGAACTAGGGAGGCATATCCTTGTTCTCTTTGATGAACATTTTGTCAAGTGAGTCTCCAGGGAGCTAAGAAAAGCGAGCGTTCCTAGAATTGAACTATTTTAAGGAAGTTATTTAATTTTTAGGAGTTTTTTTTTACTTTGAAGTTAAGAAAAAATGCATTTATTACAGAAACATGATGTGCACATGTCTTAATCATGAGTCCCTTCTTAAGATAGACCCACTGCCCACCCAGAAGCAGTCATTTGTATCTGCAGATGGATTACTCAGAAAAAAACACACATTCCTATAGGTGCTGGGCTGGCAAGTGGAATCTTCCAAGTCCTGTCAAGTGTGACTCAAGGGCGCCTGTGAGAGATCCCTGTGATGCTTGCTGAAATGGGACTCCAGGAGCTATTCTGCCTGCAGAAGGTTCTTACAAGCCTCCTAACTATTTGTTGTTAGTTCATGGTAGCTTTCAGGCTTTCGGAAAGAGGCAGCCTGCTGTAGCTGTGGGACATTATTCAACTTCAGAGTTAAACCAAGATCCAAATCCCAGCTCAGCTCTTTCACTCCAGGACTGTCAAAGTGTATTGCTGAAGGGTCATAAGGATTCTGTTCACTCTCCCACATGGCAGACTGTTTCCTTGCTCACTTTGCTTTATCTCTTCTACAAAAACGCAATCTGCACAGGACATATGCATGTGAAACCACTGGAGTATAGAATGAAGCCAAGTCATTGTATGGAAGAGGATGAGCTTTCAGGTCTGTAGCTTAAAGCCCTCATGTGTTTTCATTCCACTGTGTGAGCAACCACGTATGTAGTAGAAATTGAACCTGGGTCCATTGTGAGAACACATGCAAGTACATGTGTATGCATCGTAGACATTGTAATTATGTCATTTAAAAATTGCATGAGGGTGTTGGAGAGATGGTTCAATGGTTCTTCCAAAGGAGCCAGGTTCAATTTCCACCACCCAGATGGTGGCACACAACTATTTCTAACTCCAGTTCCAGGGGATTTAAGAGAGTCTTCTGACCCTTGAGTACACCAGGCACGCATGTAGTACATAGACATACATGTAGGTAAAATACTTATATACGTTTTTAAGGCATCAGTTTGGTTGGCACTGTACTTGGGGAGATGACTTAGTCAGTAAAAGCACTTTCATTGCAAGCATGAAGGACTCCACAGAATCCATGTTTTAAAAATTGCTGGAAGTAATGCTGTATGCATATAGTCTCAGAAATGGAATAGAGACAGGGATTCCTGAAGCTTGCTTGACAGCCAACATAATGAGTACCAGGCCAATGAGAGAAACAACCTCAAAAAGAAAGATAAATAGGGCCTGAGAAATGACAGCTGAAGTTGCCATGTGATCGCCACATGCTCATGTGCACATGTGCACCTACACATACACACACGCACACACACTCACACAATTGTGGGGTCTTTTACCAAAAAAAAGGATGAAATGAAGAATAAAAGAACAAACAATGAAGAAATGGTAAGAAAACTTTTCCAAGTATCCACAGTTCTCGGTCCCTACCCCAGACTTCTCCACCACAACACTGTGAACTGCAGAATCGGGGTCCGACCTGATAGATGAGCTAGTAAAAGCACAGAGAGGCTCCCCCTCATTAAGTGGGAGTACAAGGATTCAGTTTAGACTTTTGCCTCTTGATGGATGTGTAGAGAGGGGATTTTACTTAATGAATCAATTCTGTGGCTCTTTAAAACTCCAGAACTTTAACATAACTATGAAAAGGGGAGGGACGAGGGGAGGGCATGAGCTCAAGGCCAGACACAGGTACAGATCTCAGTTCTACCTCCACCCAGACGTGAACTTGTATGACAGACTGATCTATTCAGACAGGCAGTCCAGAACCCACAGGCTTTTGTCCAAGGAAGAAGTAAATGACAATATAAATCGTAAACATCTAATAGAACCTAGCAGTATAGCAAAGGGCCTGGCTGCAAGAGTGAATGCTGATATTGAGAGGCTCAGCCTGGATGAGTATGAGGATCTGGTAGTGAGAGATTCTGCTTCTAATCACAGCATTGCAGAAAGCCAGCAAAACACAGTAGCTAGAGGCAGAGTCTGGGCTTGTGGTAGTTCTTCCAGCATTGACTTTCAGTCTCAGTTTCTTTGTGGTCTCTGATGTGTGTGCTAAAATTATGCATTCAAAGCCCTCTGGTGATCCGGTGCTGTGCAACGTATATAAAGTGAGGCAGGGAGATGGCCCATGAGTGAAGTGCTCTCTGCACAAGGATGTAGACATGATTGAATTCCCAGCACTCCAGTAAAAGAGCAGGGCCAGGCAATCTGCACCTATGGAAAGCTAGCCTAGACTACTAAACTAATCCCAGGTCCCACGTGGAGACCCTTTCTCAAAAAATATTGAGGAAAATTGTAGAGAAATGATTGAGGAAGATACCCAACACTGACTTCTGTCCACCACATACATGTGGACATGTGTGTGCACACCTCTACACACACCAAAAAAAGTGTTTGTGACAGTACTTGGTACATTTAAAATGCTAAGTAGGTGATTACAATTGGCCCTGTGGCCCTGGATTCCAAATCACTGGATTCAGCTAACGTCAAGTTGGAAATACACAAGACCAAATCTTAATCACCCTAACATTTTTTTTAAATGTCACAGTTCCCTAAAGAATAGGACATAATGACTTCTTACATGGTGCTTACATCATTTTAGGTGCATAATCTAGAGATGGTTTAGAGTATGTGGAAGGATGTGTATCATATGTCACTTCAATACAGAGCCTGAGCATCTTCAGGTCTTGGTACCCAAAGGCAGGTCCTGAAATTAGTACTCACACCTGGACCCTGTAACTATATTACATCTGCAACCATTACCTCTCTAGTAACTGACTTGCCTGTCTTTGGGCAAATTTTCTATTTGGGCTCTATGTGTTTCTCTATAAAGACATTATTACTATTACTAACCTAAAGATGTATCAGTGAAACTCAATTGAAAACTCTACCAGGTTTCATGGCATTTCAGTATTGTTAGCTATTCAGATACTCCATTGTTCGTCACTTCTCCTTAACTAAGGCTCTCTTCAAATAAGTCTGAAGAAGCTGTTCCACATCTAATAAGGGAGTGTTTTTCTCTTGGAGGCTCCAAGTGACAGACAGCAGCTAATAACAAGCACCTTCTCTGGAGCAGCTTCATCTCAGTGCCCTGGGTTTCCTTCATACAGATATGGTTCAGGGAATTTGTTTAACTGAGAGGATCAGGAAGAGCTCTCTACCTTCCCCCAGGCAGGATACAAAAATCACTATATTCTCACAAAAACCATCTCTGCAACTTTCAACTTTTCCAATAATCTTCCCAAAATTGGATGCTTCTTGTTCATGTCTCTCCACTGAGTTAATTTGTGTGGGTATCAATACCAGTGAACTTGAATACAGGAGTTCTTCCTTGAGGTATTTTTTTTATTAAAGTTATAGTCTCTTCTCTGTAGTTTTATTTAACCTCTCTGCCAGCTGGGTCACGTCAAATTTTTGGATCAATATAAGATTGACTACAAGCTCTCAGGCACTGAGATTCAGCTCTCTACCTAGCTCCAGTCCACAAAAGTGAACTCTGGAAATATTGGACTCTCTGAACTCTCAGGCTCTGAACTTCTGCTTCAGTTCATCAAGGTTTTTGTGGGTTATTCTCATTCTCTCTCTCTCTCTCTCTCTCTCTCTCTCTCTCTCTCTCTCTCTTTCTCCCTTTCTCTCTCTCTCCATATATATAATATATATCAATTTTTCAATATTTAATTTTTTATTAATTCTAGAATTTCATCCATATGTACAATTTACTTTAATCATATTTAGCCCCCATCCAATATCTGTTCCCACCTCCCCATGCCCTCCCAGTTTCATATTATTTTGTTATTTAATAGCCCACTGATCTGTTCCCACCTCCCCATGCCCTCCCAGTTTCATATTATTTTGTTATTTAATAGCCCACTGATTCTACTTTGCACTTCCCATATTCTAATGAGTATGGGTTCATCGCCTGGAGCAAGGTCCTCTGGCCAGGGTCATTCTCTTAAAAAAATAATAAAAATGAAGAACCCTGATTCTCCCATCCCCAGAAGCCATCAATTGTTAAGAGCTCCTCAGCTAAGGGTGAGAGCTCAGAAACCCCACTGCACTGATTGCTGGGATGTACATTGGCTTGATCTTGTGCATGTCTTCTGCAGACAGAGCTGCTGTTGTGAGTTTATGACTGTGGTGATCTTGTCATGTCAAAAGACACTATTTCAGTCCAGTTCCCCCTAGTTATGTCTCTTAAAGTCTTTCTGCCCCTATTTTCTGCAATGATCCCTGAGCCTTAAAGGGATAGAGTTTGATATAGATGTCCTATTTGTGGCTGAACACTCCATAAACAATTACTCTCTGCATTTTGAGCCATTGTGAGTTTCTTCATTCTCCGCTTCTTTGATGAGGTTGGAGGGCTACACTAAATACAAGGATACAGATATGAATGTACAGGGAAGTTTGGTGCTAGGTCAATTTAGCAAAACAATAATAGCATGTTCCCCTGGGACTTATGAGCTCCTCAACCATAAATTCTTGTCCAGATTTATAAAGCCAGATATGTATTCCCTCTTGTGTAGTGGGCCTTAAATTCAACCAGAAATCCGTCGTGAATTCTGTAACATTCATTCCACTATCGCAATGGGCATACCATATAATGTCAATTGTTACTGTAGCTCACAGGCTTCAGGTCTGCATAGACTGTAAAATAGTAATGATCTTTTCCCCAGAAGCCTGATTAGCACTTTCTGGTACTGACAGCTAGCCAGCAGGAAGAAAGCTTTCTGACCAGTACCAACTTCATTGCTCCATGCCCAGTGACCAATGTGTGTGTGTGTGTGTGTGTGTGTGTGTGTGTGTGTGTGTGTGTGTGTGTTTCAGAAACAGAGTCTTACCACCAAGTTTGGAAGGCATCCAAGAGCAACAACAATAACCTGTACTACATTAGGGTCTCCAGGACACTTCTGACAATGACTGGGTGTGCCTTTATTGATTTTTTTAAGTCACTTAAAAAATAGTTGAGCAGCAAAATACGTACTCTGTGCCAGGTAATTTTCTTTTTTCCTTAATGGCAATTAGCCAACATATAATTCAGTCGTTCTGTTGCTTCACTTTTCCATATCTGTTGATCTGAGTCTGGTATATGGATCTATCTCTCCAGGATAAACAGAAACGTAAAAAGACTGTGTCTGACAAGAGATCTTTGTGTCCTCAGCATCAGTAGGGATGAGAGAAAACCAGACCACCACAAACAAAACAGACATTTGACTCTGTAGAGCACCTTTGGCCAGCCCTCTTCCTTCTTCCATGTTGCCCCCTGCTCCTCCCTACATGGCATCCTCTGTTTCATTTCAAAGTAAATGGAAGTCCCCTTCTTTCTTATAGTTTTATGGAAAATATTAAAAACATTAAAAGGGCTCATGATTATGCAACGCAACTTAAGAATCTTGTTCTTCAGTACTGGTCAGACTCCATTAGACTCTTATCCAGGAGCCGTTACTATTCTGGTCTCTGGCTGAAGGTATTTGTGAAGGAGATCATTATCATGACATAGCCTGGGTTCAGAAGAAACCCCACAAGGTCTGAAGCAGGTGAGACAGCATAGCATCTGTGCACTCATTCATTCAACAAAGCTTTATCTAATACCTGTGTGACTCAAAACAACCTGTGTTTGTGGCAACACAAAGCAGGAGACTGACTACAATCTCAAAAAGGTTGTAGTCCAGGGCAGTTAGGGAAGATGCCAGTGAGCTCAGGCAGGGAGGGCAAAGTGCAACTGGGAACTGATGGTTCAGCAATGGGAAGGGATCTTGGAGTAGAGAGAAAGAAGAAACCACAGAAATGCCTTGAGGGCAGGGGAGCTGCAGGAAGAAAGAGAAGAGTCCTGCTAACCTCACAGGATAAAAACAAAAACAAAAACGGGTCCCCATTACACAGGCACTCTTTCCATGTATGAGTGAAGAAGAAAGCCCAGGCCTTCACAGGTCAAAACTAGAAACACCTAACAAGAGTCTGCAGCTTCAGAGGAGACACAGCTCGATGCTAGGTTATATAATACATGAGTCTATTCAAACTGTTTCAAGTTCTTCCCCAGCTGACCATTCTCGGCTGACTGGGACATACCTTTTGTTTCGTCCTTGTCTCCAAATTCTAAATACCCATCTCCATTCCCAATTCGATTGTCTCTAAAAGTGAGGGGTTTTTTCCCAGTGAGGAAAAATATATATAAACAACTTTGTGCTGGTTATTTTTCTGTTGCTGTAGTAAAATATCACAACCAAAAGCAACTCAAAGAACAAAGGGTTTATTTCAGCTTATGATTCCAGATAAGCCCATTAATGGAGGAGAAGGTAGGAAGGCCTGACAAGGCAGGGAAAACATGGCAGCCAGCGCAGGAAACTGGCTGACCACATTTCACCCACACACAGAAAGATGAGAGAACAGAAAGTGGGTGGAGCTATGAACCCCAAAAACCCACCAGCAAGAAATACTTCCTCCAGTAAGGTTGTACTTTCTAAATATTCTGTAACTTTCCCTAATAGCATCCGCAGCTGGGGACAAAGTATCCAACTGCATGGGCCTGTGGAGATGTTGCTCATTCAAATCACCACTAACTTCAGTTTTGCATTTTAAAGATAATGCTAAGCACTGAGCCTATTTGATAAATTATTTATAAAGCTCCAGGGTAAGTTTGGCAACAACAACAACAAAATTATTGTGAAGTTTCTAAACCTTGAAGAATTTTATATAGAAAGAGCTACAACACTGTAAGTCAAGTTTTTCACTGAAATGAAAAAAAATCTTTTAAAATAATGTACAATGAAGATTTAAAAAAATAGTTATTATAAATGAATATCAGGCCAGAAGATGACTTTAACTTTTAAATACTAATGATAAAACACCATTAGCTCAACCTGTAGCTGCTAAGGTAACCTTAGAGAAAGCATCGGAAGCAAACTTTAGGGCAGTGGCTCTCAGCCTTTCTAATGCTGTGACCCTTTAACACAGTTCCTCATGTTGTGGTGACCCCTAACCACAAAATTATTTCTTTGCTATTTCATAACTGTAATTTTGCTACTGTTATGGATCATGATATAAATATCTGATATGCAGGATATCTGATATGCAACCCCTGTGAAAGGGTCCAGAGGTTGAGAACCACTGCCCTAGAGGGCCTGCCCTGGCAAATCTCAAGTATGGAGAAAGCACCATAAGCTGAGAAGTTGAAAGGGCATCTTTGAGGTTTGGGTGCAACGCAAAATGGTAACACTTTATGTAACAAGCACAGTGGGGAGCTGGGTGTTCTAATTCTCAGCTTCCATCCCAGCCCAGTGAAAGGAAGGCATGGTTTGTCAATGGCTGCTCTCCCGACATTATCTGCACAGCACTGGAAGCCTCCACTTTCCTTGGAAGAATAGAGTGACTTCAGCCCCAGGACTGTGTCCACACCATGCTTGTCCTCTCCCAGAGGCCCTCCTGGCTGTGTTCTCAGACTTGCTGATAAATCCTTCTTGACTCTGAGACACAATGGAAGTGTTAATCTTTGGAGTGTTTTTTTTTTTTTTAATTTTGAGTTGTTTTGTTTTGTTCTTTGTTTTCTGCTTTGTTTTGTTTTATCTTACTGTTCTTGACAGAGTGATAAATGGCTAGACAAAGTTGCAGTGACGTGGTTCATGGGAAAAAGGAAGTTGGAGCAAATGTAAGCTTTTAGACACACAAATGTCAGTGAAATTAAACCATTTCGAGCTTTCTATAATTCAGTGTTTATAGGAAGAAATTAACTGGTGAGTCTAAGACTCTGCTGCTTTCACAAGACCTTTCAAACTATGATAACAATAGCATATGCTGTGCCAGTGAGATGGCTCACAGGCTGACAACTTAAGTTTGATCTCAAGGTCCCACATGGCATATGACGAGATCAATCCCCTGCAAGTTATCCATGTGCTATGACATGAGTATGCCCATATATATTTATTTCTATATATTCATATGGTATACATAAAGAAACTGGCCCAGAAATTTTACTTGTATCTAGTTGAAAAGAACTTCATGAGCATCTTAAAGACCTTGTCAAATTTCTCTGCACATTTTGGTGCACTGCAACAAAGACTACAGCCAGTTTTCTAGCATGGGAGACATATGTGGCCATGCTTCATGTCAAGGAGAGTAGAGGTAACTCAGTACAACCAAGAACAAAATGATGTGCACGACTGTGCTAATCCGTCAGGGTTGGATACAAGATATGGGGCTGGAAAGTGGACCCAGTAATAAAGCGCTGCCCTTGTAAGCATGAAGACCTGAGTTTCATCTCCAGAACCTGCCTCACAAAAACTAGGCATGCCACTGTAACCATGTAAGCCCAGCAATGTGCAAGTAGAGACAGACAGATCCCTAGGCTACTGACCACCCAGCTTAGCCTATTTGCTGAGCTTCAGACTAGCAACAGACTCTCCCTCAAAACCAAGGTTGACAGAACCTGAAGAATGACATCCAAGGTTGTACTCTAGCATCCACATGTATGCATACTCCTGCACACGTATATAACCATACACACGTGAGCACACTCACAAGAAGCAAAATATGAAGGTGATGCCAGTATATCAGTCCAACTAGTGGACCTTTTGTAACTATTTAACATGTTTCCATAATCTTAGTCTTATTTGTGGAACTCTTCCTTAGAATTCACAAGTTGAGAAGGCGGGGATAGAGGCCTGACCTCCAGTAATTGAAGGGGACCTTGTTATTGCTCCAGTCCCATTGTCGTTGTCCAGTGAGGCATGAGGGCCATACCTCGATGTCTTTTTCCTAGAGAGGGGATACTTTTGAAATCAACCCCTATGCAGTCAGGCTTGTCTCTCAGGGAACCCAGAGAGATATTTTTAACTTTTTTTTATATTCCCTTGCAGTGCTTAGCCTCACAGCCTAAGCAAGAATTCAGGTCGCCTGACAGAGGGGGTTCTGGGTGGCCCCTCTCTGCTTCGTCTAGGGGCAGAAGTCCCCTCTTTTAAGTTGGGTGGAGATGGGTTTTGGGAACACCTTGGATAGAGTAACAACCTCATCTTGAGTCTCGTGGTCCTCCATAGCTAACTTATGATAATATATCTGAATAGATTTTGCTACCAAATTATTTATCTGTTGTATCACAGAGTTAGTCCGCCTATTTGAGGCCCAGGGACCAGAAGAAATAAGCAAAAAGAACCCAAATAATGGTTCCAAGATGAGAGGAAATAGGGTTGACAACCTTGGAGAGGCTGAAAACCAATTCTTGTACCAGCACTCATCTTTCTCTTTCTCTCTCTGACTTTTCTCAGGGCCTTCTTTGACCTTTTTCATGCTCTCTTTAACCCTCCTTGTCTTGTCTATGTAAAGGCAACATTCTTCTTTAAGGGCTGTACACAGTCAAGAGCTGTACACAGCCTTTTCTATTATAATAGAGTAAATCAAGTCCAATAAGGATCTTTGCAATTTTTGGAGGTCTCTTCAGACAGCGAAACGAGGGATTTCTTCAGATTAGTGATGTCAATCTCTTAGATTCGCCACAGCCCGTCTATACTTAGAGAAGGGAGGAGATGTCAGGGGCATCCCTGCTTACAAACTGAAGGCCTAAAATCAGCCATAGGCCTAAAATTAGCAATAGACCTGTCATACATGTATACTAACACCAAGTCTTGGGTCTCTATGGAAAAACACTGAAACAGATGGCTATAAGCTATTGTAAATAGGCATTTTTTGTGACAATTTACCAGCCTGAGTAGTCATAGACCTTGTAAATAGGTAGCCTTGGCAGATAATACCAACTTAGATAAGGACAAGTGAATCATAGGCAGAGTCATAGTGACCTATCCCCTGAACCCTCACCCAGCCGATACCCTGTTCTGAAAGATATCTATATTCCCCCTGAACACCCACGCTCCAGTGTCATCCCCTTCCCCATGTCCTGCCTTTTTGTGTTTATAACCCCTGTGTGAATGAGTATAAATTATAATACAATTTGAAAAAAATAAATTATATATATACCATGAAAAAAAACCCACCTTAGATAGAACCACATCATTAAACCCTGTGCAGTTTTTTAACTGATTCTTTAGTTCATTTCCAGTGTATTAATCTTTTTATATGATTCAAATGTTTACTGTTACTGCAGAGAATACTATTATATTCTTAATTTTAGCAAATACAGCCAAAGGGCCCATATGCGATCTGGTCAAATGTCTGAAAACATGCAAAAACAGCAAAGACAAAACTGAGAGGAAATGCCATTCAGGTGCCACGGCTGGCATGGTTTTCTGACACAAACAGTGGAATTTTCTCATGATCCTTTATCCACCTCCCCATAGAGCTCTGCTTTCATTAAATAAATAAGCAAATGCATACTGGGAAAAAAAAGAATTCACAAGTTGAAAGCCGTCACTACTGCCACCGTGTACACTTGACTGGGTAGATGTGTTCATATGGTCCTGTGTTTGTCAATGTTGGAGCACAGGAAATGACCTCTGAATTCAGCACAACCTTACAGGCATTGGAAGCCTATATCTGTAACTGAAAGAGCCACATCACACTCACTGGGGTTCCAGGTTCTTGTTGCCAGGGAGAGTCTATTCACTTTTTGCTTCATTATAGCATAATTCATCAGATTATTATTTTAGAGTAATAAATAGTTCTTTCAGATTCTATGGGCTCCTCAATGCATATGGACAATAACTGACTCAGCTAATGGAACTGGGTGATTTAAGGCGCTATTCATGCATTACAAAGGTCACCCTCACATGCATTCCCATCTGCGTCTCACAAAGACTCTGCAGAGGCAGTGAGGCTGCTTCCCCTTCCTTACATGACAACTTAAAGAGAGCCCAAGTTCTCTGCCCAAGGTCAAACAAGAAAGAAAAGTGCTGTTCCTTCAGGTCAGCCCTCAGTTTCCAACTCCAAGTTCTATGCTCTATCAGCTCAGGCCGCCCTAGGTCTCATTATCCTCATACACAGGAAGCTATTTTGTTACACAACATAGCATCTTATAGCTACTTGGGAAAGACAGAAAGGTCCCTTCCATTCTTAGAACCTAAGTTCTGAGATAGTAGATAGATAGATAGATAGATAGATAGATAGATAGATAGATAGATAG
>NW_021604564.1:17305427-17351687 GCF_004785775.1 Grammomys surdaster | reverse complement strand
ATAGATAGATAGATAGATAGATAGATAGATAGATAGATAGATAGATATGATTTATAGATAGGTAAGCTACAGATGGGAGTCTTGGGTTTAGCCATAATCTAAATACTGACTATAGAATCGCTCTCCTGGTTGTCTCCGTAGCCCAGCCTTTCCAGATACCAATAAACATGGCCTGGAAGAAAATGGAGCAATGTTTTGTGGCTTTGTCTTTTGCTGGGTAGATAGGTAGGTAGATATGTCAATAGATAGATAGATAGATAGATAGATAGATAGATAGATAGATAGATAGATAGTCTGTGTGTGTGTACATGCACGTGCTTACGTGAGTCTATGAGTGTGTGTGTGTGTGTGTGTGTGTGTGTGTGTGTATAGGTCAGATACTGATAGCAAGTATTTTTTACTCTCTCACTTTCCACCTTATTTCTTAAAATAGGGTCTCTCACTGAACCTGGATTTGCTGATTCATGAGAAATTCAAGAGCAATTATAAAAAGGGAAGTTGGTCTTATTTTCAATACCCATTCATTCCAGTTTTATCATGTAAAGTCCCCTCTGGACACCATTGAAGCCAATGTCATCATACATAAATCACAATAGACCAGTTAGACTCTGAGAGTTGAGACAAGCTACCACTTAAATTGATCTATTAGCATTTACTCCATGAGTTAATATAACAAGAGCATATTATTATTCTATGTTTTCAGATTGACAGAGTCCATGGGCTCCACAGTTCCTAGTTCAGCAGTTATTGTCTATCTCTCCTATGCCAAGCATGGTGGGAAATGTTTTCATGGGATTTGTCATATTCTTGAAGCATATAGTCTTCATTACCATAAACTAAAATAGAGGCTTATCGAGAATATTTATAAAAGGCAAAGCTGCAGTTGAAACTCTATTTTGAGTCTAATTGCACTGTGGTCAATGGGCCCACTGTCCTATCATCCTCTCCCTGACTGGCACCTGTACCTGCTTGTCCCCGTGGCCACACCTGGCTGGACTGACTGTGACTCCCAAAGGCAACATCTCTCTGTGACTCCTCCTGCTCCTCACAAAATTAAGGAGGTATTTATCTGCACTTATGGTATAAAATAAAAAGCAAAGCCACACATCACCAGTGACCCTGGATGCTGGTTAGGAAAGCATAGTAGGGCAGGCACTCCCATAGCTTTGCTTTCTTCTTGGGTTGTTTTAGGAACGTCAAGACTTGGGGCACCTTAGCTACAGACCTTCTGACCTGGGAGCATACAAATTTGGCCTACTTTCTGGAACTCACTTTTTCCTGTTATGTCAAACTATATAGTGTTCTAGTGACTAGTATAGAAGAAAAAAACCAAAAGCAAAACCTTGTATCTCCCCAGAACATAAAGCTCCCAGAACATAAGGAAAGCTACTAAGTGATTGGGTTCCAGAGCCATAATTTTGGAGCATCATTTATAAATAGAATTTTCCTGAAATATTCCTAAAGAGGTGAATTCCAATTCCCTAGTTAATAGTTTGCCTCCAGAATGAAGACAGATACAGGGTGATTCTACTGAATAACATTTAGGTAGTTTTGCTAACTCTGATTCAGTAATTTGGTAACTATACATTAAATGTATGGTCTTTCAAGAAAGGAGTTGGAGAGAACTCCAAATTAACCTTTTCTCCAGGGTAGCAATATCCAACGTTTAAAAACCACCACTTTTCCAGGAGGATGAAATTCTTTATCATTTGTTCTTTCCTTTAGTGTATGTACTAGAGTTTGGACAATGCACCTCAACCCTAGTGTTAAAAAGGCCCAGTGACCCAAAAGAACTTTTTCTAGTAACTACATATTTATCTGTAGAGACTCACATTTGTTCTGTTTATCTTGAAGTGCATTCCAACTATAGACAATGTGGGAGATAACAAAAGAATCCAATATTTGCATGTGGCTCTAAGATCATCTTATCCAGCAGCTTGACCTTCCGCATACGTGTAGGTGCCAGGTCCCAAAACTCTTCAGAAAAGAACCATGCCTCCTTCCTGGGCCCCAGCAGAGTCCCAGCACCTACATGTCCAAGTGGTGAACAACCTTTGTATCAGCTCTTCACCAGTGTTGGGATTTGTGTCCATTCATATAAGACTGCTTGTACTGAATAAGGAAAGAGGAGCTATTGATGAAAAAAAAAGCAATTTTTCCTTTTCCTTAAAACTAACTCCCCTCAACATGTACTCATTTGCAAATGATCTATGGATCTGTGATATTTGACAAGAAATCAAAAATAATAAAAGCACTACCCTGGGATTATGTCTAGGGGATGTATACTTCACACAGCAATCCATGACCTTTCAAAATATAACAGGTTTGATATTTATCATACAGAAATATAGTCTATATTTATTTAATTTTCAGATATGTTATTTATGGCATCTCCAATATAAAAATAAGCTCAGAAGAAAAGAAATGCTTTCAATCATTTCACCCTAAGTAGAGGAAGTTGCCTGCAGCATAATGAAGGACTTTCTCTTGAGATGAAGTGATGAGTGGTTTCCAGGCCTCTTAGTCATAAGGAGCCTGACACTAAAACATTCTTAATCCAGAACTTGTGGCAGGGGAGGAGGCCTGAATGCCTGCTGTTGCCTTGACCTTCTCTGGAGGGTAGATATGTCTGCGGAAATGGTGGGAGGGAAGCGGGCCATGTTTGACATCAGAAAAACAAGTGGCATGCTAATAATGGATCCTGTTAATTAAAAAAAAAAAACAAAAGTTTATGCTTCAGAGCAAACTTCAGGCAACTTTACCCTGCAACACTTTATTAATTTTAATGAATGTTTATTTGAATGTGTGAAGTTCCTCAAATATCTAATTAAAACTTGCCCTGCTAACTCAAGATCACCTTCTGCCAAAGTTGGCCATGTTATATAATATCAGCATCTTAAATAACTAGAAAATGGACATCTAAGAGGTGTATGTACTGGTTGTGTTTAAACATCTATGTGCCCACAGAGACCTACACCAGATAATATGAAATGGTTCAGGAGAAATAAACACAGTCTTCATTCTCATGAGGCAGTTTCACTGATAAGAGGTAGCTGGGCACATCCTACTAAAGGATGATAGTAAGGACCTCCGAGGGGTTCACATTGCATGTATGTCTCAGAAATTTGGGGTACTAGGCAAGCTGGCAACTACCTATAACCCCCAAAGGATCTAGTTCCCTCTTCTGTGTGCACACACACATAATAAAAATATCTCTTTTTTTTAAGGTGCAAAACATTGGGTAAGGCAAACACAAAGCTCCCTTCAAGATGGTGAGAAAGAAGAACCAGTATGTTTACATTTAGTCCCATTTCCACAACTTGAAAGAAAAAAAAAAAAAAACACTGAGCATAGGGATGTCTCACAGGGTGGGAAGGATAGTCAAGATCAGCCCAAGCAGAAGCCTGGTTTGTGTTGGAGGTCAACATTGGTGTATCTGTCTGGGAAAGTGCACGAAATGGAAGGGAGGGATTGTCAGTGCTCAAAGGTCACTGAGAAGCTCCACTCTAACCTTCTCTCCTGTTGAGGTCTGAAGAGATCATGACACTTACTGTGGCATTTACCTTCCTAAGAGAAAGAATGTTCATCTTGCTCGGCACAAGCCAGCAAAGGGTAGCCGTCAGCAATGAGCTTCCCCATAGCCAGCTTCCTGCAGGCACTGAGGCCCCAAGTGCAGAACTCAGGAATGGGATTAGTGTTTAGCATGACCTGAGTAACATTTCAAAATTATGAAGATGGCAGGTGCATGTGTTTGTGAGTACATATGAAATCAGTCACAATTATGAGCATGAATATGTTGAACATATATCCTAAGAAATATTTAATTTCTAATATTGTCAAAATAAGATATAGTGTGTGGGGGAACATTTAGGAAGGTATTAGGTGCTATTTGTATTCTCCCACTTCTGATGTTTCTCCATTTTGGATAACAGTATGTATTGATTTTTAAAATCAAAACTCAAAGCTTATATCTTAAATCTGTGTTAGTTCCAGGTTAAGAGGGGTATCTAATTTTGTCATAGTTTGCTTTTTCTCAATCTTGGTACATTTCCATTTCTTTATTTAGTATTTCTGATAAAGAAGATTAAAGATAATTAAAACATTTTCTTAAAATTACAAACTCCATGGGCCAAAAAGATGTCTCAAGCAGTAAAAGCGCTTGTTGCCAAGCCTAATGACCTGAGTTTGAACCCCAGAACCGACATAGTGGAAGGAAAGAACAACCAACCACAAGTCTAAGCTCCACATATTCTCTCTCTCTCTCTCTCTCTCTCTCTCTCTCTCTCTCTCTCTCTCTCTCTCTCTCTCCTTCCCTCCCTCCCTCCCTCCCTCCTTCCTTCCCTCCTTCCTTCCCTCCCTCATCTCTCTCTCTCTCTCTCTCACGTACACACACACACACACATACACACACACACACACACACACACACACACACACATTAAATGCAATACATATTTTACATTACAAACCCCACAGCAGCAGTAGTAAAGTCTGTAACTAGCCAATTGATTACAGATGGACTGAGTATCTGTGTATCGTGCAAGTATCTGTGTATCGTGCATGCTAGGTGTTTTAGATGTCAAGGAAACCTTCACAAAGATGTCAGGCTGGCACTCAGCATTAATAAGAACCAAAGGGGTGCTAACATTTATGAAGCTGCAATGATCTAAACTAAAAGGATCTCATGCATGGAATGCTTGTGTTAGTTGCACATGAAGAGCAAAGAAACAAAAGCAGATTTTAGAACTGTGCTTTCGAATGAGAATATATATGTGTTGATTGACTGATATCCTAAATAAGTCATTTCAGTGGAGGGGAGGAGAGCTGCCCTCAGCCCTTAGATGTGATGGTGTGCTAGGAAGTGTGGACACAGGTGAGACCAGCAGGTCTGGGTTTCTCCTATGCTTCAGATGCAGATGAGCTGTGGCCAAATCATTCTTATTTGTAATCTTACTTTCAACTGTCCAACTGAACTGTATCCCTGCCCCCCAACCCAAACAAGCTATCATGAGATCCAATACCCAAAACTTTGTCGGGTATCTAACAGAATGCTGAGCTCGGGGAATCATCTCCAGGTGGCTTCATCCTCTCCTCTGAGAGGCAGAGAGTATAGCAGCATATCCTCACCTCAACACCTGTGTTGGCTCCCCAACCCTTTGACGGCCCTGTGACACCCAGTGCTGCACTGTACCTTCCACTCCTTCTCACCAAAGAAGAGCAGTGAATCAAAGTGAGGCTTTTGAAATAACAAATGTTCATGCCATTTGCCAGAACGCTGTGTCTTGGTGATATATTCGCAGTTTCCTAGTGGTAGTTGAAAAGACTGTGCTCAAGTATTGTTTAAAGGGCTATCATCTTATTGTTGAAGAAAGCAGTGGTAGAGAAAGGAGAGGCATCATGGAGTTCTCCCAGAAAAGCACCAAGGACAACATTACCCTTTTGCATACCATGTTTCCTAGTTAAAAACATCTTAAAAAATCCAACAAGGTCATGAGCAAAAGTGACTTTCACTTGAGATCAGAAAAGACATGTTTAAAATCATAGCTGAGGCTATCCTAATAAGATAAATTCAATCACCTTCTCATCCACTTCCTTCCTGTTCCTGTTCAGTATAAGGTAGGAGTAGATGGCTTCATGTTGTGTGAAGTATATAACTTACTTCTTGCTTGAGTGTATTTCCACTTGTATTTTCATTTTGTCATCTCCGTGTTGTTTGAAATAGTAAGTCGGTGTTAACCTTTTGTCACATTCTTTTTGTAAAGTTGAACTATTGGGTGTCTGGGTTTCTTTGACTGTGTTAAGCAACTGACCTTATAAAGAACCTCACACCGTGGCAGCTCCTCTGTTAGCACTGAGAGCTACTGATGGCAAAACTGAACAGAGTTGCTATATCGCATACCGGCCACATTAGGAATTTTAGTAGCAGCATCCTACAAATTAGGGGAAAGTCAGCAATAGCAGCATGATGGAGGACATCAGATGACGGGGACAGTAGAATGGGAGGGGTCTTTGATAGGTGAGTAGATACCCTGGGCGTGGTAGGCTCTCAAATACCCTTTCTGCAGCCACAAAGATGTTACCCACAGACCTCCGCTCTGTGCTCAGACTGTACCACATTGTTAAACAACAAAGCTCGTGGGGTGTTAGCTCTAAAGCCAACAGTTGCAATAGGGAACTAACCCAGTATCATGACTCTTTCCAGGTAGTAGGTGTAACCTTGAAGAAAAAATGGCACTGTCTTCAAAAAAGTGACCTGACCCTGGCTTTGGTGGGTTTTTCTGCAAGAAATGCAAAGCCCCGCATGTGTTTATGATTCAACCTTCCAGCCGATCACTGCTTTGTTCTAGAGTTCAGCATGAAAGGACTAATTTTTGTTTGGTTTTTGTTTCTGTTTTAGTAAAAAAGAAAAAAAAAGCATGTCTGTTGCTAATTCTAGCTATTATAGTTGCACATGTAAAACTTCTCTCTTTGTAGTTTATAGATTGGTAGCATTTCAAATAATGACTTTTTTTTCAAAATTCACCTGAAATTTTTTGAGATGCTTATCAATTGATATCTTCCTTCTCATCGCAAGAAGAGTCTAAGTTATTGCTTTTCAATTATACCTTATAATACTAGATTCGCTCTTTTACATATAGTAGGGAATTGACTATAAGCATGCCACTTTGTTTATTGCTGTAATATTAGAACGTCTTAGAGCATGGAAAGACTTCTTCGCAAATAATTTTGCTCTTGAAAAGAAAAGTTGCAGAAATAAATGTTATAAAACAGTTTTTTATAAATGAGCATAGCTTCTAAACATATAGTAAGTTAATAGCATGCACTGTTTCAAATTACTTTAATATCTGAAGGACTTGTTAAATGGCGTAAGAGTACCCCAATACATTTTCCCCAGAATTCAGAATTGTGCTATTATTTATTTTAAGAAAGTCACACTGCTTCATTAATGAGGAAACATGGAATTCTTCTCTACCCCAGTTGGCACTGCAATGAAACATCATTTCCCTGTATTCTCTCTGAAGTCAGTGACTCTAAGGATCAAGGCCACATAGTCTTTTGAGATCACATATGAAAATTATTACTGATACATCCAAGAAGAGCCCTAGTACTTGCGATCCAATCTTTAAAAGGGACACATGGTCACTTAATAATATAGTTTTAAGCCAAAACAAAGCTACAGAACTATCAACAGATTCACACATCTTAAAGTGTATTAACTGTACAAAAAGATTTCCTTTAATTCAATAAATATAAGGTGCAACTGGCTCCATTTTAGGAAGTTAGAACCTGAGTAAATGGACGGTCCGACCCCTAAATGGGATCTGCTTTCTAGATATCCTGGGAACACCTAAACACACACACACACACAGCACCCATCCATGTGTCTCTTGTGAAACAGCTATAGCTTGAGTAGATTGACAACACAAATATATGTGTTCTTAGTGTAAAAATGATTTTCTCCAAGGATGTTCTGCCAAGAGACCTGAGAAAAATCAAAGTTTTTGTTTTGAAAATATTGGGAACGTGATGCTTTGTTTTGTTCCATGATGACCTCCTTATATTTACTCTCATAAACTTGAGACTCTGGTCAACTCAAAGGGCAGAAGGCTGACATCCCTGGTGACTCACAATTCTCCTTACCTGAGAGGAACTGACACCAGAGACAGCCCCAACAGGATCTGCCTCAACAGGAATGTTTTACTTGTGTATTTATAAATTCTTCAATTAAAAGACATTTCTAAAACTGTACTGATGTTTCTTGGTCTCAAAGACATTAAAATTAGGAGAAAAAATACTCCTTCACTCAGGTGAGCCCATCTCACAGAACCCTCTGCTATGTGAAGCCACTGTAGAATATTTACAAGACGACGTTAATATACACCTAATGCCAAATTCACTGAAACATGAGATTTCAAAGACCACCCAACAAAAGCTCTCAGCAAATCAGAGCCTGGCTCAATCTCTGCCCTAAACCAAATATCTCGGGGCTGTCTAGTCATAATTTACAAATGAATACAAGGAAGTTATAGCATGCTAAAACTGATACTATAAAAATATATTCATTTCATGTTAATTGCCTTCAAATATATTATACATATAAAAATACTATGTTAAACAGGTCCGCTGTAGAGGGTGAAAAAGTAGCTAACTACAAGTTCACAAATAATCTTTCAGATTTTGTGTGTTTTCTCCTCAGCCAAAAGCCTCAAGATTCTCTGGCAGCCGCCCACCTCTTCACTCATGTCGGATTGCTCTTTAAACATTAGCCTATCTTGTCATAAATAACTTCAAGACGCCTCCTGACACATTCGTTGTTGGTTTCACTGTTATAGGGAAAAGGCTCTAGGGCTGCAGATAAGGCTGTTGCCATGGTGATGAAGGAGATACCGAGGGAGGAGTCTGCAGAAGAAAAGCCCCTCCTTACTGTGACATCACAGGTGGGCAGACCCATAGGGTTCCTGTAGGAAGCTGACATATGTTAATGTATCAAAAAATGTGATCATCAGCTAAAAAAGAGAAAAGCAGTAACTCACGCCAATCGCTTAAAGGCAGTTTCAGTGAAACAACTGGACAAATATAAATGAAAGCCAAAATTGAAAAAAATCAGTACTTGATCATGAATATTAATTTTCATTACTCAACATTAGTTTTAAAAATTAAGACAATATCTGTACAAGTATAACACTCTACTTCTTTAAAAGGAGTCTTGTTAACTTTGAGAAATACCAATAACAAGCAAAAAAAAAAAAATTGAATTCCTGAATAAATCCAGTCATATTATATACATATGTCAGTTTACCAGTAGATGCTCTAAATTTTCTTAAATGTTAAATATATTTCTGTTGTGACTTTGCATACTACACATTTGTCTATGCATATTTATGTTGATAACTAAGTTACAGGGATGAGCCGGAAGTCCCCAAATCTCCATGCAGAAAATGGCTCTCTGCTCCTCCCCATACTTGGTGGCCTTGATGAGGAAACACCATCTCTATTTTGAGCATGAAAGGGCCATTTTCAGCCTTTATTGTAACACACATAGAAAAAAGTCTCCACTTGCCTTTGAAGGCATGCTGAAACTGATCCTGCCCCTGCCCGGGGACTCCCGAAACACCCTGTAAAAGTCACCATAAATATCTATAGCACGACTCATTGCCACCCTGTGCAATTCTCAGTTTTGAATTCTGAGATGAAAAATATTTTTTCTTGCATTTATCTTATAATTTAGATTAGGTTGTTATGTTAAACATTTCATTTCTTCCATAACGCATTCGTAAATGCCGTGATTCTCTTCCGATTATGCACACGCCTAGAATTAGAAAGATGGCCATTTCCAGCCCTCGTGAAGCGCATTTCTGTCAAATGCTGAATTATGGCGGCTTATTTTCAGAATATCAGCAGATCTGGTCCCCAGCTGCTGCCAACATGTGTGGTTTTATTTTATTCTAAACGCCACGTTGTAAGTAATGAAAATTATGTAACACTGAAATTGAATAAATTTTTAAGTTATTAAAGATTTCTAGGATTGGGGAATAAATTTTATGTTCTGAGGGTGGGTTTGTTGTTGTCCATAAAGAAAAGATGATGCTTCTTCCGTGTAATCAAATCCTTTTCCAAGTTGGCATAATGAAGTATATACCATTTTACAATGATCACCTGCTCATCAGAGTCAGATCCCTGTGAATAACATATGCAAAATAGCCAGCCCACAATACCTCTGTGAACGATTGCCCGGTGAGCCCTTGGCATTCCTAGCAGGTGATGAGCCACACGGCTATGCCAATGGTGACTCTTGTGCTATACCACAGCACCATGGGATACCACAATTAAGACAGGCTCCAGTTGTCTCCAGGGCCTTACATTTTGCTGTTATATCCCAGTAGTCATTTCCACATGTATAATATTGTCATTATAGTCTAAGCTTGAATTTAAGATTTCATGTACAATGATATTTTTGATTTTTTTTAATTTAGAGAAGAAATCATGAATATCATCATCCTCTCCCATTCAGAACATTTGTGTGTGCCCAGTTCCTTTGAAATCTCTGTCTAGTGTCGTGTTGACTGTTTCTGAGACACTGATTATGACTTTACTGCATGAAGATCGTGTGACGCTTTCCTTGATGCTTCCTATTCTTATTGCACACTGGCCAGCTTATGAATCAGCAGGCAGACTTCTGATTCATAAATGTGATGCACCTGATGTAATGACAATCTATGGAACTCGTGGCAGCTGTGATAGAATAATTTCTCAATCAAATGTAGTTTTCTTAGCTGATAATGTCTTTTACATGACACACAAGTGGCTTTTCCCCTGGTGTGCGCCAGTGGCATGCACAAGCCATAAAGAAGCAGAGTGAGCTGAAAAAGTGAGTACTTCCCATGGCAACCACAGCATCCAGTCCGTCTGCCATGACACATTTGTTAACCTGTGTGAATGTCCCAGTGTCTTAACATGTTTGTTCCAGTGTCTCTTGTAAAGTCCCCTATGGCATAGCACTACATGTTACAGAGTACAAGAACTCATCTTCATCCCTGGTTTATCGATGCCAGCTGTCATGTCATAGATGCCAGATATGTCTGAAGCCAGTTGCTATCCTTTTGGGATAATTATAAAAGATAAATTCAGAATAAGCCACTGTATCACATTACCTTGTTCAGTAACATTTATTCAGCAGCACAGTATATCAGCACTTTAAGATTGTGAATATAATGGTTTGTTCTAGAACTTTTAGATGGATATAGCTAGCCATTCTCCAGTGGAAGCACCTTCAGACGATGGAACAAAGCAGGAGAGTTAGCCAGATGATTGCATTCAAAGCCTAGACCCCGGAAAGTGTGATTACTAATTCTATAGAGACAAACAAGTTCAAGCTCGTGCTGTCCTAAGTTAATGCCGACTCAGATAGTTTTTAAAAGGCATGCATTGGTGAAAGGTCTGAAGGAAAAACACATAAATTGCCAAATCGTTAAGTTAAAAGCTTCTAATCCTAGTGCTGTGCTGTCCAGTGCTGAGGCTACTGACCACTGAGCACTTCTGGCTTCTGGCATTTGAGACATGCTGCAAAATTTTTCAGAAAGAGAAATGTTTTTGAAGGGCTAATTTGAAAATATGAAAACTATCACATTAATAATTTTTATTGATCACATGCTAAAATATTTTGGACATGCTGAATTACATAAAGTATGTTATTGAAATTACTTGTACTTGTTAATGAGCACTGAAGATTATTGTAGTGTCAAGTTTTTATTGTTTACATTATAATATATAATGTATTATATGCATTAAACTGTAATACTATAACCAAACCAATTTTATGTACCCATGTACCCAAATATTATCCCATTGAAAAAGAGGATTCCTTTGAACGAGTCTAACTTTCTTAGTGAAAGTTTCATTTTGACAAATTTGGTTTCCTGAGGGTTTTTTTTTTTTTAAATCAAGGTACTCCCAGCTCCTTTTTCCTACAGAGGACAGTGTCTTAGAACTGAGTTTCACATCTCTCCCGCCTAAAGGGCATTTTTCTTCCTCCTCGACCTGTGTGTTCTATCTGTTCCCACTCTTTACACTCAGTAGGAATTTAATTTTCCTGTGTATGATAAAGGGAGAAAGAGCAATGCCCTTGACTGGGAAAACATTCTCAAGATTATTAAACATAGCCTCATTTGGGTTCCTATCATCAACTTAAAATGATTGCCTTAATGATGCGTACCTACCTCCCTTAGTAATAAGACTGCCCCACTGTGCAATGGTATTGTCAGTTCCTTTCTCCACGAATGTGGAGAATGTGAATTTGTATACATCTAACTGTCCGGCCTGGAGAAAGCCTGATGGACTGATCATTAGATTAAGTCAAGGGTTTGGAGGATATTTGACCAAGATAAAAAGAACTAGCATAGCAATGGAGCTGGGGCCTGGTCAGTTAGTACACAGGGACCTGATGCCCTCGGGTATCACAGTAGGCATGGCCAGGCTCTAAACTTAGACTGTTTGAGGGATGTATGACTTATATCAATGTTACAAACATGAGACTATTTATCAGTTGTTTCCAGTTTATAGCTGCCTTGATTTTATTTCTGTTGTTGTGACAAATACCCTCATGAAAAGCAACTTGGGAGAGAAAAAGAGATTATCTGGTTTACAATTCCAGGACACAATCCATTACTATAGGGAAGTCATGGTAGAAAGCTACGAACCACATCCACAGTTAAGAAGAAAAAGAGAATATATGCATTCTTGATTGCTCACTCTTAGCTAGCTTTCCCCTATTACTATTTAGAATCCCCTTTTACGGAATGGCACCACCCACAGTGGATTTTGTGTTTGTTCCTCAGTTAACAATCAAGACAATCCCATACTGACATGCCCACAGGCCAAACTGATCTAAATAATTTATTATAAGGACTCTCTTCCCAGGTGTTTCTAGGTTGACAATTAAAACTGGACAGCACACTAGCTTTGTTGTTTTTAACTTTAAAAATGATTCTTTAAGTGTTGAAATGCTTAATTAACAGAGTACAGTATTAACCTTAAGTGAAACCAGCAATGTTTCTATGGATTAATGTATTATATACTGTTTGATTACCTGACATGCATTTTGCTTTGTTGTCAATACTTAATAATATGCTAACACAAACTTATCACTCTATTTCTTTTAATAAAACATCTAAGTAAAAGATTTATTTAAAGATAATAAAGTTAAATTTTAGTCAAAAAGTAGGCAACAGAATTTATTTAAAAGTAAAATATTTTCCAACATGGCCATGAATTTGAAAAGGATCGAGGAGGGTTTGGAAGGAGGAACTGGGAAAGGGAAATGATGGAATTATATTATAATCCCCAAAAATAAAAGAAGTATTTTTAAGTAAAACATTGCCTTATAATTTGGTTCAAATAGATCACATAATAAAATATAATTTTTAAACATTGAAACTAGAAGAGGTAAAAAATGGAGTTCAGCGTATTCTCAAATAAAGTTTTAAAACAGTAATCCACTAGAGCTGGGTGGAGTTCCCTGCGTCTGTGTGGCAACATCTACTGGCCATGTCACCTGACCAGGCTGAATAGGTCACAATTCAGTTGAAATGATTTAACTGAATATTTGATTACCAATAAAGTATAATAATAGTTCAGTTGTCTTTGAATCCTGACTTACAAGGAAGCCCTTCATGAAAATCCCCACCTACCGTCTTCTTCTATAGTAGCCCCAGTTTCTGTGTCTGCTGACGGATTTTCTATCAAATTCTCCAGATTCAGGTTTCTGATTTAAAATAAAAGTGGTTATGTCTTGGGGAGGCTTTGCCCTCCTGTTCACCTATGTCCATGTCCTTCTTCCCAGCGGTGATGGCACTAGGCCAGCATAGGCCTGAATGTCCACTGTTTCAGATGTTAATTCTTGATATTCTTCACCTATTTGTAGGAAAACTAGCAGCCTTGGTAGCATTACAAAATGTTTCTTAGGTGCCACCATAGGCCCCATTTAGAAGACACAACTCTGGAAGGAGAGGTGTCTGAATATCTAGGTTAAGGCTTTCTAGGAAGTTGTTAAACATTTTGAAAGACCACTGATCTCTTCGTGGGTCACTCAAATTCAGTATGAAGTCCAGGATACCCACATGATCATCCTGTTGTATAATCAGCCAGTTACGCTGCATTAAAACCAGTCCACATTTATTAAACCACTACTATAGCATGCACAAAAGTTTTTAATAAAATCTCTAATGTCCTGTAGTTGTAGTCCAATGAGGAAGAATACATTATAACTAAGGCAGTGGGTGGTACCACATAAGCACAGATATGGAGATGATTCAAAAAGGTGCTCACTGCCCTGCACTAAAGAAGGTTGAGGTGTACTCATTGTAGGGACTCCTGCAAAAGAAGTAAGCATCCATTACCATCATGGGGCCTATTTGCATGTGTGCTTGGAATTGAAACTAGATCCTTGCACTTGCTAAGCACATGTTCTGTTACTGGGCTACATCCCAGGTGACCTCTGAACTGATACAAACACTGAGAAGACGCCATAGTTCAGTGAAAATGGAAATGGAAAGATGTGAACAGAGCAAGACAAAACCCTCACACCTAAGGAAGTGACCCTTCTAAACTCATCTATCATAATCTGGTTAATCTAAGAATCTGATTATCAAAATTACAAAGACTTGACTCAGTTATTAGCAAAGAATTAGAAACCTTTGTGTCACACTATAGTAGCTCCAATGTGCTTTGTACCCTAAGCCTTAAATTACGGGAAATGATAAAGTATTTTCAAATGAAATGAAGTCAATCTAAAAGTCAATAAACCTTCTCCTGCTGATGAATAAGGAGAGAATCCGTAGCATACAATTTGTAAGTAAAGGTTAGAGGGATTGTCTTAGACTCCATTCAATTTGAGCATTTCCTTTATGACCTGAAAGAGATGTTTTTATTCTTAAAGCACCACAAGAAAAACCACCTTCTTGGTTAAGAAGGAGAAGGAGGCATGGGGAAAGCTGGCCCAGTCTAGACACTTAAAAATAACCCTTCTGAGCCTAAAATCATGCTAAGTCCATAAACCGAAGATACAATTCACTTGGACCATGTGAGATACACCTGTGTGTGTCTTCCGCTCTTGCTGAGCCATTTGTCTCATTTGGCAGCCATTTCTTGAACAAGTTTTTCATGGAAATTCCCCACTGGAAGCAGTGAAGGATGTGAGCTGCAGTTGTGTCTAAGCTCAGACCGTGCAAGGGACTCGTCCTTTGTCTTCATGATGTCTCTTAACTCATCTTCCACATCTTCATCAAAACCCGAACTCTTTCTGACCATTTTAATGGCTGTTCCATGCTATCTGTCATCTGATCTTTCATCTTCTTTACCTGGAATCCCAGCACCATCCCACTTCATCCAGAGCACCGCCACTCTGATCCAGCATGGGAAACGCTAACTCTAAAAGCTGTGCCCTCTTGTTTTGTGTCTGTGGAGCAAAACCTCAAGAATAACCTAGTGACGTGACTGTCCGTGTTTTCATCAATCCTGGAGTCAGCAGTGGTCACTGGACACTGGACATTGAAGAGGCACCGGCCTGCAGACAAAGGGTCTAGAAGAATAGAAAGCCATGACTCTGAGCTGGGCTTCTTGGAATCTTTCTGAGCCAGCATCTCCTGGTTCCCTTTCCTCCTGTGCTGAGTGAACCCAGAGGACCACTGGTTCTTCCTCTGGGAAAACCATCTGAAATTTGAATGAGCGACTCAGCAACAACAACAAAATTCTATTGGTTTGACAAGCACGTTTTCCTCAAGGAAGCTCTTATTCAATAGTCCCTTTCCCTTGTTTTCCATTTACATGTTGATATAAACAATGGTTTTCCTGGGGTTCACCAAATAAATGGAATGGTTTTTAGCATTAAGAAATTATCTACAGAGATTGAAGATCCCAATATTCTAAACTGTAATAAGTCATGCCTGTTCTGCATGTCATGTGCACAGAATCAGGATTCAGGCATAAATTCATAATTCATCACTGTTTCCAAAAGGGGAGTACCAGAAAGCAGTTCTTGAAATATAACTTGTATTTATCTATATTAAAAGTGATACAGGTTAAGAATTCCTAATCTGAAAATCTAAAGTCTGAAAAAATATCTACAACTTATCATGCTTCAATTTGAAGCCACAAGTAGAATCCTCTGACTTCAAATAGCAGGTCTCAGCCAAAACACAGGCAGTCACACATCTATCATGTAAACTTATCTCCAAGCATGTGTGCAAGGTGTGTATGACATAAAAGTGAACTTGGTATTTAGATAAAGGTCCCATTCCTAAGTCAGCCCCTTATGTATCCATGAACATTTCAAAACCAAACAGTATATAAATTCTTTTGTGAACTAAAATGTTACAGTGAAGAAATACTCAAGTCATGTTTTTTAAATCAACACAAAGATAATTTAGCTACAGATAATATAGCTATTTGTTTGAGAAATTAAACTTTCCTTAGAAAAGTCGGGATGGCCAAAGAACCAGGATATTCATGTTTTTAAAGTGATGATTGTGTTGTCTTATACATATCAGTTGACAGGTCAGAGAGAACTAGGGCCAGTGGCTGGTAATCAGAACACACTGCTGAGCGTTACAGCTTTGTTAGGGAACGTCGCAGAATATCGTGCAGTGCCATGTTTGATGGTGACCTTCAGCCTCCATAAATCCTGACAATATGGCATCCACAGGAAAAGTTCATTTCTTTAAATACTGAGGGTAAGAAAAACAAATGACATCAGTACACCCAGCATGTTGCCTGGGTCCTAGAAACTGTCCCCTGCATAAATTTCAAGTACATTTTAAGATCATACAATGGACTTTTATGTCATAAAATATTTCAGCTAATTCCTAAACTTGAGTTGTCCATGGCATTTTTAAAAATTCAAATTCCTTACCCAGAAACTACAGTGAGCCCATTGGTCCTCAATACTTAAAACTATTTCACAATAATAAGCATGGGTGATAGCCAAGGAGAATGGAAGCAAAAAGCAAAGGGACCAGAATTTCACTTATAGGCTAAAGGAATGTCTCTTAAAATAAACAAATTAAAATGGTTAAAACCCACAGCCACCTTAGAAAATGTAATTTCCAATGAAATGTGACTTTGTATGTAGTAGCATTAAAACTAACAATAACTGAAGAATAGGTAACACCATTAACTGAAACGCTAAAAAGGGCTTTCTCTGTAATATCCCTCAATAATAGCCACAAATGTGCATGAGAATCAAATGTTTAATTCTCTATAAAAAGCCCTAGTAGAGGTATGAGGTTCAATGAGTTTAAGTAACAACGGTGTGCTTGGATGTCCTGTCTGGTGACTGTGACCCGCTTTATTGACTCTGAGCCAGAGGAACAATGGCATGATAATGTGAGGCAGTCTAAAATATTTTGAAACCTCGACATGTTAGTTATTAAAATTCTAGACACTTTGAGGCACATCTTTTCTTGACAATAAGCAGAATCAAACCTCTATGCTGTCTCTCAGAAAGTCCTGAATTTTTTCTCCCTTAGCCGTAGAAAACCTGGGCTCAAAATGAAGTACAAGAACTAAAGTAAAAGCTGCCCACTCCCAATGATTAGGGACCCACTGAAGCAAGCTCTCAGAATTTTACGTCTAATTGAAAAGTTATTAAGTCATAGAGTGAACTAATGGCAAAATAGGATTATACATATAGGAATCTATTCCCGAATACTGAAGGTGTTCACAAACACCTACTAGATGCCCAGGACAGGTAACATAATATCTTCTCTCAAATAAAATTTGTTATGCCCTACTAAACTATTCTATGGAAATGAAGGGGATTGTTCTAGGCACCTTGAGCTATTAAGAAGGGAAAAAATCAATCATGTTCATCCAACCAACTGCACAGGTCCATATGTGTGTACATCTCACCTACAGATATCATCAAGTAGCTAGTCCTCATGACAGCCCATCACCATGGAGTCTGAAGCCACTGTTCCAACGCTTTCTAGAACCTTCAGTCCAAATATACAGTGGCATTAGCCCATAACAACTGTGTCTTTTCTTGATGTGTTGACATTAGATGGTTGTAAAGCCACTCCTGGAGGGAAAGAAACAGGCTTAAGCTTTAACACTAAAGTTGGCTGCATCAAAACTATGTTAACAGTGCTGAAGGCTCCTTCCCTCCCCATGGTAATGTTTTGTTTTCTCTATTGCCCCACCCCATTCTTTTTTTATGTTTGTGTCTATTTCAGTAGGCTTGCTTGTCCCCTTGTGTTGCAAGGCTGCATTTTCATTTACATGCTTCCACAGTTCAACAGAGAAGCCCTTTGACACCCGTGTCCATTTGTTCTCAGCTGGTGAATGAGCAACAAGAAAGCAGACCTCTCCTGAGCCCCTCCATCGACGACTTCCTCTGCGAAACCAAATCTGAGGCCATTGCAAAGCCAGTGACGTCCAACACAGCTGGTAATTCATTTCTAACTATGTTCAAGTGGAGTGCATTTTACCTAGGAACGCAAATCCTTTTCTTCCAGGAATCTTACTAAAGAAGTAGAAGGGTTGCTATGTTTATTTATTTATTTGTAGGTGTGAATATTTGCATTTTGAAATATACCTGGAAGTTGGAGAATAGCTCATCAGAGATGGTTCCTTTCCACCAAATGGGTCCCAGGGATGGAACTCAGGTTGTCAGGGTTGGCAGCAAACACCCTTACCTGCTGGGCCATCTCACCAGCCCCTGCTCTCGGCATTTTAAGTGGGGGATAATGTTTGCAACCAAGTGACTTTTGAGTGTATACAATTCAGCATAGGTTAATAAATGACTTATATCCTAAGAAACTATAAATGATAATTAAAATACCCTACAGACAGGCAATAGTGTAGAGCCATTTAAATGTGTTCCTTGATCTCTCGTGTAAATTATCTCAACATTCCAATTCGCACACACACTTCCTGGAATTAAACATTCTCAACAGAATACCCTCATCTGCTCAGCGCTTGGCACACATAGAAATGAACATTCATCAACATGAGGAATGAGTGCTGCCGGCCACTGGCCAAATCCACAGTTCTCCAACATGCCTCCTTTCCAAATCTACCTCAGCGGGCCAACATTCATGTTCAAAGATGTGCTCTCCAAATAATAAGAAAAGTGTGGTGTTTAAGGATAGAAAACCAGAGATTATAGTGAATGGATGGTACCAACCGATATGCTCTCTCCCTTTCTCCTTAAAGTAGTCCCGCTTTTCCACAGTGGACTCAACTGAGAGGCGACTTCACTGGAACCAAGTGAAGAAGATCAGACAGGAAGGAAAGTGATTTTTTTTTCAGACTGCTAAACATTACTACAGAAAGAGAACTCGTGGCAGATGGTGGGGTGACAGAGGTGGAAGAGTAGATGATCGGAAGGTTTGGGAGATGAAAGCTCATGCGTGCTCATCCCGGCTCTGCATCTGGGGGCCAGCTTCTGCTTCCCCTCATCTATCTGGTAACAGTAGCTGAGCCTCAGTTTCCTTATCTAATAACAGTACGATTCTTGCCTTGGAAACTACTTGAGAAGATGAATGAATCCATCCAGGGATGTGTTGACAGTGGCAGACTCTAGCCAGGGAGGTCATCCTGATTGATATCAGGGGACAGCTTCTTGACACCTCCCTCTTTATTGCTTAACATCATATCCAGGTGATTGCTTTCTAAATCCAGCTGTCGTTTGAAGTGCTCGGGAACACTGAGTGCTTGCTGCATTCGAAGCAGGACATTGAATGAATTTCAGACTATCTGATCTGGTTAGTCCTAACCTTTGAAGCTGGGGCTCAGCCCTGTGAAACTGCAGGGCTATCTCAGAAAACTCAGAGCCTGTGTCCCTCAAATGCAGGCAATGCCACAAGGGTCAGGGGACTAAGGAAGCTCATCCTCACCTTTCAGTTCCCACTGATGAAGAAACTAAGCCACTTAGGAGCAGCCTGCCCTGAGGGGTTCAGTTAGTAAACACCATTCAATCCATAACATAATACTCTGAATCTTTTCTGCCCTACAGTGCATAAACATAAGAACCTGAGTTCAATCCCAGAAGTCTTGTTAAAAACTAAAGAGTGGACATGGAAGCATACGCTAGTAATCCCAGCTCTGGGGAATGGGGAGAGAAGCCTGGGGTGGGGAGGAGTTGCCAGCCTACACAACTGAGACAACAGATGACAAAGTAGTGAACCTCTATACATCAAATCAAGGTGGTGGCCAGACATCCCTGCACGTTCTCGGGAAGACATTGATCCAGGACTCTCTAGTCCTTTCTATTGGTCCTCTGGTTGTAACAAGAGTATGACTCCGTCTTTCGCATGTTATTTTGTCTGCATGCAGATCATATTGTATCTGTCTGTACACCTACCTGTATCCAAATTTCCTCTTTACATGAGGATATCTGTTATCTTGGAACTGTGTCCTGGCCTCCTCCAGGACAGCTTCATCTTTAGTCACATTTCTGATAAGGTCACCTTCTGAAATGTGGGGGCTTCTACTTAGGAACAATGAGGTGGAACACCATTCAATCCATAACGTAATACTCTGAATCTTTTCTGCCCTGCAGTGATTTCCAATCATACTGTGTTGCACACATTGTTTTACAAGCTTAGAACTATATCTCAAGGCAAAAATCACTATATTTTTTAATCCCTATTGAGCATAGTTCTTATAAAAATCAATACAGAGTAAACAATGTAAGAATTATTTTTCCAACATGATGATTTTTTCTAACAAATTTTAAAAGAATATATTTTTATTGCTTAATAAGAGAAAATAATTATGTGTCCATGATTGATTTTTTTTTTGCTGTGTTGGAAATTGAACCCAGGGTTTCATACATGCTGAATAGTCATAGTTTTTTTTTTCACTTCTTGAAATACATTCTCACTAAATTGTCCAGGCTGACCTTGAACTCACTCTATATCCTAAAAAAAGAAAATTGTGATTCTCTTACTTCCCAAGTAGCTGAAATTATTGACTGCTGCACTAGACCAAGCAAAACCTTTGATTTTAAAAAAGCAAGTACATCAATATTATATGCAGACTGATAATAATAAATGTCCTGAAAGCCACTGAACAATATATATTTAAAATGATTGTATTGTTATACATGTAGTATGACAAAATTTGCAATTATCTTGTATAATTTATTAACTCTGACATATGTTAAAGCACAGGACAGACTCTGTCAGAAATCAAGAAGAAAAGTGGCGATCCTGGCTGTGATTTATGAAGCCACATAAGAGCAAGACATTGAGTCATTAAACCAATGGTTATTTTGGAAGGAACTTTTTTTCATATTTTATAATTTTTTTATCTCACTCTTTCACTTGGAGTTAATATACCAATGTTTGGGACTTCTATGCATAAGCTACATAATAAAATACCTTAACTATAATATTAGCATCGGGCTTACAGGATACATTTCTATGAAAATCACCTAGCCATGAAGCTAATGACATGTCTCAGAAAAGCTTAGAAATCTGGGAAGCAGGGACTGGAAAAATGGCTTAATTGTTAAAGCACTTGCCAGGAAGCTAGCATGAAAGCCAGAGTCCAGATTCCTCAGCCATTGGCCTGTAATCCAGCCTCTGGGAGTTGAAACAGAATCTCCAGAACAGGCTAGAAAGATGCACTGTGCTGGCAATCTCTGGGTTGCAGAGGCCCTTCCTCAATGAATAAGGAGGAAGAACAATTGGAAGTTATTCCTAATATTAACCTAAGATATCCATATACACTCACACATGACAGTAAGCATATACAACACACACACACACGCAGTATATGCATATACAACATATACAGGTACATACGGAAATAGAAAGAGAAAAACCTGAGGAATAAATTCAATGACATATTACAATAAAGAAGAAAAGTTTGGCTTAATTCTTGAACTAGACTTTATCTATTTGGTAGATGTATTTCTATGATTACCTGTCTAAGTCATGCTTCATTGCACAGCATTAATAACAGTATGACTTCCACCAACTGATCAAAATAAGAATTTTCTGTTTCTTTTGGCAGGGTGGCCCCAATTGGGCTGTTACTCGGAGATCTGCCTCTTCCTGAGTCCTTAGTGCTAGGATTAAAATCAGGTGCCACAGTACTGATCTCAGACAACACTTTCTACTAGATGCTATTCTGTTCTGCTTTGAGTAGCCCTTTCAGGAGGCTATATATTTTTTCTATACATTTGCAGTGACCTGAGAGAGCCTTCTGGTTTCATAGGCTATCAATTTCAGATGTCCTAGAGATGGTTACAAATGGCTGTTTTCACATGTACTACCTGCCATTGTCAGGAAATGTTAGCCAGTGGAATTTAGTTATTCAAAAAAGACAGTTTCTGAGACTACCAACATATCTCAAGCCTTGCAAACTGCCAGATAACAAGGAGTTTAAGGGGCAAGGGAGCTACCATATTAAGAGTCTGCATGCTACCTCCGGGCTCAAAGTTTAGATAGATTTTAAATGGAATACCTGTATTTGAGGCTCAGTGTAGACAGCCATTGTATTACCTTCTTATTGCTGCTGAAACAGTGCCACAAATATGGTGGGTGAAACAGCATTCATCTGTATTTTAAATTTCTGGAAGTCAGAGCCATCAGGGTCAGACTCCTCTCGGGTCATAGATGTTCGTTGCCTTGCTTGTTCACATTTTAGAGGATACCTGTCATTTTTGACTTACACTTCCTTCTTCTATCATCAAAAGCAGCTTGTGTCTCAGGTTCATCTTCATAGTCCCTTCTCAGAAATGCTCCTGGATTCCATCTATAAACATACTTAGGTGATGGGACCCACAACCTGTGACCTGACGGGGTAACTGACAGGGGTCTGGGTAGGAAAGGCCACAAATGTAAAGCTAAAGTGCTTGGGAGGCATTTCTTTGGTCCTGTCCTCATGTGTATATATACACATGCACACTCTGACTCATGTGAGTATGTACATGCACACTCTGACTTACATGTGTATATACATGCACACTCTGACTCATGTGTGTATACATGTGCATACTCTGACACGCTCTCTTGAAAGCTAATGATTGCTGTACTCTTATTTTGAACACACAAGTTCTGGGACCCAACCCTTTGTGTGTCTAAGAGGAGTGTTTTAAACTGGATCAAGGCAGTCAGTGAAGCAGCTTTGAAGTGCTCGAGCAGCTGTAAGCCCTCTTCACAAGCCTTGACTACTGCACACTTCACACAACAATGCACTGTCTCCTCCAGAAGCCTAAAGCTGCCCCAACCATTTCTGCTTTCAAAGTTATCATCCTAGGGGACTCTCGGCTTCAAGGCCTTTCAACCTCTAAGACACTGCTTCCATTAAATGGGCAGTAAGTGGGGCCTTCATGCACATCTAGCTTCAGCTACACATCTACACAGAAAACAACGAAGGCACAGAGAACAAATACAGAAAGGGCCCACGATGCTGCAGAGTGGACCGTATGACTGGCTGGTTTGAATTTTCAGTTCACTCATTCAGAAGCAGAGAGGGATTAAATTAACCCCCTGGCTACTGTTTTGTAGCAAATGTACTTTGAAAACCCAAGTTCACGATTCCTAGAAAAATTTGCTTCTAAGAAAAGTTTAGGAGAGAGAGGCTAATTCTTCATTGTTTGTACAATAGGTAAAAAGGATAGTTCTTCCATCATAAAGAAGTCTCATTGCGCCTAGACTTCATGCAGCTCCAATAGTGTTGAGAAATTTCATTTAACCACTCAGTGGATAGGAAGTGTGTGCAGCCCTGTCTTGGCTGCCTGCTGTGCTTAGATGTGGCTTAGCACGCCACCGACTCAGTTCTGGAAGTCTCTTGCCGCCCACTTTGTTCCGACACACAAGCATCCCCTCTCCAAGCAGCTCATTGTTGGAAATTGGCTCCCATCTTCTCAAGCAAACTCCGCCATGGCGAGCTGACACCTTCAGACCATTTTGTGATAAGTTTACTTCATAGAATCCTCTGTGGAGACAAAACCTTTGTCGAGTCTTGTTTTATCCTCAGGAACATTTCTTCTTTCTCACTGTGTGTAGATTTGATTGTGGCTGGAAACAGAACAGAAAAAAGAAAACTGCCAAAGATTAAATACAAAGGAGGGAATTGGGGAATTGTTGCAGTTTGGTCCCTGAAAAATAGAAGTGTGTGTGTGTGTGTGTGTGTGTGTGTGTGTGTGTGTGTGTGTGTGTATGCCCTCCCACCCCATGCATACACACATATACATGCACTTGTGCACACACACACACACACACGTTGCTGGGAATAAATCAAGCTGAGCTTCTGAATGCCATGCAAACTGTCCCACCATGACACTACCCTCTCCCCTGCCTGAAATGGCATTTACGGAATGAGTAGTTAGCATAAACCTGGTGCTTTGTGTCCACTGGATCATTTAACCTTCATCCCACACTTATAAGACTATTGATTCTCCATTTTCAGATTTGGCAACTAGAGCTCAGGCTGCCCAGGAAATTTAGCTCAAGGCACATCAGAAGTACCATGGTACTTCTAATTTCACTCACACACCAGAGACTCACCTGGGGATGGCTAGCTCATGTACATATGCAGGCAGACTGTGCATGACTAAGGAACTTCCCCCTGTGAGCTCAATGGAGCTCTGCCAAGGGGGCACCCAAGTAGGAAGCAGATGGAATGGGACTGAGTTGTCAATCACAAGCAATCTCCACTCAGAGGACAAACTGAGAAGTCATGGGACTTGTAATTGGGGAAAGTGCTATAGTAGCTGCTGTAGACTGTGGGGGTAGGAGATGGTGAGCACAGGGGCTCCACTGCCCACCCTTGCCTTTCCCAAGCTGAGGGAAGACACCTAGGAAGCCACCAGGCCAATTGCACACTCAGCCTCTCCAGCCCAAGGTAAGGAAGAGCTGAAGGGACTGTCTTTCCTCTTCGCTTTCTGGTTCTCAGGTAGAGCTGTACTCGGAAAAGAACATGTCACAAAGCTGGCCTTATTAATTCTGACTTGCCTGGGTTTACATAGGAACATACTCTTATCTTTGCCTTCACTAGAGTATTTCGTACAATGAAGTCAGTCCACTAGGAAGCACAGGTATAGCCATTTTATAGCTAGTTGTCTGGAATTACAATTGGCATATTAAATGTCAAGGCATCAGCATGTGTCCCTGTCCCTCAATCGCATTATCAAACACCTCTCCAGTGAGACCCAAATGCATTGCTGACCCTAATTCATCCGATCAACATAGAGGCTACACGTGCCCAACTGACACACCTACTTTGAAAAAAAGACTGCCAGGGGCTGCAGAGGCTCCTCAGTCGGTGAAGTGCTTGGCTTGTAAGGACAAGGCTCAGGGTTCCATCCCCAGAAACCATGCTTAAAGAAAGAAAAGTAGAAGAGTGGATAGGATGGTATGATCCTAGCCCTGGGAAAGCAAGGATAGGCACATCTTTGGGGCTCAAAAGCCAGACAAACAAATCTACTTGTCCAGTTCTAGGACACTGGGGACTTCATCTCAAAAAACTAAATTAGACAGCACCTAAGCACAACCCCTAAGGTTGTCCTCTGACATCCACACACAGGATGTGTCCCTACCCACACTCTGGATCATACACACACACACACACACACACACACACACACACACACACTGAATGCATAATAATAACTACAGGGAGTAAATGACTTCTCTTGTCTTCTTCTGTCTCTCATAGTGCTGACCACTGGCTTGGATCTCCTTGACCTGAGTGAACCTGTCTCTCAAACACAAACCAAAGCCAAGAAATCTGAGTCCTCCTCAAAGAGCTCGTCCCTAAAGAAGAAAGCTGATGGCTCTGACCTCATCAGTGCAGATGCTGAGCAGAGAGCACAGGCTCTCCGAGGGCCAGAGACATCATCCTTAGATTTGGGTAAGGCAAAGGTTTGCAGCAGCTATGGAGTAACCTTGTCTTGTTGGTGCTGATATGACAGTCATGTTCACAGATGACTTTATAACAGTGACCATATGAACAGGAAAGATAAAGTTCCTTTGGGAAGCTGGGAAGAGTATAGCATCTTTTGTTTTTAGACGAGTAGCCATGAGAGTTCAGCTTCATGAAACAAGTGTTGATTCATTCACTTATGTGTTCCTCCCAATGGACTGAGCTTGTGATGCTTGGGAGCTAAAATTAAAGGAAAGTGTACATCTTACTCTCTAGGAATTCTCAGTTTATCACAAGTGAGAGACAAGAGACAGAAATAAGAGCATCACAGGACTTGGGGAAACTCGGACAAAACATTCCTAAGATAATGTCCAAGATGGTGATGATAGCCTTCACTGCCAGCTTGTGATATCCAGGAATGTCACTGCACCACTTACCTGTTTTATTTTGTCATTACAACTTTAAAATGTGTGAAAACAAGGTTTTAAATTTTAACTTGTCCAAGATCTCACAGCTAGAAACAGAATGAGCTGGAAATGTGGGCCTGATCCTAGTTAACTTCGGAGTTCAAACTTTCATCTACACACTCCACATTCCCTTAAGAAAGGACAGTTTGCTTCTCAGTTCACGCAACCAGACAAATCAAGCAAATGTACCTGTGACTGTGTGACTGTGTGTGTGTGTGTGTGTGTTCATGTGCGTATGTGTGCATGTGCGTGCATGTGTGTGTACATGCATCTATGTGTCAGGTAAATGCATATTGATTAATAAAACTAGGTTCTGAAATTAATTTTATTTGATTGCTTCAACTGTAAAAGCAATCCAACTTATCTTAAAAGTCTTGTTTTTATTTAGTGGCATGTGTTTCATTTCAGTCTCGTGTGCCCTTAAGAAGGTAAATCTTTGCCTTGGGTCTTGCACACATGGACTGCACATAATTTACCTGGAATCTTCATCTTAATCAATCTCTTTTCTTTGCTTGGTCCTGGGCTGTCTCCTTCACTTTCTTCTTCCTTAGTAGACATTCAGACACAACTGGAAAAGTGGGATGATGTCAAGTTTCACGGTGACCGAACAGGCAAGGGGCATCTCATGGCAGAGAGGAAGTCATGCTCTTCTAGAACCGGATCCAAAGAGCTCCTGTGGTAAGATGTCCTGCTACCAGTGAACAATACCTTACACTGGCTGTATGGGTGTTATCATGTCTAGAAACAACCAGTGAGCTCAGTTAATCCAGATACCTAAGGACTCTGGATTAAAACAGATGTCTAGATTAAAATAGAATAATAATCTCCTATGTGCCATCACTTCCACAAATCACTTTGACAAATTATTTTTAAAAATGAAAAAGAAAAAAAAGAAAAGAAAATTTAGTAATAAAGGATTTGAGGAAGAGATCCTGGTTTGATAATTTTAATAATTATGTAACTAAATATGTAACAAAACTGTTAGTAAACAGAACGCATGGCCGGTAGCTAACGTATCATTGCAGCAGTGGTAGTCACGTTGTTGCTGGTTACACAGCTTTCTGCTCTCTCAGCTATCCACTGCCATTCACTATAGTTATTACAGATGAATCATGGACACTCAGGAAAGAATGTGACTCCTTGAGTTTTACCAGGTGTGTTAGTTACTTTCCTGTTGCTATGCTCATAAGACACTATGAACAAAAGCAATTTGGGAAGAAAAGGGTTTAGTTCACCTTGGAATTCTCAGGTCACAACATAGCACTGAGCCTGGAGCACTGCTTACTGGCTTGCTCTGCTGCCTTGTCTCAGCTTGCTTTGCTGTAAAACCAAGAACCACCTTCCTATAGGCTGCAATGCCCACAGTGGGCTGGGCCCTCCCCTTAATGGAGAAAGTGTCCTACAAACAAGCCCACAGGCTAATCTGATGTGGACAATTCCTCAGCTGAAGGTTCCCTTTCCCCAGGTGCCTCTAATTTGTGTCAAGTTACGAAAAGGTAACCAGAACAATGAACACCGTGTTTTTAAAGGTTCGAATAGGGCAGCCTCCTGTTTCTGTCTCTCTCCTTTGCCCTCATACAAATCCCTATATTGTCACAATCCAAACCCATAGAGATCTACCTTATGAATTGACTCCAACAAGAACAAAACACTATGTTTTCAAAATATAAAATTTCCTATATAAGAAAAAAAGTATCTCGTATTACTAAAAACAAAACAAAAAAATATAGCTACCAGCTTGTTTAGATTCTGGAAGTGGCAATTATGAAGGACAAAACTTGTTTCTGGCTAGGGCCTGTTTCCTGGCTGGGCTGCTGGCTGGTCTTGTTCTTGCTGTACATGAGTGTCCTGTCTCCTTGCAGGTCCTCAGAACATAGATCTCAGCCAGAGCTGAGTACTGGGAAAAGTGCCCTCAACTCCGAGTCGGCTTCCGAGTTGGAACTTGTGGCTCCAGCACAGGTAATAAAAATGAATCTCAGGAAACCTGTCTGCTCTAGCAGGAACTGCACCATAAATATTTGATTTAAATTTTGCACAGAAAGTTTGACGTGTTTTTCCAAACTTTGCATTGCAAAGTGTGTTCTCACCCCGTAGCTGTCTCGGTGCTTAGAATAACTGATTGTATACACTTTCATGTATTTGGCTGGGAAACGTGTTAATGAATTCACTGTGTGCTTAGCACATTTTCCCTGTGCTGCCGTTGACTGTCCCATTTATTTGACAATACAAAAATCTGTTCTAGTCCAGTATTAGCTCTACTTATGTAAAAGAACACAAAGAAGAGGAAACAACATGTTGAGTGTTCATTCACATCTTTGCCCTGTGAAGTAAGAGAATATACTCAGGATTCTACCACATTAAAATAAATTATATGCCAAGGATTATGTTATTCCGGCACCAGCAGTATTGGCAGCCATAATGAGAGCTACCACCAAGAGTGCCCAGGAGGGAGAGCCATAGAGACTTACTGGGTGCTTTTTCTGTGTTATACCTAAATACTTAGTAATCCTGTGTATTGTAGAAATTTTTAATCCCAATCCAGTGTTTCTACCCCATCTTTGACCTAAATTTCATTCCCAGATAAAAGACATTCAACTTTTATTATTTACAATAAGCCCTAAACAGCACAAGAGCTGGGCAGATATCTACCCTCCATGCTGTTAGAATTGCTTTTCTATTGATAACTCCAAGTTATTACTTACTATGTTTCATCTGGGCTGCTCTTCACTCCAATTGGTCAGCCCTCAGAGCCATGTTTTCTTGACTCTTGTAACCCATGGTGGCTTCTTCTTCTTCCTCACTTTCTTCTCTCCTCATGGTTCTCCTACTACCCCCAAGCTTGGGAACCCTAAACCCTGCCTGTGTCTAGTTGCTCAGCTATTGGCATCAGCATCTTTATTCACCAATCAAAAATAACTTTGGGGCAAGGTCACACAGTGTTACTTGGGCCTACATGCAGACCCTCTGTTTTCTGGGGCAACCAGGTCTTGGGGGCCTGTACTTAGCGTTATAATACACAGCAAAATAACCAAACCTCAACACCTGTGTGTTACTGTAATCTTCGTTATAAAGATACTACTCACAGGAGTCTGTGAGTCTCAGTAAACTCAGCCATGGCTTGCTGGGATACCATAGCAGAAAGAAGTAGGATATGAATTCTGTCTGTCCACACTGCTCAGCCTGGGCTCCTCAACAGGCTTCACTATCAGTATTTACCTCTGCCATGGTTCCCAAATAGCAATCTCTAACTTTCTATCCCTGGTACATGTTTTAAGGCCTTACCCTTCAACCACAAATAACTGCTAAGAACTATGTGTGCACATTCCTGCCTTCTACAATCCAACTGTATAGAGACTAAATATGAAAGGAAATGAGCAGAAGAAATGTTCTAGAATATGCCACAGGGGGAAATAGAGCTCTGAAGCGAGACAGGGGGATGATTGGGTCTGGAGCACTGACCCAGCAGGAAGAACTTGAACACACACTGCTCTTGCAGAAGACCTAAGTTTGGTTCCAGCTCATGACTCCCTCTTCAGGCCCCACAGGCACCCCCACAGTGGGTATTATTGTTGGCTATGAGAGTTCCTAATATAAATTTGAGCTGATCTGGTCCCGACAAAAGGCAGAGCAAGGCAAGCTCCTCCATGCCCCCGTTGTCCAGACAGAGAATCAGTGAAATGGAAAGATGTTTGTGAACCCACAACCAGAATGTGGCAGAAAGAAGGACCTAGAGTGCCAATGATGTTTGGGCTCTTGGAACTTCCTAAGCCACCAGCAGTCCCCCACACATTCATCACCCTCAGGAGAAAGGACATGGCTGTTCCCAGACCACAGCTGGACCTCCAGTCCAGTCACGTTCTGAACGCATCACCTCACTTTAATGAATTGCAAATGTAGTGTGAAAAATGAATTTTTGGTGCTCACTTTAAATGTATCTTCTTAAGAGAAAAATGACAGCAGCCATTAGAAAAACAGTGTCCATAAGAAAATGAGCAAGCTCCACTCAGTTCAAGTAATCGGTGCTGTTTCATGTTTCATCTGCTGCCATCTCTGAAACAGTGAGACACAGGGACAAAGCAATTATTTGTTTTGAAGCAGGAAGAGACTTGGCACAGGTGGGCCATTTTACAACAAGCTGGGCCAGAGGAACAGCTGGGGCCCCAGTTGCCATAGAAACCCACAATGCACTTATCTTATTATCCCAGTGACTACTAGTCTCCTGCTGGTCTGTTAATTCCATCCCACCACACTGTCCTGCTTACTCCCATGCAAACATAATACACTTGGAAAATTGTTTTTGAGCTTCCTCATGTTGACTTCCAAAATACCCCTTCCAATTCACCGTGAGAGCTCTCTGCCCAGGTGACTCTCAAGAGAGTCCTCTGAGATGATGAATCATCTGTAAGGGGTTACCTCTTCTATTACTTTTTGAAACATTGTATGTTTACTTATCAAGACTTGCCTAAAAAAAATACTCTTCTAGTTTTCATTCCAATCCATAGCTAAGTAAGAAAATGTTCGTGAAATGCAGGCTTAATATTGTACCTGAAACACAGAGTCTTTGAAACAAAGCAGGGAGAAAACTGACAGGTGTGTAATGAAAGCAAGAAGAGAGTGCTGGGGCGATGGCTCATAGAACACTTGTTTTGTAAGCATGCTTAGCAATCCTTGCACAAAGGAGGTGGAAGCAGGAAGATCCCCAATGCTCCCTGGTTGGTCAGCCTTGCCTAATGACAAGTAGCAGACCAAATGAGAGACTTTGTCTCAAAGAACAAGGAGCATTAACACTTGACAATGACCTCTAACCTACACACACTCACACATGCACACACAGAGAAAGATGTGTGTACTGTTAGACGCACTACTCGTCACTCCATGGCCTCTTCGTGTAGATACAGTAGAATTATAATGAATATAGAACAAAATTTCATCTAAAGACTAGTTCACAAATCATTCAGACAAGCCATTCTGACTCACCAGAGCCTGCCCCACACTCACTCAGATGGCTCGCAGGAAACCAGGAAAATGGTTTCCTCTCCCTCAAGCCAATATAAATGATCCCAGGCAGTGACTCAACAGGTAAGGAGCTATTTACAAACCTCATCTTAAAATCATATTTCAGAATTGCAAAGAAAATGGGAACAGATAATAAGAAAACTTACATTTTCTCATTTTTTTTCAAGATGTGGCGAAGAGAAAGTATGGTGTAATATCAAATGGTGCCTTGAACACAAGACTCGGAGAAATGAGGGATTGCAGTGAGTTATGCAATCACTGTGTACTTAAGGACAGGGGCTCTTGACATTTAACCCAAACTATATAATTGTCATTCCACAAACTGAACTGTTTAAAGAGATCATACAATCTGGAAAAAAAATACTTTTTAAAAAAAAAAAGCTTAAAGAGCTGAAGAAAACACAAAAGGAAAGGCTGCAGAATTCAGTTTTCCCATCTGGGTAATGTGTCACTAATTGAGGCAAAGGGAGAGAATACAGCTTCTTCTACAGACGTGGTCCAAGCATGTCCTTCCAAGTTTGCACCCTGGAAGCTCTAAGACCAAGATCGATTCAGATTCTCCAGTGAGAGCAGATGCTCCAGACACAGGCCACAGTTATGCAGCTCACAGATGACCCACTCCAGCAGAGCTGAGCTTTCCTACAATTCATCACTACCCTTCAGTGTTTCTCATGCACTGTGTGAAATGCCCACTGCAGCCTTAGGTTTTATATTATCTCCACTTCACATTAAAACATAAAAGCTATTTCTTCTAAGAGTTACACATCTAACTCCATTAAAATCCTTTAAAACCTGTGAAGCCTTTGTTCTTAGCCATGGAAGATCCCCTGGTATCAGCCATCCTATGTGGCCCTCCTGAGAGAACTGATAAGCCATTGTTACTCTTATTATTGCAAAGCCCAATTATTATTTAATTTCGTTGAATGAACATGAGTTGGGCAATGTTCAAGAATGTTTGTTACTCTCTTATGGAAACTTCATAACACAATTAGAATTTTTATACAATTTATTCTGTATACAATTCACCTTCTTCCCAATTTTACCATAGATCCTTACTTTTGGAAAAAAATGATTGGCTTCCATGTCAGTTCATTAATGTGCTTGGGAATCTACTGTCCTTACAGACATAAGTGAGTCAGTAAGCAAAACACACAGGTTAGGTTACAAGATACCTTTAAAAGAATCCAACTTGGCATACCACAGATATTCTGCACACCTATCTTTGTTGAAAGACTACTCGCTGTAGCCAAGCTATAGATCATCTGGATATCCATCAGCAGACAAGTAGGGAAATGTAGTACATAACCCACTAAGAAAAGTGAAAATCTGTCCTCTGCAGGAAAGCCGAAAGAACTGGAGTCATCCTGTTAAATGAAATAAGCCAGACTCAGAAGATACTCATATTTTCTTCTCTTGTGTGCAGAATCTAGACTAAAGAATCTAGAATAAATGTTCAAAAGAAGAAGGGGAGCTCTTTGGGAAGAGAACGGAGGATAGTGGTGTGTGGGAAGTGAGAACAGGATCGAGGAGTTAGAGACTAAACAAAATGAAATGATCTAGGCACTGGAGAGATGGATCTGCAGTGGCAAGTGTTCACTGCTCTTGAAGAAGTTTGGTTCCCAACACCCAGGTTAGGACGCTCACGACCACCTGCAACCTCAGCTATAAGCCTCTGAGCACCATAAGCTCCTGGACTCTCACACACACACCACTTACAACTAAAATAAACATTTTTAAAATGTACACAATATACATATAAGTGAGAACATCATGATGAAGCCCACTCTTTTGTACAATGAGTGCACACTGATAAAATAGGAGTGTACTCAAAGAAGTATTAGGCCTCTATGTCTCAGAAAAACAGTCCAACCCAATGCTCTGTAAATACTCATCATCCTGCCGTCAGGATTGTATCTAATCTCTTTCCTCTCCGTGACATGTTCAATGAGCTGTCAACCAGGTGAGAGAGAAGCAAAACTGGAAGAGAAGAGAAGGAAGCAAGGATGCTAGAGAGAAATGAGGAAGTGAGGGGGAAAACTGAAACATCCTTTTCAACATAAGAAATCAGCACAGTGGGAAATACTCAGCAAGTCCTTGTCACATGAGTAAATAGGAGACCCTAACAAGGGAAGAAACACAGATTTAACAACAGACATAGGATCTTGTGAACAATTAAAACCGAACCATGCCTACTTTCCTTCTGGATCATTTTTAAGTGGTTTCAGTAGTAGTTTCTCAGTGTGTCTGAGAATATGCTGCCCACCTCTTTTCAAACTCAGCCTTTTCCTGATGTTCAGCCCAGGATTTCATAGCCGAACGGATACAGTGGCCATGTGCTACCACACTCTAAAGGAATCTTCCCTTGCACAAGAGGGATAACTTTTGTGTGTGCACCCTGTGTGACAAATGTCTATTGGCTAAGGAAAAAAAGAAAAAAAAACTTGATCGTTTCAGTATTTAAACAGTCTGAGAGTCCAAGCTATCTGCATCAACTACCTCAACTACCACAGGAATGTGCTGTAAACATAAAACAGTTAATGAAAGCATTAACCAAATGATAACAGACGCAAGGTTTAGCAGAACAGGTGCTATGTAGTATGTATTTGTATTTGTGTGAATAATACTACTCAATAATTCTTACAGGGACTCTGTGAGTTAATATAGACTCTGCAAATGAGACTCTGGAAATTCAATACTTTGCTCAAGGTGTCTGGGTAGCAATAAACTAGGAATTGGCCTTAAGCAGCCTGACTTCAGAGACCGCCTTAGCAATCAGGTCACAAAGCACCCAAGGTCGAGCAGTCATTCCATTGTTCTTTTTCTAAAGTGAGCACACTTACTTTCTGTCTTTATTTTAACAGTGTTCTAATTTTATTTCTGCTGCTGCAATAAAATACCCCACAACAAGCAACTTCATGGAGAAAGATTCATTTGACTTATAATTCCCAGTTTTGGTCTATCCTTGAGGGAAATCAGAACAGGACTGTGGTGCAGCTCATCACAGTATATCCACAGACAAGACCAGAAGGGATGGAGTGAGTGCATCTCGCCTTACCTGCAGGCCTGCAGACAGCTAGCCCTCTCTTCTCATGTTGTTCTGGGACCCCTACTTAGGCAATGAATAATGTTGCTATAATTGTCTGGGTCTTTCTATATCATTTAACATAATCAAAATAAATTGCCCAGAGACAAGCCCACAGACCAACCTGATATCGTTAAGTCCTCAGTAAGACTCTCCTTCCAAAGTGTCCTGCTTGGACCCTTTCTTATTTTCAACTTAACATAAGCTAGAATAAATATTTGTGAAACTGCAGTTGAGGAAATGCTTGATCATATTATCTCTCGGCAAATCTATAGGACAATGTCATGATTATTGATTGGCACAGGAGCAGGCAGTCCACAGAGGCTGTGACACCCTTGGGCAGTTGGTTTTAACTTGTATAAGAAAGCAAGCTGAGTGAGCAACATTCTTCCTTGGCTTCTGCTCCTGCTTCCACATCCCTGCTTTGAGTTCCTGACCTGACTTCCATCAATGACAGGAGTGTGACCCAAGAGTTTTATTATGAAATAGACTCTTTCCTCCTCAAGTGATTTTTGGTCATGGTATTTTATAACACAGAAAGAGAAGAGCAACTAAGACAACAGCTGATTCCAAGTTGTGACAAGTTGACAGAAAATGCCATGCATACTTAGTACATGCTTATGAACTTGAGATTTATCCCCTCATGCATAATGTGTGTGCGGATCCCTGATCTTCCTTTGAGGTACTGAGCCAGCATCTCAGCAGTACCTGAGGATTTGTGGAGAGGCAGGTGTGAGGCTCCTCACCAGACTTACCGAATCAGAGACCCTGGGGTAGGTGCTGTCACATAAATTTTAAAAGACCTTGTGGGTATTTCAGTGCTCACTCATGTTTGAGGATGACTGTTATACCAGCTACAATGTTAAAATAGCTGCCACTCAAACTGACAGGTGTAACTGTTCTATTTACCAGGCCTCATATGAAACTGCCAAACAATATCAGGAGCCAACAAGTACTGCTATATTTTTCCAAGTCACAGGTTTTTCCTCTAATAAAATTAGATATGTTTAATGTCTGGGTTTCAAGGATGGCTGATTTATCATCTATACATGCCCAGTTCTGTCTGTTCCTTTTTTAAAATTTTATGTGTATAAGTGTTTTCCCTGTGTATATGTATGTGTGTCACCTGTTTGCCTTGTACCAAGGAAAGTCAGAAGAGGGCATCAGATGCCCTGGATCTGGAGTTACAGGTCATTGTGAGCCATCAGGTGTGTGCTGGGAATTGAAAGAACAAGTACTCTTAACCACTGAGCCATCTCTCAAGCCCCTATGCTCAGTTCTTAACCAGCATGTTTCAGCATGGCACTAAAGAATGGAAAAGTATCCAAATTTTCAATTGCATATCAACTGCTATTTATATTCTGTAACATTTAACTTATACTTCCTTGAGCCAAAAACATTAAAAAATGATAAGTTAGATAACACTTATCTTAGTAAAAACCTAAAACCTTTCAAATGGTGTGAGAAATAGAATATCCCTAAATAGTAATTGTACCATCAGAATAAAATGTCATTTGCACAGTAAGACTCTATCTATCTGTGCTTGCTGTGTTAAGTGGGAAAGAGAAGCTGACCTGTAAGCCTGGGATCCTGATATGCAGTGCCCTTTGCAGCGTGTGATTCATATCACAGCTGGGTCCTGAAACATTAATGAAGAGAGAAGCCGGGGATGCTAATAGAATCCTGTTAATTCAAACTTACCAGCAAAACGGGTTCTGTTTCACCAGTGCGAAGTGCCTGCTGATAAAACACTGCCTCAGACAACAGTCTTAGTGCTCCCTTTGTTGCTAAAGCCACTTCTGAGCCATTCACGACAAATAATGTAGCCTTGTACCAAATACCAAATGTATCCCTTTATCACCGTGTCTTATTTGACAAATGAAAGTTACATTTATCACATATAATATAATGTTTTGAAATACATATGCAGAGCAAGTTGGCTCAGTCTGATTCCTGTATTTACATGCATTCATATCCTTGGGGTTTTTCAGAAAGAAACCTAAAATTACTGCAATGCTTCTCAAGGACACAATACATTGTTAATGATAGTCACCAATTTCTACCCTAGATTCCTGGATAAAGGTTAGTAACCTTTGACCAAGAATGTATCACCACTTCCCCCAGCCTGAGTTGTGGCCACCACCATCCTCCATCTTTCTGAGAAGTCAGCTGGTTTAGACAGCACATCTTAGATTGAGTCTGATACTTGCCTGACAATCTGTGCTGGTTTATCACACTTCCTATAATGTCCTCCACTTCCTGCAAGTCACAAATGACACTTCCTTCTTCTTGAAAACTTCAGTTTTCCACAGTGCATGCATGTTAAGCCACCAGCTGATAGACAGCCTCTCTCATTTCTTCTCCTGTGTGTCCAACACCACACTGACATGTAGTGAGTGCAAAGGCATCTTGACATAATGGTCTCCTTTCCTTGGCATTATCCAATAGGCTTAGTTTTGAATTTCTGAGGACACTCTACTATTTCCACAATAATATGACTCTACATTCCCACCAATACTGCCTTAGAGTCTACTTGTCCCTCCATCTTTGACAGCATCCTTTTAGTCTTTCTGGCAACAGTCTAACCCACGTGAGGTGATGCAGACGATGGTTTTCATGTTCATTTCCTTTCTGTTTCATTGAGGAGACTACTTTTCATAAGACTGTTGGTAATTTTTGTTTGTTCTTCCAGGAAATATCTCCACCATGGTCTTTGGCTTATTTCAGTGGGGCTAGTCACTCCTTGGTATTCCTTATGTTTGCAAAGATGGTCATCTGAGAAGAGGGACCCTCAACTGAGGAATTGCCTCCATCAGATTGACTTGTAGGCAAGCACATGGAGTGTTTTCTACATTGACATTTGATGTGGAGCATCCGGCCCACTGTGGGTAGTGTCATCCTTGGCAAGTGGTCCTGGGTTGTATGAGAAAGCAAACTATGAAAGCCAGAAAGCAGAGTTCCTCATGGCCTCTGCTTCAGTTCCCAGCTCCAGGTTCTTGCTTTGATTTCCTGCCCTAACTTCCATTGATGGTGAACTCTAACCTGTAAGATGTAATTAACCCTTTCCTCCCCAATTTACTTTTGGACAGTGTTTTATCACAGCAACCAAAAGCAAACTAGGACATACTTTTTTTTCCCCTCATACAGTGTAATTTAGTGTTTTAAAAATACTTACATGTGGATTACCATTGGACTTTAAGAAATCGATGCCTTGAATCGATAGACTTCTTTGTGTGACACGGACATTTTAACAATTGTTATTCTTCCAACCCCCAAGCCTTCAACTTACTTGCTAGTATATAAATAAATAAGTTTGGGAAATAAGCCCCATCATTTATTTTTTACCATGCATCTGCATTTTAATATTTGTTCTGTTATCTTGTCCATGGAGGGGCCAGTAGAAAGATGAGGGACTTTGCTTCAGAAGCAAGGCAGTCAGTCCTGAGCAGATCATAGCCCCAACCACTGCTTAGGAAATAAATGGCAGACAATTCTCCAAGTTACACAAAAGGCTGCTTAGACTTCTGTGAACAGCAAGGGGCCTTCAGAGTTAGCTTCTCTCCTGGGTGACAGGGTCCCAGCTACCTAGTGTCTATCATCTGTGTTTTTATATTTTAAAATTACATTTGTTCATTTATTTTTAATGATGTGTACTGTGCTTGTCCACATGCCTGTTACACACATGAGTACAGATGGCTGAAGATGCCAGAGGTGTGGAGTCCTCCTGGAGTGAGAGTTCCAGGCTGTTCTGAGCTGCCTGGTGAGGGATGCTGGGAGTCTAGCTCAGGTTTTCTATAAGAACAGTGTGCTTTCTTAACTTCTGAGCTATCTTTCAGGCTTCTGTATTTGTATATTCTTACTAATTAAATAAGTCGTACCCCACGAGTGTCATATGAAAGTCATAGTGAATGAAGTCTTCAAAAACAATAGATTGCCATAGCCTTAGAACATGTGGCTGTCAGATGCATAAGGAAGACAGGGATAGAGAGGTCTGCAGAGAGAGGAACTTGCCTGGGATGTCTTGAAAAGCCCAGCTTGCAATTACAGGCATCTTGAGTCAAGCAGAAAGGGGACAGACTAAGAGAGAAAAGGCAACATGATGTGGGTGACCATAGCTCACCTGAATCCCCTGCTTACTGGAAGGAGCATGGAGTAGACTTCACCCCAGCCCAGAGGCTGTGGGGAGACCAAGCCTGCCACCGCTATGGCTATGAACTTGTAGCCTCCAGGACATTGAAAGTCTAGATTCCTTCTGTGTTAAAACATTCAGTTTGTGAAAATACATGTTGTGGCTTAATTCACGGCCAAGCAGACATGGTAGAAATTCAAGCTTGCCTTTCATAAGAGGTGCTGGATTTCTTCTCAGTGCTTCCCGGAAAGTGATTAGGAAGCTGTACTCTCCAATGGTTTGGAGTTCACACATTTGGAACTAGAGTTTCAAAATGGTTTGGACACTGTTGCACAAGAACCCATATGCAGACACACATACATTTGACACCATCCTAGACTTGATGACATCATGCCTTGAAAATACTTTAAAAATACTTCTCAAGGCACTAGAGAGATGGTCCAGTGCTTGCTGTGTTCAGTCTCCAGCACGCATGTTGAAAGTCAGGCATGGTTGTGCAGTTGTGTGCACTCATAACCTCAGCACCGGGGACGAGAAGACAGGAGCATCCTTGGAGATTGCTGGCTAGAAAAAGTAGGCTAATAAGAGAGATCCAGATCCCAGTAAGAGATCCTATCTCAAACAATAAAATGGATGCCTAAGGAACAACACCACAGGTTGACCTATGCCCTCCACACACACATGCACACAAACATACACTCATCTGGGTATGCACATACACATTCAATCCTTTGGAATTCTAGGGAAGCAATATGAGAAAATGAAAACTACTTTTATTTCTGTGTCATGTGATGCCAATAATACATCACCTGTTTGGTTTATTTTAGGCTCGGCTGACCAAAGAACATCGCTGGGGGAGTGCTCTGCTCTCCAGGAACCATTCCTTAGAAGAGGAGTTTGAAAGAGCAAAAGCAGCAGTAGAGGTAAGTCTTAAAACAAAGTTCTCTGTTTCAAGTTTCTGAGAGTGACATCCAAAAACTGAAAACTACAGAGAGATGCACATAAAACGGAACTGCAGGCATGAGGGAAAGCATGAGGGTCAGTGTTCAGAGGACAGCGTGGCCAGTGACCCTTTGACTCCCAACCAGGGTGGCAGGAAGTGTCTGTTCTTCTGCTGGTTCTGTGATTAGTTGGCAATGTGAGTCTGAGGCCTGGGTCGTCAGGCATCAAGAGAGCAGCCCAGGTCCCATGTATTTGTCCAGTGAAGAAGCCATCTTAACTGGCACCATTGCTTTTTAGTGCTATGTGTCCACATGTTGTTAATAAGTTTTTTAAAATACATTATTTGAACACTAATGTCTAATTAGTTAGTCCTCTAGTGGAAAGAGCAGGGAGAGAGAAGGAATGCCAGAGGAAAGGAGAAACAGATGAAAAGCAGTTCTTGCAGGTTCTTTCATCCGTTTCCCTCCTGGCAGGACCGTTAGGATGGCTCAGAGATGCACGGTGCTCATCAAAGCTTCCTTAGACTGCTGTTTGAGGGTGGAGCTCCTTCACAGACTCAAGCATGATCCTGTTAGTACCTCTGTTGCTATTAGTGATTTCAATCTTGAAAACCACAGGTGTTCTCAGAAGATGTCTCACTTATGCAGCCGTTCCCGCCTAGAATTCAGATGAAATGATTATACTAGGGGTGGTCTTCCAGGAACTCTCTATTCAGGATGTGGGAAAATCCTATTTGCAATTTAATGTTACCAGGGTCTGTTCTGGGAAATCATCTCAACCATGATTCATAGCATTCAGAAACCCAGTAAGAGCACACTTTTATCTCCTGATGCTGAAACTGTTCAAATTCCGTCTTTAATTTTCAACTTCTCTAGTTTAAAGAAAAAGAAACAGATTAATGAATAGTTTAGTGTTCTGACTAGGAGCCCCCGATGTAGTTAGTTGAGACTAGCTGGGTTCAATCAGATCTCACAGATGCACGGAGCCTGTAGCTTAAATGATCTTAAATGTAAGTTTTTCAGTTTTAAGAGCTAATTTAAATATATCTACTGAGCCCCTACTGTGCGTAACACACAGCAGTAGCTCTCAGACTGCTATTCGGATGCATAGAATCTTGGGTCAGGAAAAACATTAGCATTTGGTCTCATTTATAAAGAAAAACATAATGAATTTAAACCCAAAAGAGTTCATGAAGTTGATGGACAATGAAAATGTACTAAGGCATGGTGTGTGTGTGTGTGTGTGTGTGTGTGTGTGTGTGTGTGTGTGTATTCATTGAGCTGAATCTGAGTTCATAATCTCCTAGGTCATAATCTCCTAGGATAGAAGTATCCTAGCAGGCAAATTTTAAAAACTCTTGATAAATTATTCCTGTTTCTACCTGGACATTAATTAAGGGTAACCTCCCTCTTTTTAAGAAAATCTATTTCCACCTTGAAAGCTAATAATTATCAACAGGCTCTTTCTTATGCTAAAAATAGCACAAGAAGAAAATTTGCGTTCGCCTGCTGCTGACTTTCCTCACATCCATCTCTCAACAATACGCATCTCACCCCACCAAGCTGTATCTTCCAACTTCCCTGTCTGCTGGGGCCTGATTGCTCTTCCAATGCTTCCCAAACAGCTACAGGCAAAGTCATGTCAGTAACCAGTATAGGCCTAGATATCCACATGTCTGTGATTCTTCTCAGCCTCAGATCAGAGGCTGAATGTTATTTTAGTAGATATTCATTGAGCATATATTACCAGCTTCCTATAAGTACTGGCTGCTAAACTAAGGGCTAAAGGCAAAGGACCAGCCTTAAACAACTGTTAAAAGAGCAGAGAGCAGAGAACCAGCCTGGATCCACCCCTTGCTCCACTTTTGCTGGGGTTTCATGTCATCTGCAAGATGGGAGCTTGGGTTTCTCCTATCCCAAAACCCAAGAAGTTCATGCCTAAAGAGAAAAAGAATGGCAGGGTTGAGATTCCCCACTAATCAGAAAATGGAGCAACTTTCTTAATCTTAGTATTGAAAAACATCAGAGATTGAGAGGAGATGATAGGTACCGTTAATATGAGTAGTAATGGAAGAAAAACTGGGCGTGTGCTGATGATAAATCGTGCCTATGAGACTGTATGCATCGTGGGCCTTCCACTGCAGTATTACTCTCACTTAGAGTCTTACCTACATCCAGAATCTTCTCTACTTTATCTACAGACAGCTTCATGCCCTTTTAGATTCTCCAGCTCCTAAAATTGTCACCTCCAAGGTGTCTTCAGCATATGAATCTTGGGAGAATGCATTCTCAAACTGTACCAGAGCATATGTGTGACCAAACATTCACAGTAGTTATTCTTCGATGGCTACATTCTTTGATAGGGATATTGTTATCTTTATCATGTTATACTTTGTTTTGTAAGCAACATTTTAAAATAAGAAAGCATTTCTTATATAAAAAAAATAGGCCACAGTCAAGAACTGGACTATAAGTCAGTTTGCTAACCTTTGTTCTAGACTGCAAGTTACTAGTGTACTTATTAGTCAGCTATTGACACATACTGTTATAACAAACCACACTCACATTTCATAATATACAGCTATTAAATGGTCTTCTATAAATTACAGGATAGGTGCAACCATGATACCTCAAAAATATGGTTGCCAAAATAAGGCTTGCATAATGACAATGCCAAAATTTTTAATTCCGTTTTTACTTAGTATGTATGCATGCATGTGCATATGTGAAGGTCAGAAGACAGCTTGCAGGAGTTGTTTGTTTCTCTCCTTCTGTAAATTAAGTTCCTGAGATTGAACTCAGGTCATCAGGTTTAGTGGAAAGTGCCTTTACCCACTGAACCATCTCACTGGCCCGAGAATATAAGATTCTTACAAGAAATTGAAGATATCAATTGGTAGAATGCCTGACTTAGATTCAAGAGGCCCTGAGTTCTATTTCTGGTACCGTATAAACCAAATGTGATGGTACATTCTCATAACTGCTGCTTTCAGGAAGTGAAGATTCAGGAACTCAAGATCACCCTCAACTACACAGCACACCAGAGATTACATAAGACCCAGTCTCAAGAGAAAAAGGCCACTTGTGAATATGCCAGAGTAGATGAGGATAGAGAGGGTAATAAGAGAGATGTGAATATGGTCACATACATGGGTATGAAAGCATCAAAAATAAAAGGTATGGAAAAATAAATAAAAGAAAAGCTGGCATTGCTGATTATTTCTTGAAAGGCAATTCTAAATACCAGTAAAATCCCAATTAAGGTGGCTAGAAAATGTGGCTCAGTGGATAAAAGCATGTGCTGCCCTTGCAGAGACTCAAGTTCAGTTCTCAGGACCCATATCAGATAGCTCACCACTTCCTGTAACTCCAGCTCCAGGGTATCTGATGACCTCCCCTGGCATCATAAGTACCTGCCCTTCCCTAAACATAATTCCCATATGGACACACATGCATACACATAATGAAACAATGCTATAAGCCTGGTCCCTTTCCGCCTGGTCCCTCTCCTCCTGGTCCTTCACCTTCTAGTTCTCACCTATTTTCTGCTCTTCAGTCCCATCCCTGAGCTCTAACATACCAAGTTCATCACTCATACTTATACACTTTCTTTATCGTCTGAGAGCATCCTTCTCTCTTGGGGCTCTTCTTGTCACTCACACTGTAGCTGACATGGTTGCCCCCACCATGTGGACCCCGTTAACTGTTATGTCACCAGGATTTTCCTCCTTTGATCATCATTGGGTCTGCCCTTGTACATTTTTATCTGCTATATATCTTTTCCTTCAACATGTGGCTTCCTTAAGAGAAAAAGCTTTGTCTTCTTTTGTTTATGTGAAATATAGATAAGTCCCATGCTTCTTTGTTGATTTGTATTCATACTTATGGCGGTCAGTTTTCATTGTAAACTTAAGACAACCTAGAGTTACCTGAGAAGAGGGAATCTCAATTGAAGAATCATCCACATCAGATTGGCCTACAGCCATGTCTATCATGAGAGGGCCTAGCCCACTGTGAGCAGTGCCTTCCCTAGGCAACTGAATCTGTGAAGTACAAAGCTGAGTATGAGCCAGAGAGCAAACCAGCAATCAGCCCTACTCCTCAGTCCCTGCTTCACGCTTCTATCTTGAGTTCCTGCCTTGACTCCCTCTATGATGGACTGTTAACTTAGTAACATAAGATGAGATAAACTTTTCCCAGGTTGTTTCAGTCATTTTGATTAGTATAGCAACAGAAAGTAAACTAGAGTATGGTGTCCCAATATCTTCTAGAAAAATTCCTGGTCCTTAGCATATGCTAAGTGGATGACTGTTTGGGTGTTGATCGCCTCATGGGCAATACTTCCTTCTTTCTCTTTCCAGCTGTATATAGCATGTCATATAACTTTCTACTGTAAGAGTAGCATCCTTTTGACAGCATTCTTACAAGACACATAGCCATGGAAGGATTGTGAAGAATTGTGGTTGTCTCCACCTCAATGTAGGTAACATACTTAACTAACCAGGACTTGCCAACCAAATCCACTGTGAAGTAGCACTGGCACATTTGATGTTCACATTGTACACACTCACTTTTATTTGTACCAAAACCTAAAAGACTATAATTTAGCTCTTTTTTTTAAGATAAAATGTCCTGTCACTAGAAAAACAAAAACACACCTGAACACAGACACACACTTATTGCATATGTAAATGACCTAGAAGGCTGTTAATATTCAAAGGCTGGTATTGTTTGAGGTCACCTTGAACTACTCTTTCTGGCAGTGCTTCATATAGGGCAGATGGTTTTTTTTTCATCTTACATTTTATTGAAGCAAAAAGAAAAACGCACATTCACTTCTACCCAAAGCTTCACAATTTTCGAACAAACAGCTGGTATTCTTCTTCTGGGCTTTAAAAATCTAAGCATCTCCCCCTTGTAAAAGGAAGAGGCATACCATGCTTCTTTCTGGATTTATTCACAGCCATCCTCATAACTGCTGTCAGCTGTAGTTGGTACCTAGGATGGATGCACAGAGAGGCACAGGAAAGAGGTGCAGAGAAGGTGCCCCCAGGGCTCTGGAAGGCCTGAAGCGGCCTCCAAGAGCAGAAGGTCCCTGGAGAGAGCCACTCTGCATCTGGGGAGGAGAGGGAAGGTCACCTGGGAAGTCAGCACTCCTCAGCTCATGAACCAAAAATATCTCCTTCATCACCATCGGCAGGCAGAGAAAGAGAGCCAGGCAACATCTGGTGTTGTGCTTAGCTGGTTAGGTGCCTCTTCCACTTTCAGAATAAATCGGAGTAGAATCAAATCCATCAAAAATGTTTAGGTGTGGGCAAAAGCACCAGGAAAATGAGCAGGATCATCACTGCCCTTAGGGAGAAGCAGAATGAAGAATCACAGTTCCATATGAGTCAGACATAGTCAAGGGTGGCTTATCCTGTGTCCTAGTTATTCATAGCCATCCCCACTCCACCCTTAACCAGACCATGCCTCACCCTCTGCTATTGGTGCTGGTCAGAATCTAGGAAGATGAGGGACCCACAGATGATGCTTTCCTGGCAAATAAGTAAACAAATTGGTTCTGGTGATGCTAAGTACCTCTTGTCTAGGGAGCTTATGACAGATTCCAAACTCTGACTGATAGAAAGATGAAAGTTTTACCCCTGGAATTAGGCCATGTTCCATGGAGCTCAAATGGTTCTATTATGTGTGCTCTGCACATTTCAAGCATGTTGTAGCAGATCTGTTTTTACCCTCGGGAGATATTTTTGTGAATGGGTTTTGAAAAGAAAAAATAAAAATATGTGAATGAGGGAAAACAATTTCCAGGCAAAGGAAAAGGTGTCATCAGAGGCAGGGCAACAAGTGATGTTTTAAACCCATTTGGCTAATGAGTTCAATACATTCTGCCACATTGACACTCTAGACCCTGCGCTCCTCTGGCCCCCACAATCCCCTTCTCTTTTGTCATCACTTAGATGTTACCTGTGGCTGTTTAGAATGTCCACTTGATCTTCAAATGTGACACTTAGTTCCTCTTTAGTGTGGCCTGGACTTAATGATTCACTTATAAAAAGATAGAAACTGGACATGACCTTGAAGCTCATATCATAGAATGTACCATGACCGCTCCCCTACTTGCTCTCAAACAACTTGCCCTGTGGGAGATCCCAACTACCATTTCATGACATTAGCCATGTAGTGAGAAGCTAAGACTCTCTGATAACAGCCAGCTGGGAACTGAGGGTCCTCCCCATGCCTTGGAGACAAGCCCTATGAATAGGTTCCAAGACCCTTGGAGCTTTGAACAATTGTGGCCTCAGCCAAAAGCTTAATCTCAAATTCGTGAGACATCCTGAACCAGTACCTTCCAGGTAGCTACTCCCAAATTGCTGACCCTCAGAAATGGTGTGATGTGATAAAGCCTTGTTGTTTTGAATTCCCAAGTACTAGAATGATATCAGGAACAGCAACCATCAATGGCATTTCTCAGCTTCCTGCCGTTCCCAACCTAGCCTGGTATATTTCTTTCATGTCTGTCAACAACACATTGCAGTACCGCAAGACTGGAAGGCCACATATAGCACAGAAGTGAAGTGTTCATCCATTCTGGATCGGGATTTTTCAAACTATCCCGTCATTTCTAACCTGTTTCCCACTTGACATGGTTGATTCCCATGACAATGAGTAACAGACCTTTGTGTGGCAGCCTAATTGGGCACTCACTTTTTCTGACGCCCTTTTCTGTCACAAAGGACACGTCTTCAGGATAACGCCACTTCAAGTTTCCAGTTAATGCTCCAGTCAATAGCTTATACAGAATTGCAAGTAGTGCTGGTATAAATTGTTAGGGAAAGAATTAATACTAACTGGTAATCTTTTATGACTGCCCTAGAATGTGTTTGTGCCTCCAACACCTAAATGTGTATGTTCAAACCTAGTTCCTCCATAGGATGATATCAGGAAAGATGCCAACACAAAGACCTGAGATGCAGTGACAAAGACTTTTAATCTCAGTGCTGAGGAGTAGAAACAGAATCCTGAATCCAGACTCACTGGCCAGCCAGCTAACCTACCTAGAGAGCTACTGGCCAATGAGATACCCTGTCTTAAACAACAGATACATATACACACATACATTCTAAGACTGTTCTTACACACACAAACACACACACACACATGTTCACACATGTACCTGCACACATGGAGAGAGAGAGAGAGAGAGAGAGAGAGAGAGAGAGAGAGAGAGAGAGAGAGAGAGAGAGAGAG
>NW_021604564.1:17287221-17305417 GCF_004785775.1 Grammomys surdaster | reverse complement strand
GAGAGAGAGAGAGAGAGAGAGAGAGAGAGAGAGAGAGAGAGAGAGAGTATGAACACGAGGAATATGACCTTTTCTCTCTTTAAGTTTGATTTGGAGAGGCCATATTTGAAACAACACAGCAGCTAAACCCAGCTTCAATGACATAAACATAAAAATGCTTCCCTGAAAATTTATTTTTACTGGAAGCTACTTGCTGTGTATGTACTAAAGGGCCTCTGAAACCATAGATGGTTGAATAGAAACGGAGGGCATTCCCAAATGGCTTTTATTAGTATAGGATTGTGTAAGAAGCTGCTGACTCAGGTTCCTCCTCCCAAGGAGACTGCTTCCAGTACCTCTCAGGTTGCTTCCTCTGTGAACATTCCCTCTTTAAAGCAGCTGGAAGGGATTAGTGGATTAAACACTCCTTAAATCCTTCAGACTTAAGAGTCAGTATCCAGGAAAGACCTTCAGAAGACATGAAGACATTCTCTGGCAGTTAACTATTTGAGAACCTTTACATGAACTATTTAAGAGACAGAATTGCTTACACTTAGCTCATAATATTCTTGTGTCATGTAGCCCGTGTCCGGTCAGGGCTCATAAAGGTGAGGTGTGAGGTCATAGGGGGATGGTCAAAGCTCTTTGGCTCTCATGCTGATTTAGATTTTCCTGTTTCACACAAATTTTGATTTCTAAAACAAACTGAAGTGTGTAAAAGGAGCTCATGACCTGCATGGACATATAAAAGTATCACTGAATTCATTGGTAAGTGTTTACCTAAAAAGATGAGAGAGATAGTCTGGCCTTGCTCTAACGCTTTAAGGTTGGCACAATGGGCACATCTCACAGTCCCACATTTTCCCACTGCCCCTAATAACTACCAGTGTTTCTGTTCAGATGGGAGGGTATCCTGGGACTCAGAAGCCCAGGAATCATACAGCTCTGAGGGAAGAAGGTGTCCCATTGGAAGCCACCCTGAGGCTCAGGGGCCCAGGAACCTTACAACTCTGAGGTAGGACACTGTCCCAAGGGAAGGCCATTCTGAGACACAGGAGCTTAGAAAGCTGTGGGGTGGGACAATGTCCCAGTGGAAGGGGATCCTGGACACATAGGGTAGGGGGACAGGAACCACACAGCTCTGAGAAGAAACCTCTTCAGCAGAGGCATTGCAGCTTCCAGAAGGAGGAGCTCAGGAGCCTCAGGCCTGCTCCTTCTCTTTTTCTATTCTTCTCTTCTCTTCTCTTTTCTTCATTCTTCATTCTTCTTTTCTTCTTTTCACACCAAGCAGGAAATCTCATGTGTTCCATAGACCAAATAGCAGTCTGGAAAATTCCCTAAACTTCAAATCTGTGGATCAGACTCTGCATTCCAGACATGAGCTCATCTGAAAATATTTACTAAACAAGTGAGCATACAGCAAGATTAATATGGAAAGACAGACTTACCTGAGGCCCTAGAATGGAGATGGCTCTGTCCTTAAAGGAACTGACAAAATACACACACACACACCACACACACACACACACACATTTTGTTGCACCTGAGAATCACAGGGTAAAATGAAGAAAAACAAAGAGCACAATAATAATATAAATGGGAAATTTTCAACATGGTGTTGGTTGTAATTTCATCTGTACCACATGGCCCCTCAGTAAATTGAATTAGGTTTTGAGTTAACTTAGTTTATCCAATTAAGAGGAAAATAAATTAACATTTTATTTTAATAACTGTGCTTCTATTTAAATATAACCTAGAAAAATACACCCAGAACTTTCGACTGGAAACTGTACAGAGAGATATCACTAGGTGAGGCTAGAGTAAATTCTGCCTATCTAAGTAAAAGAACTACATTGGGTAGAAAGTAAATTAAGTATATATAATCAAGTATAAACATTATAAATTTGTGGTTGAGACCAAATGGCTCGAGTCTGGGAAAATGAAACTGATGATTTTTTAGGTACAATTATTTCAGTAACACACACAGTTAACAGAGATTCACCAAAAATGCAATTGCTCAGACAGACAGGCCAGTTTGTTTCTTTTGAGTAGCAGTAAAGTCCAGCACTGTCTGGTAGATAAGACATGACAGCAGAGAGGGTCCCAGGTTCCTTGCATCTGTTAAGTTAGAGTCCCTGGGCCAGAACGCAGAGCACCTTGGAAGAGGCTGCTCCTCCAGCTAGCCTCCTCTAGCCAAGGAGGCATTCCCTCATGGATATGTTTTTGTTCTTTGTCACACTCCATGGGCTGGCCTTTCGTACTGGGCTCTGCCTCATTGCTCAGTAAGAGGGCATGAAGCCCATCCCATAGGGTTCCCAGAATAAATGTCACTGTCAGAGGAGATGGGGACTCATGCTGTGTGGCCATCCAACAAGGACAAAACAAAAGAGTTGTGGTGCCTTCTGGACCACACCAGAACCAATCCTACCTTTAACAAACACTATAAATTAATCCATAACTTGATTCCTCGACAAGGAAAATGAGTATTATTTTTCATTGACTGTTTTAATAATTTTTAATTATCTATAAAAATACATTAATAATTGCAGCCATGGTATAACCCCAGTACTTGGGAAGTAGAAACAAAAGGATCAGGTGTTCAAGACTACCCTCAGCTTCATAATGAGTTTGAGATTATCCTGTGCTACAGGATGCTCTTTCCAAAGAGAAAGACAATGTGTTAATGACATCTAAGTATGTTGCTTTATTCTCCTTTACATTAAATTCATTTTAACTAGGGCTAGAGAGATAGCTCAGTATTTAAGAGCAATTGCTGCTCTTCTAGACCAAAGTTCAGTTCCCAGTACCCACATAGCAGCTTAAAACCATCATTAACTTCAATTCCAGGGAGTGTGATACTCAGTTCCATCTTCTGTGGACATCAGGCATGACTGTGGTACACATGTACACACGTAAGCAAAATAATTATACAGATGAATGAATAAATAAGTACATGGAGTAATGTATTTCAATGCGTTACAATTGTGTACTATTTATGGGTTGAATTTATTTGTGTGTTTATATGATAAGCTTCTCTTCTGGCTCTTTGAAATGTTCAGTGCATCCCGGGCATATAATCACCCTACTGTGTGATGGGACATCCAGACTCTTGGCTCCCATCTTACTCTAATGACCCTCTCATGGGCCAGCTTTTCTCTTCCACTCTCTCTCCTCCTACTGTGGACTCCCTATGGTAACCACCATCCTCTCTTAGCTTCTCTGAGATCAGCTCTTATAGATTCTGTTTGTGAGGAAAACAGTGTGTTATTGGTCCTCTATCACTGCATTCTTTGACTTTTTTGCTTTTACTATGCAGTGGTTCCCTTTTCTCTGCCTTCTCTCCAGTACTTGTCATCTGTGGTCTTTTTGATAAAAAAGCAAAAACAAAAAAAAAAACAAAAAACAAAAAAAAAAAAGAAAAGAAAAACCAAAAAAACATTCTTACTGGTGTGAAGCAGTGTATCATTGTGATTTTGATTAGCCACATTAAGCATATTTTTATGTACTTGTTGGCCAAGACTTGAGTCTCTTCTTTTGAGAAAGTGTGTGTGTGTGTGTGTGTGTGTGTGTGTGTATCCCAATATTTATTATTAGTACATAATAATGTGTTTCATTATGATATTCTCATACATGTATGTGGATTTCTGTCTTAGATACTCCCTTACCTTCTTTAATCTTCTCATGTTCCTGCTGATGTCTTTGTTCCCATAAGTCCTCTTCTTTCATGTATCTTGTGACCCATTAAATTTAAATGGGTTTCTTACAGTTTCATGAGTGAGAGGTTATTTACAAAAGCATGAGCAAGTTACCTAGAGCTACACCACTGAAGAAAATGTCCTCTGCCAACATCCAATAATTTTGCCTATACATCATCAGGGAAAGGTGAGGCCCACCTATTCATGACAGAATGTTCACAGACTAAGAGTTTAGGAGTATAACAGCTATGACATGCCTGGAAGACAGCATTCTACAACACTCCTCCCCTTCCTATATATCTTTCATTCCAACCCCTCTTCTGCCGTAATCCTTGTGCCTTAGAGGGGATGATTATTGGAATAAATATTCAACAGTCACTTATTCGGAGCACTTTGGCTAGTTATGAGCATCTGTAATAACTACCACCATACACTTCCACAAAAAGAAGCTTCTCTGACCAAAGTACTAACCTATGAGCATAAACACAAGTATTTAAAAGGCAGATAAGAGGCACACTGTGTGCATTTGTCAATACAACAACTGTAGTTTCCACCACTAGGACTTGTGATCTTTCCAACCACTGTCTTTCATCCAGTGGAGTAGACATCAAATCCAATCAGAAAATGTTCAGTTATCTCCATATCAGTAACACTACTATTGCACCAGTGGGCACAGCTTGCCTGTGAGGTCAAAAGAACAACACACAGGGGACCACAGATGACTACTTATAAAAATTTTCTTCCAGTGGCCTACATATATCCTTCCAACACTATGAAAGCTAGCAAGCAGGGAAGAAGCTTCTAGCTCAATTCTAGTTTGGTTTTTTTTTTTTTAAATGTCCTACAACTAACATCTATGGTGTCTTCAGTAATAACATCTTGCCATCTAGTTATGATACATGTTAGCCATTTTAATTGAGATATTTAAAAATTTTTTGCGATTGAGGAATTAAGAGTTCCTTGAAAGTTCTAGATACCATTCCTTATCAAGTATATGTTTTGCAAATATTTCCTTCCATCCTGTAGACTGTCCCTCCACTCTGCTTATTGTTGACTGCATTGTCCAAATAAAACAGAATCCTTGCTTATTCCAATGTCTGAAATATTCCTCCGCTCCCTTGAGCATTTTCACACTTTCAGATGTTTCATTTGACGTTTTAATAGACAAGTTGCTTTTTGTCACTATTAAAACACAAGGGCCTAACTTCACTCTTCCTTGTGGGATATCCAATTTTCCAGTCACCATTTATTGAAAGATTCCTTTTCTCTGTACATATTCTTAGCACCTTTATTGACAGTCAGCTGGCTAGGGGTTCACTTCTAGGCTCTCTGCTCTGCTCCATTGGCCTGTGTGTCTGTATCTGCATCTAAACTGTTATATTTTGATTACTCCAGATTTGGAGGCTTGCTTACCTACTAAAACAGCCCTGTGTATTAGATAAGATGAGATGATTCAGGAGATGTAGACTGTGGTCCTTCACTGCTTCTGGCTTCATGTATGGACTGCAACCAGAAAGTATAGCCTACAGCCAGCCCTGAGGAAGGGTCTCTCCACACCTTAATTAATCCTTCTTGGAAATATCTTCACAAACCCACATCCAATCAGGTTGACAAGACTAAGCACCATGCACTTGATGCCTAGACCCACGCCCAAGTTTATGATTTGATTGGTCTTATTCAAGTAGAATCTGGAATTTTGAAACCATCTCCAGGTGACTGCTTACAGAAGGAAATCTGGAAATCTCTATCCAATCACTTCTCAGGCTGTCTCCCACCATGATGGTCTATGAGTCTGTGATTCGAGCCGTCCTTGAGTATCAGCCCTATTTTTAGCACTCAAAAAAAGAACACTCCGAATCCAGCCTGGTGACCCATCTCTCCATCTTGCAATCATTTCAATCAGAAGAGATTTCTTTTTGTCTGTTCTAAATTCCTGCTGAAGCAGTTTAAGCTGTGAAGGAAAAAGAGAGTGTCTGGTTCTGATTAGGTTTGTTGAATTCAGGGCATGACCTTACATCACCAGCTTGTCATTTTTTTTGACCCTGTGACCTCTCATAACAAATCTCTACCAACAAGTCTCTTGTCAAGGCTCTTGGATAAGGAGGCATGCAGTTGTTCAACAGCTGCCCTGCCCAGAGTATCTCCTGCTTTCTGCCAAAGTTATTCTAGATCTGTGTGCTGGGACATTCTCATAGGTGGTACCTGCAGTGCTTCAGTCTCCATCACTTTCCTGATGCTCTTCCCAGAACTTTCCCTGTAACTCTTCAGTGAATTTTCTCTTTCATTTGTATATGCATTCAAGTTAACAGCTTTCAGCAAAATTAATCTCAATGAACATGTCACAAGATGAATTCTGTATAGATGCTCCAGGTTCAACTAAAAAGGACAAAATAGTATGCTGTTCACAAATTAATTCTCATTCTGAACATTTTAGTTTGGGTGCTCTTTGGAATTCTACAGAGATTCGGAAAGCACAAACAATATGAGCTAGAAATTTTTAGACTTTTACTAAATAGATCTCTATAGCTTTTAACATTAGCTCCCAGGTCACATTTGTTCATTGTATATTTATAGCCAGTATGCATCATTCTGACATCTCACTATTGCTATTAGTGTGCAGAGGAGAATAGAAACACTTGTCTCTCCTGTACAAGATGATGGTGACCCAGCCCCAGCTTATATGCGAAAGCAGCATTTGGGAAAGGACAGCCCTGAGAGTTGCTGTCACACTGTGGGGTTGCCTCTGGTTAAAATGATACCAGCTGTGCAGAACTGCTCTCCAGGAAACCCTTCAGGGTTTACACTTGGAGTTCGTTCACAAATCAAGAGCAATTTTCATTAAACTACAGTGACTTCCAAGGGACTTTTCTGACATGACATGAATCATGCTGCCTGCTATTCATCTCACTGGCACTACTGACATGTAATTATATAATACTAAGTGATGTCACACAATCTAAGAAAAGAAAAAAAAACCTGCATTTTCTCTTTCATAAGCAAAACCTAGCAAATAATGCATGCATATATGTAAACAACTGCCAGGTGGGTACAGAATAGCACAAAAGAGAACAAGAAAGGTTATGAATAAGGGGGTAATTAAGGACTGAATGCAGGCAATGGAGTCAAGTGTGTGTGTGTGTGTGTGTGTGTGTGTGTGTGTGTGTGTACATATGCATATATAGAAAGGTTTCTCTAACCTAACTCTGTCATGGATTTTTGAGGGGTTGGTGGTAGATAAGTGCATAAAATGTATTAGACACTGAAAATATAAAATTTAATGTGAAGCTCCGCTGCTTCCATTCCAAATGCCTATTCTAGCTGTATAGAAGTTCATAGAGTTCTACAGAATTTAGTTCTGACTACTTTTGGTATGTGGTATTTTTAAGATTTTTTTTAATAATTAGGTATATTGAAAATCAAGATACAATAAAATCTATAAGCAGATGGGTAATATATTTTCAGAGTTAGTAGCATCTTAATCATGTAAAAATAACTATGGGAACTGGTGAGATGTCTCAGCCAACTTGCTGCTAACCCTGATAACCTGAGTTCATATCTTAGGACCAACAGGATAGGAAGAGAAAACTCCCCTCTACAAATAGACCTCTGGCCTCCATGTGAAAGCTGTGACACATGAGCACATTCACACATGCACACACACACACACACACACAAGCATGCACACACACATGCACACACGCATGCACACAGACACACACTCACCAAAACAAAAGTAATAAAAAATGGGAAGAGGTGACATTGGGTATATGTATAGCAAAGGTCAGTGCAGTACTATGCTTTTGAAGATATTTCCTCATGGTCCTCTGAACTTCATTGGAATCTGTTGTAACATTTACTCCACTTCTCTCATTTTATCAGTTTTGTCTTTCTGGTTTTTGACTGGATTGTTTAGATGTTTGTCAATCTTGTTTATCTTGTCAAAGAACCAACTTTTCATTTTATTTATTCTTTTATTTGTGCTTCATTAATTTCTACCCTGGCCTTTATTATTTCTTACTGCCAACTCTTGTGGGGTTTGACCTGCTCTTGATTTAGGTCATTTATTTAAGATTGCACTGATTTCAAAGTGCTGACAGCTATGAATTTTCCTCTTACTGTTACCTTAGTTATCCTAAAAGTGCTGGTACAGTGTATAGTTTCTCTCACTACTAAATTCTATTTTTAGTTCACTATGATCTGGTGAGATCCAAAAAAGTTGGTTTCTTTTTTTTATATATTTAATGAGACTTGGTTTGTGGCCTCAAGTATGATCTATTTTAGAAAAGCTTTCTTGAGCTGCTGAGAGAAATGCTTGATCCATATCATTTGAATGGAATAATCTGTAGAATGTTCATTCTGCCCCTTAGCATCAGAGGTTTACTAGAGCACTATGTTGGATACAATAGATTCATTCTGAGTTTTCTTTTGTTCACCCATTGCTCTCATGAAATTTATTCTTATCTCTATTCCCATGATTGAGGCTGTTTTTCTTTCTTCTATGAATGTAGCAACCCTTTAAAGCTTTTCTGCAGTGCTGGCTTAGTGGTCTTAAACTGCTTTAGTTTGTCTTGAGATAGCTCTTTTCTTCACAAGTTTTAAAATGTTAGCTTTGCTGGACAGAGAACTCTTAGTGAACAGTTTACTTTCACAGCTTAGACGACATCTGCACATGCTCTCCTGCCTGTTAGAGTTGTTGGGAAGAGATCAGATGTTAGTCTGATGTGGCTTTACTTATAGTGAGTTGGTGCTTTAAATTACAGGTTTTAATATCATGTCTTTGATCTATATTTTTATGTTTTGACTGTAGTATGTTGGGAGAGCTCCTTATCCAGGCTTATCTATTTAGGGCTCTAAATCCCTCTAGTAGTTCAGTGTCTTTCTCTAGATTTGAAATTAATTTCCTGCTATGATATTACTGAATGGATTCTTTACATTTTTATCTTTGGTGTCAGCTCTGTCTTCTACCCTAAGGACTTTTTGATTTGGTCTCTTGGTCATATTCCAAGGTTCTTAGAAGTTGCACTCATATTCATTTATTCTTCTTTATTTATGTTGGATGTAGTATTTCCTCACCTTGTCTTCCACCCCATAATATGCCTTATGCTTGAGCTAGTCATTTGGTGGTAATTTGCACTCTATTTTTTATTCAATATTTTATTTACATTTCAGATGCCATCACCCTTCCCCATTCCCCCCACTCATTAATTCCCTATCCCATCCCCCCTCCTCCTTTTTTGCCTTTATACTGTTTAAATTACATTCAAGTATTAAGGTCAGTTCTAGGCTGAGGAACTAGCAATACAATAAATACAAATAGTCCAGGAACAAGGAAGACAATAAACCCAGATAATCAAAGAACATGCACAGCAATAAACGGAGTCTCATGATCACTCCTGTGATCACTATTTCTAAGGGCTTATCAGGATGATCAAAATATCTGAGCCTACTTCCTTGTCCTAGCCCAAAGTCATTTTCAGGCCTGAAGCCTATTTCTTTGTCTAGCTTAAGATTTAGATTTCGGCCTATAATTACTTCTTTGTTCTAGCCTAAGATTTAGATTCCTGCCTGAAATTTCTTCTTTCTTCTGGCCTAGGATTTAGATTTCTGCCTGAAATTATTTCTTTGTTCCAACCCAATGTCAGATTCCTGCCTGCAGTCCATTTCCTTGTCCTTGGCCTATGTAAGACTTCTGTCAGGCAGCCTCAAAAGCTTCCTGGCATCTCCCCTTTTTTATTGCATAAACCAGACTGAGCCTGTCTTAGGTCATTCTGAAAAGAAAGCCTTCCTTACCCGTCGTGGAATATGCATTATCAAAAGCAATGCATTTCTGTCTTAGGTTGGTAAGGCTCTGACCAGAGTCTTACCTGTCCTTGGCTTGCCAGCCTGTTAAATTAATAACTCTGTCTAGGGGTCCATTATCAGTTTCAAGTCATGTACTTTGGTTGCCAGCCTGTTGATGTAGTTAGAGACAAGCTTTAACACAATGAGCAGGAATAAAAGTATTCCCAGGACAAGAAAGGTTAGCCTGATCAAGCTATATATGCCATTTCTGAGGTTTGACCAAAATGGAAATACTGAGCTCAGGCCATGGATAATTTTATCAGCATTATCTGCAGCATCAAAGCTCAACAGAGCAGCATTCTTTAAATTCATAATCTTACTATGCAAAGTTAACACAGCCAGAGAGGTGTTAGGATTATGCCAAATATCCTACAGGTGTCTTTAAACTTTTTTCTAATTATAATGACAATCATTGTAAATTTTAGAAGTAACACTGCTCCAATGATATTTGTCATGACTCTTGGGATGACTCCTAACTCTTGAACTCTGAACCTCCTTCAGATAATTTGAATAAGTTATAGAGCATCATCCATTGTTCCAGATACCTATATAAAGCCTTTTGTATACTCAATACATTAGTAACTTTTTTTTGCTAAATGGTTAACAAAAATAGTTGTCTTAACTCCTTGTGTCAATGCTATTGCAGAAGCAGTGGTGCTAGCCATTAATGAAATTAAAGCTGTTATACCAGCAATAATCAAGCCCGCTACCCTTTTGCTTCTGCTTAAAACCTAACTGACTTCTTCTAGCAATTTCAAGCTTTTTTCAGAGATTCAGAGCTTTCTAATACTCAGGGCAGTAAGACAAAAGCTGGTTGATAGACCTCCATAACAGACATACCAGGTTTCAACACACTAACACAATTGGAAATTATACAGTCAATGCAACTTACAGTAAATACTGTAGAAGAGACAAAAGCAATTTTAGCTTGACAATTAAAAAAAGCCTTAAAACATGCACTAACCCTTCTCTGAAATCCAGATCCTGTCCCAATTTTATCTCTTGCTATCATAACATCATAGTGAACTACAGCTTACTTCCAAATATGTCTCTGACAATGTCCAGATCCAGCCTTCCAAATGTAGACTGTTATTCCCAATATTGGATTGATTTCTAGACCCGTACATGGTTAAGTCCTAATAGCTAATCACTTTTAAGAAAAATACAAGAGACATTAGAATTTCTCTTTTTGATTCTCTATCTCAAAAGGTCTAAACACTTGAAGCAAGGAAGCTTGTCCCATCTGGGATATAGTCAAGCAAAGGTGGGTCAGGAACATAGTCCAATACAACTCCCCAGTCACCCTTATCAGGGTACTCAGCAAGCATACAGGTCAGCATAATTCTTTGTCTCAGCAACAATATTGCTCACCAATCTTTTTAAAGTTCTATGGACCACTTCCACAATACCTTGTCCTTGAGGATTATACAAAATCCCCATAATAAATTGTTGACAAAAAGTCTCGACTGCTCAACTACAATTGCCAGACTCATTATCTGTTTTTTTTATTGGATATATTATTTATTTACCATTCAATGTTATCCCCTCTCCCATTCCCCCCAAACCCCTTATCCCATCCCCCCTCCTCCTACTTCTATGAGGGTGTGCCCCCCACCATCCACCCATTCCTGCTCCCTGTTCTGGAATTCCCCAACACTAGGGAATCCAAAACTTTCAGAGACCAAGGTCCTCCTCTTCCAATGATGCCTGACAAGGCCATCCTCAACTACCTATACAGGTGGAGCCATGAGTCCCTCCCTTTGTGTTCCCAGGCTGGAGGTTTAGACCCTGGGAGCTCTGGTTGAGTATTTTGATACTCCTTCTAAGAAAAACCAAAGCACCCACACTTTGGTCTTCCTTCTTCTTCTTGAGCTTCATGTGATCTATGCGTTATATCATAGGTATTGTGAGCTTTTGGGCTAATATACACTTATCAGTGAGTGCATACCATGTGTGTTCTTTTGTGATTGGGTTACCTCACTCAGGATATTTTCCAGTTTCATCCATTTGCCTAAGAATTTCATGAACTCATTCTTTTTAATAGCTGAGTAGTACTCCATTGTACAAATGTACCAAATTTTCTGTATCCATTCCTCTGTTGAAGGACATCTGTGTTCTTTCCAGCTTCTGACTATTATAAATAAGGCTGCTATGAACACAGTGGAGCATGTGTCCTTGTTATATGTTGGAGCATCTTCTGGGTATATGGCCAGGAGTGGTATAGCTGGGTCCTCAGGTAATTCTATGTTCAATTTTCTGAGAAACTGCCAGACTGATTTCCAGAGTGGTTGTATCATCTTGCAATCCCACCAACAATGGAAGAGTGTTCCTCTTTCTCCACATCCTCTCCAGCTTCTGCTGTCACCTGAGTTTTTGATCTTAGCCATTCTAACTGGTGTGAGGTACAATCTCAGGGTTGTTTTCATTTGCATTTCAATGATGACTAAGGATGTTGAGCACTTCTTTAGGTGTTTCTCAGCCATTCGAGTTTCCTCAGTTGAGAATTCTTTGTTTAGCTCTGTACTCCATTTTTAATAGGGTTATTTGATTGTCTAGAGTCTAATTTCTTCAGTTCTTTGTATACCTTGGATATTAGCCCTCTATCAGATGTAGGATAGATAAAAATCTTTTCCCAATCTGTTGGTTGCGCTTTGTTCTATTGATAGTCTCCTTTGCATTACAGAAGCTTTGCAGTTTTATGAGGTCTCATTTGTCAATTCTTGATCTTAGACCATAAGCCATTGGTGTTCTGTTCAGGAACTTTTCTCCTATGCCCATGTGTTTAAGGCTTTTCCTCATTTTCTCTTATATTAGTTTCAGTGTATCTGGTTTTATGTGGATGTCCTTAATCCACTTGGACTTGAGCTTTGTACAAGAAAATAAGTATGGATCAATTTGCATTCTTCTACATGCTGACCTCCAGTTGAACCAGTACCATTTGTTGAAAATGCTGTCTTTTTTCCACTGGATGGTTTCAGCTCCTTTGTCAAAGACCAAGTGACCATAGGTATGGGGGCTCATTTCTGGGTCTTCTATTATATTCCACTGATCCTCCTGCCTGTCTCTGTACATATACTATGCAGATTTTATCACTATTGCTCTGTAGTACAGCTTCAAGTCAGGGATGGTGATTCCCCCTGAAGTTCTTTTATTCTTGAGAATAAATTGTGCTATCCTGGGTTTTTTGTTATTCCAAATGAATTTGAGGATTGCTCTTTCTATCTCTGTGAAGAATTGAGTGAGAATTTTGATGGGCATTGCATTAAATCTGTAGATTGCTCTGGGTAAGATAGCCATTTTTACTATTTAATACTTCCAATCCATGAGCATGGGAGATCTTTCCATCTTCTGAGATCTACTTTGATTTCTTTCTTCAGGGACATGAAGTTCTTGTCATACAGATCTTTTACTTGCTTGGTTAGATTCACACCAAGGTTTTTTAATATTATTTGTGACTATTGTGAAGGGTGTTGTTTTCCTAATTTCTTTCTCAGCCTGCTTAATTTTTTGAGTAGAGGAAGGCTACTGATTTGTTTGAGTTAATTTATAGCCAGCTACTTTGCTAAAGTTGTTTATCAGGTTTAGGAGCTCTCTAGTGGACGTTTTGGGGTCACTTAAGTATACTATCAAATTATCTGCAAATAGTGAAATTTTGACTTCTTCTTTTCCAATTTGTATCCCTTTGACCTCCTTTTGTTGCCTAATTGCTCTGGCTAGGACTTCCAGTACTATATTGATTAGGTAGGGAGAGAGTGGGCAGGCTTGTCTAGTCCCTGACTTTAGTGAGATTGCTTCAAGTTTCTCTTCATTTAGTGTGATGTTGCCTACTGGTTTGCTGTATATTGATTTTACTGTGATTAGGTATGGATTCTTGATCTTTCCAAGACTTTTATCATGAAGGAATGTTGAATTTTGAGGAATGGTTTCCCAGCATCTAGTGATATGATAAAGTGGTTTTCTTCTTTGAGTTTGTTTATATAGTGGATTACATTGATGGATTTCTGTATATTGAACCATCCCTGCATTCCTGGGATAAAGACTACTTGATCATGATGGATAATTGTTTTGATATGTTTTTGGATTCGGTTTGCGAGAATTTTATTGAGTATTTTTGCATTGATATTCATAAGGGAGATTGGTCTGAAGTTCTCTTTCTTTGTTGGGTCTTTGTGTGGTTTAGGGATGAGTGTAATTGTAGCTTCATAGAATGAATTGGGTAGTGTTCTGTCTGTTTCTATTTTGTGGAATAGTTTCTAGAGAATTGGTATTAAGTCTTCTTTGAAGGTCTGATAGAACTCTGCACTAAAACCGTCTGGTCCCGGATTTTTTTTTTGGTGGGGGGGCCTTTTAATGACTGTTTTTATTTCTTTTGGGGTTATGGGACTGTTTAGATGGTTTATCTGGGCCTGATTTAACTTTGGTAACTGGTATTTGTCTCGAAAATTGTCCATTTCATCTAGATTTTCCAATTTTGTTGAGTATAGGCTTTTGTAGTAAGATCTGATGATTTTTTTGAATTTCCTCAGTTTTTGTTGTTATGTCACCCTTTTCAGTTCTGATTTTATTAATTTGGATACTATCTCTCTGCCCTCTGATTAGTCTGACTAAGGGTTTATCTATCTTGTTGATTTTCTCAAAGAACCAGCTCCTGATTTTATTGATTCTTTGTACAGTTCTTTTTGTTTCTACTTGGTTGATTTCAGTCCTGAGTCTATTTCCTGCCATCTACCCCTCTTTGGTGTGTTTTCTTTTTTGGTTCTAGAGTTCTTAGGTGTGTTGTCAAGCTGCTACTGTATGCTCTCTCCAGTTTCTTTTTGTAAGCACTTAGAGCTATGAGTTTTGCTCTTAGCACTGCTTTCATCGTGTCACATAAGTTTTGGTATCATGTGTCTTCATTTTTATTAAATTCTAAAAAGTCTTTAACTTCTTTCTTTATTTCTTTCCTGATCACATTATCATTCAGTAGAGTATTCTTCAGTTTCCATGTGAATGTGGGCTTTCCATTGGGTTTTTTTTTTTTTTTTTTTTATTTTTAAACACCCCCATTCCACAGTGTTCTGTTAGGATGCATGGAGTTATTTCAATTTTTTTATATCTGTTGAGGCCTGTTTTGTAACCAATTATATGGTCTATTTTGGAGAAGGTACCGTGAGGTGCTGAGAAAAAGGTATATTCTTTTGTTTAAGGATGAAATGTTCTATAGATATCTGTTAGGTCCATTTGGTTCATAACTTCTGCTAATTTCACTGTGTCTCTGTTTAGTTTCTGTTTCCATGATCTGTCCATTGCTGAGAGTGGGGTGTTGAAGTCTCCCACTATTATTGTGCAAGGTGCAATGTGTGCTTTGAGCTTTAGTAAGTTTCTTTTATGAAAGTGGGTGCTCTTGCATTTGGTCATAGATGTTCAGAATTGAGAGTTCATGTTGGTTGGCTTTTCCTTTGATGATTATGAAATGTCCTTCCTTATCCTTTTTGATAGCTTTAAGTTGAAAGTCAATTTTATTCAATGTTAGAATGGCTACTCCAGCTTGTTTCTTAGGACCATTTGCTTGAAAATTTGTTTTCCAGCCTTTTACTCTAAGGTAGTATCTGTCTTTGTCACTGAGGTAGGTTTCCTGTATGCAGCAAAATGCTGGGTCCTGTTTACATATCCAGTCTGTTAGTCTATGTCTTTTTATTGGAGAATTGAGTCCATTGATGTTAAGAGATATTAAGGAGAGGAGAGTGTTGCTTCCTGTTATTTTTTTTTTATTAGCGGTTCAATTGATTGTGTGGCTATCTTCTTTTGGATTTGTTGGAAGAGGATTACTTTCTTGCTCTTTCTAGGGTATAATTTCCCTCCTTGTATTGGAGCTTTCCTACTATTATCCTTTGTAGTGCTGGGTTTGTGGAAAGATATTGTGTAAATTTGGTTTTGTTGTGGAATCTTGGTTTCTCCATTTATGGTAATTGAGAGTTTTGCTGGATATAGTAGCCTGGGCTGGCATTTGTGTTCTCTTAGGGTTTGTATGACAACTGTCCAGGATCTTCTCACTTTTATAGTACCTGGTGAGAAGTCTGGTGTAATTCTGATAGGTCTGCCTTTATATGTTACTTGACCTTTTTCCCTTACTGCATTTAATATTCTTTGTTTTGTGCATTTGGTGTTTTGATTATTATGTGATGAGAGGTATTTCTTTTCTAGTCTAGTCTATTTGGCATTCTGTAGGCCTCTTGTATGTTTATGGGCATCTGTTCTTTAGGTTAGGGAAGTTTTCTCCTATAATTTTGTTAAAGATATTTATTGGCCCTTTAAGTTGGGAATCTTTACTCTCTTCTATACCTATTATCCTTAGGTTTGGTCTTCTCATTGTGTCCTGGATTTCCTGGATGTTTTGGGTTAGGAACTTTTTGCATTTTCATTTTCTTTGACAGTTGTGTCAATATTTTCTATGGTATCTTCTGCACCTGAGATTCTCTCTTCTATCTCTTGTATTCTGTTGGTGATGCTTGCGTCTATGACTCCTGATTTCTTTCCTAGGTTTTCTATCTCCAGGGTAGTCTCCCTTTATGATTTCTTTATTGTTTCTACTTCCATTTTTAGATCCTGGATAGTTTTGTTCAATTCCTTCACCTGTTTGGTTGTGTTTTCTTATAATTCTCTAAGGGATTTTTGTGTTTCCTCAATTTCTTTGCAAGTGTTATTTATATCCTTCTTATAGTCCTCTATCATCATCATTAGATGTGATTTTAAATCTGAATCTTGCTTTCCTGGTGAAATGGGGAATTCAGAACTTTCTAATGTGGGAGAACTAGGTTCTGATGATGCCAACTACCCTGGGCTGCTGATGCTTATGTTCTTGTGCTTAACTTTCACCATCTGGATTTCTTTAGTGCTACCTGCGCTGTCTCTGACTGGAGCCTGTCTTCTCTATTATCTTGATTGTGTCAGAAGTGTTTGGGGTGGATGTCGCTGCTGAGGTTAAAGCTGAAGTCCAAGATCTGCTCAGTGCTCAGGCACAGAACGAAAGGAACTAGTGCCCCTGGCCAGGAGTGAATTCCTGGGTCCCAGTAGGTCCCAGTTACTCCCTGTTTGGGGCAGGTGTTGCTGTCTCCTTACCTAAGATACTGCCTGGGTTAGAGCTCCTAGGAGCCCCACCTCCTCTGGGGTTTGTGGGATTGGGTGCAGAGCTGAATCCCAGGATCTGCTCAGTGCTCAGACAAAGACAAGAAGGATGCACTCTATTTTTTAGTTGACTCTTGGAATTATTCATTTACAACATTGAATATTTGGATTTCTTCTTTCCTTCCTTCCTTCTGTCCTTTCTTTCTTTCTTTTTTCTTTCTTCCTTTCCTTCTCTCCCTTTTCATTTCTTTCTTTTCTTCTTACTTTCTTTTGGAAGTCTGCTGGCTTCCTTCTCCAGGTCTTTCTTTGACATCTCTGATCACTCTTATCACTAAAGTTTTGAAATCTCAATGTGACATTTTACTCATTTCAGTATCTTTGGATTCAGCCATTGCATTGAGGTCCTCTGAGGAGCCATGCTACCTTGCTTCCAATTTCCCTCCTTTCCCACCCCAGGAAGCCACATTAATATGGTTCCCTCTTTCCACAGCGTTGCCCTTCTGTCTGTGCATACATTGTAGCCTTCCATCACTTGCTTTTTGAACATCCTAAGCCCTTCCTTTTTCTCTCATGTTCATTACAAATAGACATTAACCTCAAATAAACAAGACTGGAAAATGAGTGTCACATCCTGACCTCTTCTTTACCAGTCCTCTAGGGGAAGCTTCCAGACAATGTCTTCTGAAATATACACTTAACACTCACATATCTTTTGGAAGATTAATCCCTAATTTTAATATGCTTTAATCCTCCTAACATCTGGAGAGTTAAATGATTCTGGGAAATTCCCTGTGTGGGAATGGAGTGTGTTTATAGTTTATATTCTCTTAGTTAAAATGTGGAGCTACAATTATCCTTGCAAACGGCATTTCAATTATTCAGATGTCATGGCAGCCCAGCATGGATACTATTAAACTTTACAGTTCTCTTGAGTCAGCAATGTTCTTCAGCCTCTAAGCATCCTCCTAGAAAATGAATCAAGAGAGAAAAGTTCTGTGTCCAAGAGAGAAAAAGGAAAAACAGCTAAAGCGATTTGAGCCCCCAGAACTTGAGCAGGTCTGCTTTGTATGTGTCAGTTAACACAAACTGTTTGAGTTACCAGCTGGTTGGGTGTTCCAGTGGACATTTAAAGTACAGAAGGACAGATCACCATAAAATATTAACCACAGCACCCGAATCGGGTCTAATTCTTCACAGGTTATAATGGGACAAAGAACAGACATTTACAAATGAGAAAAAGGTTGCCTGACTTGCTGATATATCCCCCTTAAGACAGGCCAAGAAGAGTACCCATCTTCTGAACTAGAATGCTTCTGAGTTCCACAGGCAGGTCCTCCCAAGCGACCGATATCCTTCAGTTCAGGATCTGTCTTTTTAGCTTAATATTTCAAAAGCACAACACAGACCTAGAGTCCAGAGTTTGATGTATATTAAATTTGAGATATATAATCTATTCTCTACTTGATGTCTATAGATTTGAAGTAGTATTTTATGAACCCAAAACTTTTTTTCTTTTTGGAGTATGTGCCCAGTGTGTGTGTGTGTGTGTGTGTGTGTGTGTGTGTGTGTGTGTGTGT
>NW_021604564.1:17251495-17287211 GCF_004785775.1 Grammomys surdaster | reverse complement strand
GTGTGTGTGTGTGTGTGTGTGTGTGTGTGTGTGTGTGTGTGTGTGTATTGCTAGAAATCAAATGTGCATGCTAGCCAAACTCTGTACAGCTGAGCTATATCCCAACCTGCAGTGAATACATTCCTACATCCAGATTCTTAGAAGTAATTAAGGTCATGTAAAGTTCCCTATAAGAACAGTAAGTGAGATCCCAGACCCTAGATGTCCACCACCTTGTTTTTCTGGATTAGTCTGAGGATGATGGAAAGGAAAAGTAGAGTCAGGCAGACTTATATACAGTGTCAGATGAACCACTGCGTGAGACATCTCATCTCTACCTGGTTAGTAGAAACAGGATCCACTTGAGGAATTAAATGAGAGCTTAAGAAAGGGTGTGTCTCTGTCAGTTCAGGAAGCCATTTCTCCACAAGGGATTATATGTACCTCCCAGACCTGGGTCTTCTGCAGAGAATGATCTGAGGAGAACAAAAGAAAGTTGCAGCTTGTCTACCATCCATTGAGCTCACCATGACTCAGTATTAAAACACATTCTTAATGAGATCACAGCTCACTCCTTTGTAAGGTTGCTGGCTCAACAGAACAGGCTGGGAGGAGAAAAGCTGCAGGAATGCATTGTCATGGTCAGAAATCACTGCAGCCTCCAAAGCTTCTATATCCTTGGCCTCTCTCTGCTCTCTAGCCTCAGCATCTCCTAGCTTATGTCAGCATCATGTGTGTCTGCACCCCTTTTCACAGTGCCTTCTTCATTCTGCATGTCCACCACGCCCTATGTAAGTTCTCTCTCTGTCTAAATTTCCTTTTATTTATCAGAACACCAATTAGACTAGACCCAAAGAATCTCATCTGAACTTGGTTTTATCTCCCAGGCCTTACAATCCAGTGGGACATTGTCTTGGTTACTTTTCTCATTGTTGTGCAAAAATATCTGATAAAAAGCAATGTAAGGACAGAAAAGTTTCTTCCTGTTCACACTTTGAAAGTAAAGTGGTGGGCAAGTCATAGCAGTAGCAGCCAGAGGCAGATAGTCACACCATACTCATAGTGAAGAAGCAGAGAGGTGAAGGCAGATGCTTAGCCTTTCTGTGTCTCATTCAGTCAAGGATTCTGGTACATAGAATGGTACCAGCCAAATTCAGGGTGGATCTCAATGCAAAAGGAGACCTATCTAGAAGTGCCCTTGCTGGCACAACCCTCTCCTAGATGTTTTTGGCCTCCTAGATATATTTTAGAGATATTGATATGATTATTCCTTCAATAGCCAGCATAGCCAGCTCTCTTTTCCACACCTGGAATTCTCAAGCTAAGAGCAACTTTGGATTAGAAAAAAAAAAAAACTTTGAATCAGACCAGATCCTCTGTGCTTCCTCCTGTGGCTCTGAACCCTGCAGAACAAGACCCACAATGATGAGGGTAAGACAGGGACTTCAGCTTTGCATCACTGACTGTGCTTCTTAAATGTTCAACATAACCACATGCTCTCATGTTCTGCTTTCATGGGTTTCTAATAAACTCTTACTGGGAATGACCAGATGGAGTTACAGTGAGAAAGTTACCAATGCTGATCCTTCTAGGAAGATATGGGGGACAGGAGATGGAACTCAAGATAGGCCAGGCAGTGGTGGTGCAGTGCATGCCTTTAATCCCAGCATTTGGGAGGCAGGGGCAGTCGGATTTCTGAGTTCAAGGCCAGTCTGGTCTTCAGAGTGAGTTCCAAGTCAGCCAGGGCTACGCAAAGAAACCCTGTCTCGAAAAACAAAACAAAAAAAAAAAAAAAAAAGGAACTCAAGATAATTACAAGTCATCCTGCTCCTGTGTGGCCTAAATCTGATCTTTTAGAAGCATGTTCTCAAGCACTCTCTTCATAGGAATGTTCTCTGAATTTAGCTCTTTCATAAGGATTATAAGTAGAATATTGGAAAGCCATATACAAGTGGAGGGATGGATAGATAGATAGATAGATAGATAGACGTCTATATATCTAGTCACATACATATATGTGACTAGGTAAGTAGACTGAGAGATAAACAGATTTTAAGCACTTATTTTACGTATCTTGCATGCGAAGTCAGACACCTATTGTTTCTTTGGTTTTGGTTTTTCTCTCTCTCTCATTCCTTTAGAACCTTAGTCAAAAATAAAAGTTCCTTTTTAGTATTCTGTTGTAGTTTTCTTCTTGATAGAAAAGAGATTGAGGGCAAGATTCAAGATCGGCAGCCTTGTATTTCTAAACAGAATGAACTTGGTTTGTCTTGACAAGTTGACAAGAGACCAACTAAAGGGCTGTGTCTTGCTTTCTCTCCAGCCACGATATTTGCCCAGCAATGGCCTTGATTGATCTCATAGCCAAGGACAATTTGGAAAATCAGGGCTGTATGAAGGGAAAGAAGGCTACATTGGAGGAAAGAGCACAGATTTGACTTGGGTCCAGTGTTAGCACCTAGTGGCTTAGACAAGTGACTTATGAAGGTCAAATAAGGCAATATACATGAAAGCTCTTTAAAAACACACATGCTCAAGATTGACAATGTTGCTGCTTTAGAAGAGGCAAAGCAGTTTCCTGATTATTGATGAATTTTATCTAAAAACCAAATCTCAGATTCACCCTCTCCTCTCCATTTCTGTTAGACTACAGATGTAAGTGTTCACTACAAAAGCCTGATAACTTCCCTCCTACATCATACCATTTAGCTGGAGAAATGGTGGACTAGATTCTCTGAAGGCCATTCCCTTCATGTCACCAATAATAAGTAGACTTGCAGACATACCTCCCACTCCTGCCCTTAGCTTCATCTGTAACTGAAATAAAGCAGTTAACGGTTAGATAGACATTGCTATGTTCTTGTACCAGAATAATAGTATTAGGGGGTCTTACTCTAGGCTCATAATCTATGTAGTTTCAGGTCTTGGCCACCTTAGCAGTGTCAGGTTCCATCTTATAAAGTGGGTCTTGAATCCAGTCAAAACGTGGTTGTCTAAGTGATTTAGTTACTTTCTATTGCTGTGGTAAAACACCATGACCAAAGCAATGCATTTTTTAAAACGTTCACTTTGGGAGCTTATGGTTCCAGAGGGTTAAGGTACATGACCATCACTGGAGAGATCGAGACATCCAGCATGCATGGCACTAGAGCAGGATCTGAGTGCTTACATCTTAGTCCACAAGCATGAGGGAAAGAGATCCAACTGGGAATGGCATGGGTTATTTGAAAGGTCAAATCCCATACCTCCTCCAATAGGGCCACACCTCCTAATCCTTCCCAGACAGTTCCACCAACTGGGAACCACACATTCAAATATATGAGCCTATGGAGGCCAGTCTCATTCAAACTACCACATTACTTCATACTATTTATGCCACCATTGCACCAGTATATCTTGTGGACAAGTCACTGTTGTAGGTCCTAGAGTATTTATTTGTATGATATTGATGATTGCCAATTGAAAATAGTTTCTTGTATAGTGGTGGGAGCCAATTCAATCAGATTCTGTCTCAAACAAAAAGGAGAATTAAGTTGGTAGAGAGCTATGCAGACATATAAATAACATATGAAAAATACACCATTAAGTGAAGATGAGATGTTTTAGCTACCTTGTCACTCTAGCAATACCATAAACCCCACAGATGTCATATATACTGTTACAATGTAGGCTCAATTCTCGCTTACTTTCCCTCTTCCCTTTCTTCTCTCCAATCCCTCACAAGTCTTCTCCTTCCAACTCCTTCCATGTACCTCTTTTCAAAGGATAGCTCTTCTTCTTCCGTGGTTATTATTATTATTATATATATAGACTATTTGTCTGTAGTCCAAGGCAGTCTGGCTCACAGCCCATTCCGTATGTATTGAACTGGGTGAGATGTCATTAACACAGGCCTGTTGATATCATTGCACACTGGTAAAACGCTTCCATCACTTTGAGTCTCTTCATCTTCTCCTTTCTCCAGTAAGTCTCCTTGCCCTGTCTATCCCCTGTTTCTGATGTTACTGGGAGTTTAATGCTGGGAAACATACTATTTTCTCCTGACCCATTCTCATGGGTTCAACACATCCTCTCCAGTGAGTCCAGTCAAGAGTGCCTAAAGCCAGTATCATAGCTATGGTTTTACTCTTGAAAAATAAATACAGAATTTCTTATTAGAAATGTTTTGTTCTTTGGGGGATTTCATACATTCATGCAATGAAATATGGCCATATGCATTCCCATTTCTACCCCCAACATCCTCCATATCTTTCTCCTTACTTCATTTTTAATCACTTATACCCATCCGTGCTACACAGATTTTCATGGATGTGGGGTTATCTGCTGGAACATGGAAAACGACAAGTAGGGACATCCTCTAAGAATGATTCTCCATCCTCAGCAGCTCCCAACACTACCAGTAGCTCCTCAGTAAGGGGTGGGACCTGGAGATCATCTCTCCCATCTATGCTGAAATTTTGATCAACTTGATCTTGCTGAGGCCTTTTGTAGCTAACTAGAGTTGGTGTGAGTTCATAAATCTAACACATGTGTTTACCCTTGAAACCATAAAACCACACAGACTACAATGTACTCTGCACCATACCTTAGCATGCTAAAGACACTCCATTCATTTTTGTCAGATCCAAACTCTACATTACAGCCCTGTTGGCCTAGCCTAACCTCTATCGCAGACCTAATACCCCATAAGGCTCCTCCTAGCTCTCTCTCCCGTCTCTCCCCTTCCCCTTTGGCCTGTCTCCCTCCCTTATTATCTCGTCCTCAACCTTTCTGTTGCTGCCCTTCTTTCTCTTGTCCTTCTTCCCCCACTAATATCTAACCAAGCATGAAGTCCTACTGATCCTGTGACCTGTCTCTCAGACTCACCATTTATCCCCATGTCTGCTGCGTACACCCTACTCTAGTTTTCACTCTCTTATGTAAACAATGGGAACAGTTCACACAAGACTCACACCTGTGTAGGGAATTCAGGTTCCTATTTACCCCAGTTTTTGCTTCATTCATAGTAATCTTTCTAAGACACAGACTTAAATAATGATTTTTCCCTTAGAGCAGTCCAAATCCACTCACCTAACTATAAAGTCCTGTATAATCTTCACCTCTCTTAGCTCTTCGACCTCAACCCTGACTCCTCCCACGGTGATGTCTACACTGGCCCCAAATAAAGCATCAGTTCTCAGACAGGAAAGGTCACCTTCCCAGCATCTGTACACAGTGAACGCCTCTCTAGAAATGTTCACCTTGCCCTCTGACCCAGCTAACTTCCTCATGACTCTGGAGTCCCAGCTGACTTTCAGTGCCTCTGACTACTGCATCGAGCTCAGATCCTGTCCTCTGCCCTTCTCTCTTCTCTTATAGCTCTGTGCCGCTTCTTCTCTGCACCTCCACAGCCTCCCTGCATTGTCTCCTCCTCTGCTTCCAGACAGCACCATTTCTCTATTTCCTTCCTCTGGGTCCCCAAACTGCACCCTTCCTTCATTTCCTCTGTGTCACCAGACTGCACGCTTCTCATACCCTTGTCTCTGTCCCCAAACCCCAGCCTCTGAAGACATGCTCAGCACCTCCCTTCTTCATCACTGCCCTGTGATATAAAACACTGTCTGACATAGGGAAAGACTGTCAGTAAAGTTTATTGAATATGCAAATTAAATATAAACCAATACAGATAAATTACTTGGAAGAAATGCTGCCTGTCATATTTTTAAGATTGCCTCAATCAAGGAAAATCTGTACCAAAAAATCAATTTACAAAGACATTAGAAGGCATTAGATTATAGTCTCATTTCTCTTTTTAAACATGTCGCTGGTTTTTCAAACTGTGTTTCTAATTATGTAATGGATCCTGCTACAGCCTGGCAGATCCCACCCCTGCCTACAGTTATGTAGCTGAAATGGAGGGATGTGGGTCCATCAGTCTCCTGTGGATCTGTATCTGTCAGGGTCTGTAGAATAGATACTTACAGAATAAATTTCCTTCCAAGTCAATGGAGTCTTCCACCTGGCATTTTATTGGTCTGATCATCTGCTGTTTTGAAATTGGTACATCCAAGAAGCTAGATCCAATGTCTAGTATCCTTGGCAGAGAAAATGTTTCTCTAATTCTGTCCAAATTAATCCTCACAGACAAATAAATCAATACACAGGGAGAATGTGTGATGATTTGGGCCATCTGGAAATTTTCCGAAGCCTTGGTGGCCATTAAGGGAAAGCTAAGACACCTAGCTCCACAATCTCCAGACACAGCCAGATATCAGGTCAAGGTAAAAGGGGCATGTCCATATTACCAACACCAAACTCTGGCCTGGGTGTTCTGCAAAGCTCATGGTCCTAGCTTGCAGAAAGCCATTTAAGCCATCTTCATACTCAAGCTTCAGAAATCACAGGCTGAATCCAGGCTCGTTTTTCACATCTGGGTAGCCAAGTCATTGAGGGAAAAAGAAAGAAAAGAGACTGGGAGACAACTCAATCAGAGCACCTGTAGGAAAAAGCCACACAGCATGAGGACCACAGAAAGCTAGGCACACTGGCACATTCTTGTAATCCCAGTGCAATAGAGGTAGAAATAACAGATATCTCAGATACACTGGCTGGACATTCTAGCCTAATAAGAGAGCCCCATGTCCAGTGAAAGACCTGTCCCACAAAACAAGACAATTCCACATATGAGCACAGACAGAAAAAGATAACAACAAACAGAGGTTGTCATGATAACAGTGTACAGAACCAATCGCACAACCAGTATAGGGGTGTGTGTGTGTGTGTGTGTGTGTGTGTGTGTGTGTGTGTGTGTGTTTGCTTTTGGACTTTTCCTGACAAAAATGACTGACCCAGATTTTTTTGTGTTTGGGGAGCAGGGGGTACTATTTGATTTTAATTTTGGTTTCTTTTTATTTTTACTTTTCGAATAATACATTTTTATTCTTTGAAAGTTTTATCTCTGTATACCACAAATACTTCCCTGAGTGCCCCACCCCATCTCTATCCTAATTTCATGTGCTTATTTTTTAATCATCAATAACCCAAGTACAACTGGTGCAACCCATGTATACATGGTATATAGTCATTCACTGCAGCACATACCCAGAGGCGAATGACTGTCTTTCAGCAGCCATCAACGCAAGTAGCTCTCCCATGAGGGATGGGGCCTTAGGGACTGTCTCAATCTTGTAAAGTTCTTGTGCAAGTCACCACATCCTCTATGAGTTGCTGCACACAACATCCATACCATGTCCAGAAGTTGTCCTTCTGTAGTCTCCTCCCTGTCCCGTGGCTCTTAAGTCAGTTCTTCTCCCAAGTCCACAGAGGCTTGGGTGGTGGGATTGATAGAGATGACCCATTCGCAGCTGAGCCCTCAACTTTGATGAGTTTCTGTAGTGACTGGCTCCTACTACAAAAAGAAGCTTCTCCAATCAAAGTTAAGAGTAGCATGAATCTATTTTATTGTAATACCAATGGTCCAGCATTGGGTAAGACCTCTGATGTCTTTTTCTCTTCCGTCAGCCTAAATAGCACCTTCTGGCTGTATGTCAGCTACCCAGCAGGGATAGAATTCCCTGCTTGGTTCAAGACTGATTTATATCTTTCCTGCCTCCAAGTGGTATCTTCACCCATGGAGTTCTACCACCTAGTTAGGGTGGGCATCCAAGAGCAACAGCAATAGTCTGCATTTGTTGGATACTTCTGGGGCCTCCTTGACCAGTAACTCATAGGAAATTATCCTGTGCCTAGCACTGAGATTTTCCTTTAATAATCCATGTCTTCTGGGAACTTAATTGTCTACCTACACAGAGTACTTGTGTTCAAACTCCATATATAGATATATAGATACAGATATATTTACAAATGAGGGTTTCCATAAGGCCTCTTTGTGTATCCTTAGCTTTGGCTAAGTTACTCCCTGCCGTTCCCACTTCCCAAGCCCCCAATCCCCATTTAAGCTGTTAACTCAAGTAAAGCCCATCTCCTCTCCCATCACCTGTGCTCTCCTGTCCCCTCTGGCTGACCGTTTCCTTGAATTGGAAGATCATAGATTTTCGTGTATTTATTTGCATTCATCCTTCTGCAACACCTCATTTCCCATTCCCCACCCTCCCATGTTTTCTACTCCAGCATTCTCCCACTCTACTTTTATTTACCTGTATTTTGTTATCCTCTGTCTCTCAGTGGCCAGTCCCTGGCTACTCCAGTTAAAGGCACAAAACAAAAGAGTTAAAACTAGGATCCATGTATGAGAAAGAACACTGCATATTTTTATTTTTCTTTCTGAACCTGGATGGCCTCTGTCAGCATAATTTTTCCAGTTCCATCTATTTGCCTGCAGATTTAATTATGTAATTTTTCTTTACAGCTGAGCAATATTCCATTATGTGTGTGCACCATGTTTTCCCTATCCGCTCATAAACTGATGGCAACTGGTTGATTCCATTCCCTAGCTATGTAAGCAGAGCTGCAGCGAACATGGATGTGCCAGTGTCTCAGGATATAAACTCTGTCTGGTCTATGCCCAGGATTAATGCCATTTGGTCACATTGTAGTTCTGTTCTTAAGTGTTTAAGGACCCCCTCTGAAATTGACTTCTTTATAGATGTATTGAACTCCACCCCACCAACAGTGAAGAAGGACTTATCTTCCTCCACAGGCTCGCTAACATCTGTTATAAGAGTTCTTGATGACAGCCATTCTGACTGTAGTGAGATGGGGTGTCTAAATGACTTTACTCTGTACTTCCCTGATAGCTAAGGATGTTGATCAGTTTCTAAACCATCTCCAGGCCATTTACCTCTCTTCTTTTGAGAACTTTCAGTTCTGTGCATCATTTTAATTGAGTCGTTTGCCTTCTTTGTTTATTTTTCAAAGTATTTTGCATATTCTAGGCACAAATCTCTGTCTGATGGATACATAGTAAGGATTCTCTCCCCTTCTGTGGATTGCCTCTTCACACAGTTGACAGTTTCCTTTGCTATATAGAAGTTTTTAAGTTCATTTTGTCAGCTGTTGGTCTGACTTCATGCACTGTGGGAGTCCTCTGCAGCAGATCGGTACCTTGAGTGCCAGAGCGATGGCTCAGCAGTTAAGAACTCTGGCTGTTCTGATAACCCTGCCGTCCATCACTGCATTTCCAGGGGAGCTGATGCCCTCTTCTGGCTTCTGTAGGTACTGCACACACATAGTACACAAGCATGCTGGCAAAACATCCATGCGCATTTTTAAAATCTTTTTAAAAGGGCATATAAGTTGAGCCACATTCCCTACTTTATCGCCTGGCAGCTTCAGAGTGTCAGGTCTTATGTTGAGTTCCTTGATTCACTTGGAGTTCACTTTGTTCAAGGTGAGAGAGAAGATCAAGCTCCATTTTCTGCATGTCAAAATCTAGGTTTCCCAGCACCATTTGTTGACAATGTTACGTTTTCTTCAATGTATATTTTATGTTGTCAAAAGCCGTGTCACTGTAGTTGTGTAGACTTACATCTGAGCCTTCTATTTCATCAACCTATGAGTTTGTTTTTAGGCCAGTGTCATGCAGTTTTTAATACTATGACTCAGTTAGTTCTTAAAAATTCAAAAAGGATAGGGGAAAATATCCTACATTAGCCTACCTAAATTAGTATTAAATATAGAAACCCTGTGTTCTTTATGATCCTTCTAACCAAGTAGTCCCTCTGGTGGCTCATTCTCTCATGAAAAGAACAGGGACAAGGAGACACTGGCCTCTCCCTGGGCCCTGGCAGGTAGCTGTACTCAGAGCCACCTCTGAGCACAACTCCATCCACCAATCCCATTTTACCATTTCACTTGGCACTTACAAATGCCCTCTCAGTGACTGTTTCTCCTCCAGGGACATGGAGAGAGAGCCATTTCCTTATTCAGGGTCATACTACTCACTGTGAAGGTCACACCTAGGGTTCTAGACTGCTCTAACTTCAGAGCTGCCCCTCTCAGCCCCTGTTCCTGAAATAAAGCATCATCTCTGTGCTATTAGCTTTTCAGGCAGGCCCTGACCAGCCACAGAAGTTACCATTTTTCATCTACCAGAATAGTTCCTTTATCATGGCTCTTCTCTTGGTAAAGTTATTTTAAATGTTATATTAAAAACAACAATAATTTTTTTTAAAAAAAAGAAACTCTGTGGGGGAAGAAAGGCCAGAAGCTGCTAAGAAATGCCAGTACACTAAATAGTAACTTTTTCATGTTCTTTGTCCATTCTGAATGCATAATTATATATATTTGCAAAGGCTATTTTGAATAACTGGTTACTGTTGAAAAGTTAAGTATTATCAAATGATTTGTCTTCTCAAAAATAGGCAAGATTTATTTTCATTTCCACATCCACATTCTGGGCCTCAATTTAAGCAGTTTTTGAGTTGAATTCCAAAAACTGTGAACATACACCCACACTTGCCACATATATGCATACATACATATAAGCATGGACACACATATGTTCATATACAGGTACACATGTATTCATATACCTATAGCACACACACATGCACAGCATATATCTCAAGATATCAATATAGAATGTCTAAGCAGAAAGAATTCAGATGTATAACTCTGATCCAGGGCCTGGAAAAAAGTCTCGGTCAGTAAATTGCCTGTCAGTCAAGCAAGAGAACCTGAGAGGTCCTCAGAACAAGAAGCTGGGTACCACAACACATGCCTGTGATCCTACTGCTGGGGAGACAGAGGAATGAGATCCTTGGGGCCCTCTGTTCAGCCAGCCTAGATGAACAAGTAAGAACACTATCCCCCAAAACAGTGCTGACAGCAACTGAAGAAGACTCTGGACATCAATTAGCCTCTGACCCTCAGTGCACACATGTACACACAATACACACACACCATATATATGTATATACAACACAGTCTATAGCATACACATGTGTACATAACACACATACACACACCATATATATATACACAACACACATACTTATGTATACAAGCACACATACACCATACATATGGATACACAAGCCTTACACACATACACCACATCAGAGAGAGAATTGAAACAATTAAGCTTTCTTTTTAAAAAAATTTACCACCAAAATAAAACGCTTGCTAGCAATTTTTTTTAAAAAAAATGAGATATTCTGAAAAGTACAAGAAAAGACTATGGAGCAAATTCCTCCTAACTCCATCCCTTAAAAGCATTGCTGCTGGCACACCGATCTGCAGCCATTTTCCCTGTAGCCTGTTCCCCCAGCACTGGGGAATGTTACACAATGTCCAGTGTTTATGACGCTATTCATAAACATGGTTTTAATTGCTACTTAGCAGCCCATTCTAGAGGCTCTGCTGTAATTTTCTTAACTTTGCTCTTAGTTCCTGAATAATTAGGTGGAAAACAAAGATTTAAATGGAAAGAAGAGAAGTATCTAGAAGAGGAATTGGTATTTACAGGAAATTAAATCAGCAAACAACATAGAGCATAGAGATTGGAATTTTGGCGTCATAAAACATATTTTATTGTACTCTATGTCTTTCTCAATCATATAAAACTACAACAGATACTTTTATTATAATGTTTACATTATTTTGAGAATTTTACACATGCATACAGTGTATTTGGATCATATTAGCCTTCCTTCCTCTCTATTACCCATCAGCCCTTCCCAACTCTGGGTTCTCTTTTTATTTTTAAATAGCCCACTGCTTCTAGTTCATGCTGTTCATATACTAATGAGTATAGGGCCATCCACTGGAACATAGTCAACCTACTAGGGACCATAGCCCAAAGGAATACTAACTCTTGAGCACCCCCCACCCCAGAAGCTGTCAACTCTTCACAGCTCCTCAGTTAGGAGCTGAGGCTGGTGAGCCTCTGCTTCCTTCATGCTGGAATGGTGGATGACTTGATCTTATGCAGTCAACCACAGTTGCCATGGTTTCATGGGCACAGTGGCCACATCATGTCAAAAAGATAGTGTTTCACAACAGTCCTCTCCAACTTCTTCTGTCTGTTACAGTCTTTCGGCCCCCTCCTCCTAAATAGTCCCTGAGCCTTGGGGTAAGCCTGTGATATAGATCTCCCATTTGTGAATGACATCCACAAATATCCACTGAAATCATTGACATAATTCTCATTTTCTCATCAGAACAATTCATCTGAATTTCTATTGTATCTTCATTTCAAGAATAAAGAAGACAACACCCAGAGAGGACTTGCAGACAGTCATACATGGAATAAAGGAGTTGACCCTATGTCTATCTGAAAGGACTTCTGTTTTCCTAATAACTCTACTGCATATCCCTAGATTGACTTTTGAATATATTCTGTAGATATCATTAGAAGGCTGTCATTAAAATGGAAACAAATTTCAAATAATCACTCACTTCTAGGGGGTCTTAACAGCTTTTCAATTGTTGTGACAAGACACCATGATCAAGATGGCTTATAGAATTGTTTATTTTGGGGCTTACAGTTTCAGAGGGTTAGATTCCATGACCATCATGGAAGGCAGCATGGCAGCAGGCAGATAGGCATGGCACCAGAACAGTAGCTGAGAGCTTCCATCTCCATCCACAAGCAAGAGGCAAGGAGAGCGAACTGGGAATGAGATGGGCTTTTTGAAACCTCAAAGTCCACCCACCCAGTGACACACCTCCTCTAACAAGGCCACACCTCCTAATGGTTCCACCAACTGGGGACCATTAATATGAGCCAATAGGAGCCATTCTTCAAACCACTACTTGATATACAGATTCATTTGTTACATATCGATTCTGGAAAATAGTCTACTAAGAGCCCAGAACAGCTAAGGAAATCATCAGTAAATAAAATCCCTTGGTCATGTCTAAAATGTTTAAAATTCAAATATGTTGGAGGTTTTTCTCGACTTCATTAAAAATGGGGCAGGGAGCTGTGTTAATTGCAGCTATGGCAATGAAGTCTGGGTTCTGAGACTGAGTTGAAATTGATGATGCTAAAAGTATTCTGTAATTAAATGAAAACTGTGCTCTGCAGCTTAATTAGTCTGCTGTGACTTAGTTTAAGTGGAAACAGTAAATCTTGCTGAATCTCATTAAGTGGGAGCCAGCAGCCCCACCTCACCTGAAGTTCTGTTTCCTAGGGAGGTAGGATTTACACACGTACTCCTCCAGTGTGGAACATGGGAAAGGTGACCCAGCTGTACTCCGTATGGAAGCCCTCTATCTTCCATTCAGGTTATAGAGGGCTTCAAGGACTCTCGAGAGCGTGAGTGGCTGACTTTCTAGGAATGTAAGGCTGTGACCTCTCAAACAGCTGAGCAAGGGTGAAGGGCGTTAGATCAACATTGTAAGGTTCCCTGGTGGGCTCTTCTTTTCCACCGCTGGATGGAACCTGCGTCTTTGAGATATGTGTTCTCCATACTTGTCAGTATTTGATCATAATCAGGCTTAACAGGGCTTAAATGAGGGAAATTTAATTGAGGGCTTTGTTGTTTCATGTTACTAATTAATTACAAAAGCAAGCCATACTCATCACAGAAAATTCAGGAAATACAAAGTTTGAAACAAGAATGCTTCCCCTCCACCATCCTCTCCATCCCTTGTTAACATTCAAGTGTGCTGCCTCGTGTTTCCCAGGGCGGCTGCTGCTGTCTGAGAGTCTCCTGCACTTCTTGCTGTCTACTAGGAAGATGCCTTAAAAGGAAATCTTTCCTTTCATCCCCAACCTTAGCCTGCACACTGTTCCCTTCGCTTGCATCTCAGACATTATCAATCCACATGCTGCTTCCATCTCAGACATTATCAATCCACATGCTGCTTCCATCTCAGACATTATCAATCCACATGCTGCTTCCATGAGGGAAGGCCTCTGCAAGGCAGAATACACTTCTGTGCTGGGAATGAATGTTCCAGAACTGACAGAGAGGACATAAAGACCTCCTGCTTATTCAGTAGCTTGGAGTACATCACACTGGCTAACTCTGATTCCCTAAATGCTTGGGTTCAAGGTAAATATGTTGTGATGATCATTTAGGCAACTTTGAAGAAGAGCTCTCATGTCAGGTCAGCACTGTCCTGGCAGGTCAGCAAGATGGAAAGGAGGATGCCCTCAACCCAGGGTTGTGGTGGTTCAACAAGTCACCAGACTTAAGGTTCTAAAGCTGTTTGAGATATGCAGGGGAAGAGACTGAATCTCAGCTCCAGACTGGGGTGTTCAAGAAATACCTCCAGCTGCTTCTTCATAGGGTTTTTAAAAATCAAGATGCCTTTCAAGCATCTAGAAAGTGACATAAAATTTGGATAGCTAACACCATGCTAGGGAACAAGGATCTAACTGCTGTTAACAGCCATGGAACCCTCCCTAAGTGATCCCCAGAAGTTCAGCATCTCTGTTTCCCTGCCATTGAGAATCAGGGTTCCAACCACTGCACCCCTCTTCCCTTATTCATGATTCTGAGGTGAAATAGGTATGCCAAAAAATTATCAGAAGGTATGCACCAGCATCCTTCAAGCCAGAATCCACAAGCCTTCATCTTTCTCTACCCCTGAGAAATACCACTTCTGCTTTCAGGGCTCCTAGATCCTTTGAGAGACTCACTCCTTTCTACTTGCTCTGGATACCTGAAGTACTTTCTTCAGGCCTAATAACACTGATGCCAACCCAGGGTCGGGGGATAGCTCGCACATACAGTTCTGCCTGAGTTGAGGAGCTCACACTGCTCCTCATGGAGTAAGAGGGTAAATGCCTGGCATTTCCTGATAGAACATGAATTGAACAGTTAAAAGGAAAACAATACATGCTGACATACAGACAGTCACCTTTCCACAGAAAAGACAAAGGTGCATAGGTAAACATGAGGTTCTCCCATCCTGCACCAGGAGGCAAAGCTTGATACAAGCAGATGCCGCTGGCCTCGGAAGCCAACTGGGTCTGAAATCCTGTGACTACCTCACCAGAGCAGTAACCTCAGGCTCCCTGCCCTCCTGGTATGGTGTTCGGCACATGGTAAGGTTAATTCCCCTTGTTTGTGCCCAGGGCTACCTAAGTTCCTGCCCAGGCTGCCCAAGAGAGCTGTTCCAATTCTTTATATTCTAGAAGCAACTCAGGTTCAGGCCTTCCTTCTTAAACTACATCTGCTACCACATGTGAAACTGTCCCTAGGTACAGGGGTGCCCAACTTAGAATAGCTTAATATAATATGGTTTAACTTCACAGTGGTGTAGAAGTGGCATCCACTCAATATGAACTAATCTTTGAATTTTGACCTACACCTGGACTGTCAATATGCAGCAGGGTTCCCCCCAGCATGCTGGGCAGCTCTCACTGGTCAAGCACACAACTGCAAAAGTAAACACCCGGTACTCTGCAGTGGGCTATATCATGAATGCACAATGCTCAGTAGGTTAGGGTCATTCGTTCATTAACGTCTGTTTATAGTATCTTCAACTTGCTGCGGATTTATTTAGTGATAACACCATCATTAACAGAGGAGCAACCATGGTGAATTATTAGCTGATTTATTGATACAGACAGTGTTAGTGGTTATTTTTCTGCTGAAGAAAATCACAGCGGGGGCTAAGAATGTCATTCAGTTGGTAGAGTGCTTGCCTAGAATGTGCAAATGCCTGGGTTTGATCCCCAGCACCACATAAACCCAATGTATTGCACACACTCAACACTCGGGTGTTAGAGATAGGAGGATCAACAATTCAAAGTCCTCCTCAGTTACGTAGTAAGTTTGAGGTGTCCTGGAGGACAGGAGACCCTGTCTCAAACAAACAAACCAAAAGTCAGAGCTGATCCACTTTAACCACTGGGTACCCTGCAGAAGATTCACCTGCTCCTGAGCCTCTGCCCACCTAAATACTCCTCCTCTTCCTCACACTGATCTATGAGGGAAACCGTATCTCTAGGAACAAAGCAGGTAAATTCAGTGTGATTCTCAGTCCATTTCTCTCTATTTCTCCTGCTTTTTAGTCAGATACAGAGTTCTGGGATAAGATGCAGGCAGAATGGGAAGAAATGGCCCGGAGGAACTGGATATCCGAGAACCAGGAAGCTCAGAACCAAGTCACCGTCTCAGCCAGTGAGAAGGTAACACAATCTGTCCTCAAATGCTAGTGAGAGTCCTCAGACTCATCAGATCACATGTTATGGACCACATGTTAACTACTTTATTTAAAAAAAACATAGGAATTAAAGATAGTTTGATGTCAATATGACCTAGAAGAAACTGTCATTGATGGGAAATAGGTAACTCTGGTGTTTGAGGGTAGCTTACCCAAAGTGAAATCTCCCTGTGTATTACTGTCCTCACAGTTTGCCACCTGATCAAAGCCTGCCCTGTGGTCAGGTACAGAACTTTTAGAGTGGGTTGTACAAGAATTAGGCTAATCTCACAGTAGCTCGTTGCCAGTCATCTATCCTGATTATAGAAAGCACAGAAGGCTCCGGCTGTATCTCATGGTGTTATGGTACTATCTGCAAAGATGCTTGGTACAAAGATTCGTCTTCATACAACCCAGTGGAGCCCAAAGGGTTATGCAGGGATACTCCCCTGATAAGAGCTCTGAAAAATAGGAAGGTCCGGTGAACCACCAGCCAGATTGCTCATTAAGTTCTAACTTCCTTGAGATCTCTGCCTTTAAAAACACTTAGTGTTTTTAATTTAAAATTTAATTAGAATTAATTTTATTTATAATTACTACAAGTACCATGAAAGATAGAAATAGATGTTACTTACACAGAAAAAAAAATCACACGTACTCACATAAAAATGCACACATGTATACATATATACACTTAAGGATACACAAATATGCGTGCGCACACACATGTATACATACAGATATGTGTACATATACATACACATATTTATTAATAAAATGTACCTCATGGTTTAGGGATATGAAATAAGTCTTAATAGTATTCAGCCCTGGATAATGGTCATGACGTTTTATTCAATGTAGCAAATATTTGTGTAGCATGTGGTTAGGGAATCTACAGTCAACATTGCCATTCAAAATGTCTCTACAGTGGTCTCTATTCCTCAAGTGATTGGGTAAATCTCAAAATATAAAATTTTTTAAATAACTGCCTTTCCCACAAAGTATATATCCAACCTAAGCGAGGAAGACCCTGGCTCACGAGACACTAGGATGTAATCCACACACGAGTGCTGACTCAGCCCATCACCATGAGAATCAGGCAGATCCTCTGGCTTTTGATGGTGTTTATCCTTTCTAAGAACCTGTGGAAGATGAAGGCTGCCGTGGAACTTCACCAAAAGTTGTGTTTGTATCACTTAAATCAAAATGATTTTATGAGAATTCATGCCACTAAGTCAACAACAAATGATAGTCTCAAATATTACAGGAGATATTTTAACCCGAAAGCAAATCAGCTGCACCTATATAGTCTAAAAACAGTCCATGGGCTTTCTCTAAAGCATGCCTTCTCCAGTCTAGCATAAAGTAAGAGACAAATGCAAACAAATCCAGAAGCCTGAAGTTTTCACTGTAGTTTTATGTTAAAACAAAAATAGTCTTTGAGACAGTGGTTTATTTTGTAGCCAAGGCTGGGCTAGAGCTTCCTATGTATCCCAGGCTGACCACAAACACAGGGTGATCCTCCTACCTGTCTCCATTGTTCAGAATTTCTAGGTATAAGCCACCATGACACTTGCAAATTTTTTTAAGTAACCAAAATGTCCATCAATCAGATTGGTTAAGTAAATTTAACATATCTGTATAAATCATTTTAGTGTCACAGGATGACCACAGTCCAAAACCAAGCAGGGCCTAATTTCAAGACTAAGTGTGAGCCTTTTGCCTAATTGGCATATGCATAGAAAATACTAAATGAATGTTTGCATATTTCATGTTAGATCTTTTTAAAAGATGCAATTTCAGTAGAGGCACCTGTACCCCCCATGAGGCAACAAGTTTTTCAGGGATTTACTGGATGTAAGAATGAAGGAAGACGTGGATCAGTCATGCTACGGCCTCTTCTGTGTCACAGGGATATTACTTTCACACTGAAAATCCCTTCAAGGACTGGCCTGGAGCATTTGAAGAAGGCTTAAAAAGGCTGAAGGAAGGAGACCTGCCTGTCACCATCCTGTTCATGGAAGCTGCAATTCTTCAGGACCCTGGAGATGCTGAGGTGGCATTGCCCTTCACTCTATCCAGACTGGGATAGTGCCTGTGTGTGTTAAGGGGTCAGAATGAGATGGGATGCTGCAGGGTGCATTTTCATCAAGGTTTATAAAAGTTCACTTGGCTTGGTCTGATGGAGTTAGAAGGTGATACATTGCTTGCTTTCTAACTAAACTTCTCATCTTTGAGATCCAGAGCCCCTACAGATAAAAACTTCGGACCAAAAACAGAGATAGCCAACATGGTGTACACTTTTCATTCCAACACAGGGGTGGAGCAGAGGCAGGCAGAGCTCTGTGGGTTCAAGGCCAGCCTTGTCTACATATAGAGGTCTAGGCCAGCCAGGGACTCATGAGACCATCCATCCAGCCTTTAAAAAAAATATGGCAAACATGAGGCTCAGCCTGTGGTTTTTAGGAAGGAATATGACTTTTGTCTGTGTCTCAAGTCACACCATGTATCACCCTTGATTTACTCTCCCAACACTTATGGGATGTCTACTGTGTCCTCAAAACCACACTGAATCCCAGCATACAATGCTGAAGAGTTGGGGAAATGTACAGGGGTTAAGAAGATACCTTTGTGGAGCATCTGGAGGGCTGAGTAAATAAAGTATGAGATCACAGGGGAGTAAAGCAGGAGGTCTGTGGCTGGTCCTCCTTCTAGGTAGCTTCCCTGTAATGAGGCTTGCTCCCCACAGGGGATCATAGCTAAACTAAAATAGCAAGCAAGTCTGCTTTGTTTTGCAATGGTAACAGTCTGTTTTGTGTTTGTTTGTCTGTTTGTCTGTTTTCTTATGTTGGCTTGGTTTGGGCTTTTGGTTGCTTGGTTGGTTTTCTGTTTTGTCTTGTTCTCACAGGCATGGCAGTTTCTTGGTATAACCCAAGCCGAGAATGAAAATGAGCAGGCAGCCATTGTCGCCCTCCAGAGGTACATGGTGCTAAGTTCACAAGTGCATGCTTGGGGACCAGTGGAACGTTGCCTTTGGGCTCTTAAAATTTGTCCAAGGCATTTGCTGGGTTGCCAAGTGCCACGCCTACGTAGCTCTGATGGGATAATTTTCCCAAACCACTGAGTAGAATTTCCTTTAAATGCTTCTCAATCTACACATCAGCTCAGGTTCACATCGCACAGCAAACGTTCACTGGGGCATTGTGTTTTCCTTGAGATCCTTTTCCTGAGAGATGCTGGAAATGAGGGAATGCCAAGGCCTCTTAGATCATGTGAAACAGAGAAAGGACTTAAACCCCCATTCCATGATGCAAATTCTAGAGCATTCGGAATCAGTCATTCCTAAACCTGTATGCAGTACACAACAGGATTATTTTGAAAGATGTCTTAGACACTCCCAGAAATCATGATTGACTTGGTTAGGACTGAGGAACCATCATTAGCACTAAAATGTCCAAGGGGATCCTGACATCCACTCAGAGTTTGTGGCTGAGTTTCTGAGGTACTAGGCACTTGCTTCTCCAAGTTTTAGGCAGCTCCTTCCAGCATCTCCTTTATCTGTGGGCTTGACCAACCTTCCCAAACCTGAGATCCACTGCAGCCCTCAGTGCTAGAATGGGCATAGTGTAAAATCCCTATTTTGCACTTCTAAGTTTGGAAAGTCCTGTTAGAAGCCAGTAGAAAGAAATTCAAGGGACAGCAATAGCCTGGATATCTATAAGCCCACATTAGTAGTCTAGGAACAAAGATATCACCCTCTCCTTTGCAAAGCACTGTGTAGCCTTCCATCTCTGTGCATAAAAATGTGTTCAAGTTCAATTAGGGCAGTTAAGATAATACAGCTAAGTTTAAATAATATTCTCTTTATATCATACAGCAGCAACACTTCCTGTGGCTTTAGAAAAGCTTATTAACAAAACCAGATCTGGGAAAATGAGCTTGGTGTTCAATAGCACTGCTGTTGCAGAGGACTCTGGATCAGCTCCCAGTACTCACATGGAAGCTCAAAACCATCTATAACTCCATTTCCAGGAATCCAGGGCCCTCTTCTGCATTCCATGGGCACTAGGCTCAACATGCTACACAGAACAGTCATACACATAAAATAAAATGAGTATATTTTGTAAAATACATTGTATTTATTTGTAATAAAATTATAAATCCAGCTGTCATGAGGATGTTTTAACCTCTTTTAAAAACACTCCTTGGTCTGGGTTTTCATTTGGAGAAAGAGAGTACTTCCAGTGACTTGATATAATTTAACACCTTCAAGTTTTAATTAGTAAAGTTTTCAAGGTTGTACAAAATACCTCTCTTTAACTGTTGGTGTTTTGCATTCTCTCGAGGTGCCTGGAGTTGCAGCCCAACAACTTGAAGGCTCTGATGGCCTTGGCTGTGAGTTACACCAACACCGGCCATCAGCAGGATGCTTGTGAGGCACTGAAGAACTGGATTAAGCAAAACCCAAAGTACAAGTACCTTGTGAAGAACAAGAAAGGCTCTCCAGGCCTCACACGGCGGATGTCTAAATCCCCGGTTGACAGGTTGTACTCACTCTGTGGAATCTTTCTGTGATCTCTGACAGAATCACTGAAATAAGCATCTTATAAGGAAGAAATGTTTATCTTAGCTCACATTCTTAAAGAGTTAGACAACGGTCAGTTAGCCTATTGCTTTAAGAGCTGTGATGCAGTGATATATCAAAGCAAAGGCACATGGTTGAGGAGGTAGCTCTCATGGTGGCTGGCAAGCAAGGAGGTTGTTGTCCTGTCCAGCAGGGCATTAAACAGAGGTCTGGGGAGGTCACCTGAAAGAGAAGATGGGGGAAAACAGGCAGATGCAAAGAATAGAGATCTGTCTATAGTCTGATCAGATCGCTGATTTTACTTTTTTCACACAGGAGTTATATACACAAAAAGGCAGGATGTGGGGAAGGGGATGATGCAGGAGCATAGGTGTTCAGAGGAAGTACAGATATCTTCCAGAACAGAGTGTCAGCTGGGTGAAGGATCAGGGGACAGATCACTATGACTCCTCCTATGATTCACTTGTCCTTATCTAAGTTGGTACTATCCACCAAGGCTACCTATCTATAAGGTTTGTGACTAGCCTGGCAATTTTCCACCAAAGCTGCTTGTTTACATTAGCTTCTAGTCATCTGTTTCAGTGTTTTTCCATAGAGAACCAAGGCTTTGTGTTAGCAGGCATATATGCCAGGCCTATTGCTGTTCTTAGGCCTATGGCTGATTCTAGGCCTTCAGTATATAAGCAGGGCTGTCCCTGACAGGGTGTCAAGGTTCCCCGTATCTCCTTCCCATACTGCTTCCATGACCTGACTTCTTCCTATCAGGCCCCACTTTACAAGGCTCTGCTACCTCTCCACAGGGTTTCAGGCTAGTGTTTTGAGGGGACACATCTCTAAACCCCAGAAGCTGTCCTTTAGATATAATAACCAGCATGATGGCCATTCATAGACATTTAACCTACCTACTGTATTCCAAAGCCAAGTGCTTTAAAGTTAATACCAGTGCTCTGAGAACTAGGGGTACATAGACCTAAGTTCCCTTGTCACAGGATATCTGTTTCCTAAAAGTTTAGCAATGAATCCTAATGCTAACTCCTTCTCATTGAATCTTTGGTCAGCTCAGCTTCAAGGATCAAGCACTGGCAATCACATGGTCCACAGTGCTCGCCCCATGAGAACTTTACTTAATGTGGCTTTTATATGTGTTTTATTGCATATTCATGACAATTGACCATGTTGTTTTTATAATTCAGCATTAATAGTCCTCTCATTAAGTTAAGATATATATGCATTGTTTTACATTTTTATGGAGATGGACATTTTGCCTGAACTTAGACCTGTGTATCCAGTGCATGCCTGGTGCCTGCAGAGGCCAGAAGATCTGTCACTCCCCTGGGACTGGAGTTACAGATCATTGTTGGCCACTATATGGGTGCTGGGAAACAGACCTAGGTCTTTTACAAGAGCATTAAGTGTTCTTAGCCATTGAGTTGTTACCTCAGACCCTAAACTTTTTAAGAAAAACTTTTCAATTTGGGGCAAGAGGGATAACTTAGCAGTCAAGAGGCCATAGTTCTCTTCCAAAGGCCCCAAGTTCAGTTCCCAGCAAGCATATCAAATACTACATAACCACCTGTAACTCCAGCTCCAGGAGGTCCAACTTCCTGGGCAATGAATCAGATTCTTCTTTCCTAGCTCTGTTCTGGAAGGAGTGAAGGAATTATACCTGGAAGCTGCCCACCAAAATGGTGATATGATTGACCCAGACCTGCAGACAGGTCTTGGAGTTCTGTTCCACCTGAGTGGAGAATTCAACAGAGCAATCGATGCGTTTAATGCTGCCTTAACTGTTCGGCCAGAGGTAAGAAATCTCAGCACAGCTGGGGGGGTTGGTAACAAACAAGCTTCTATGCGTGATCCTTGTACATTCCTTCTACATTTTACCTCTGCCACTAGCAATTTCAAGTAGACATGCATACACCACTGCAGCTGTCCATACCAAAATGCCTAAAATAGAAAGATTAATTACAAGATATCAAGTGACCACCACCCTTTGAGGAATACAAGTCCTTATTCGTAATTCAACTCATTACAGACTGTTCATGAGCACTGAATAAGCACTCAGCCATCTTGTTTCACCTGCAGAGGCTTATGGGAACACTACCACAGTGCTCCTGGGTATTATAGAGCTCTGGTCTTTGTCATTAGGATTACTCATTGTGGAACCGTCTTGGGGCAACCTTGGCAAATGGAGACCGCAGTGAGGAAGCTGTAGAGGCCTACACGAGAGCACTGGAGATCCAGCCAGGTTTCATCCGGTCCAGATACAACCTGGGGATCAGCTGCATCAACCTGGGTGCCTACAGGTAAAGTATGCTTGGGTTCAGAGACAAGTTGCACGAAGACTCAACACTCATGTAATTCTGTGTGAACTATGAATAGTCAAACGTTTAATTTTTCCATTTAAGGAAGAAAGAAACTTGGAGAGGGACAAAGCCAAGGGAACCTGGTAAAAATGCCGCGAAAGGTTTCAGAACCACTGTTTGGCAAAGCAAAACCAAGTATACAGTTATAAACCTAATGTACAGATAAAATGAGTTGGAAAAGATAAAAGAAACAGATGTGGGTTTATTGTTTAAAATGTGATAGCATTAGGGAAGGAAATTTTTAAATGATCTGTTATTGTTTATAAAGTCCTGGCACAGTCATGGGCCCAAAATGGTTCAAAGCCACTGAATAGCCAGGAACTCAGCTGGTCCCATTCCCACCCCTGTTCACAGGGTCCCTTTACACTTCCTACACATGATAAAATGGCCAAAGCCTTTGTATACTGTGAGTTTTACCTATCAGAAATTTAACTAGAGCATTTTTAAAGATTCATGGGAACATAATAAGACATTGTGTGTCATCAGAAATAACATGCTTTACAAGAAAATAATCACTTTCCAAAACCAAACTGTGCTGAGAGAAGAGTAGCACTATGTTGTGCTTTAGAAAACTTCTTTAACTTCTTGCTTCTTTTAGCCTTTGTGTTCTGTCTGCTGGGCTATCGCATATGTTCCCTAAGCATGGTGAGGTGGGCAGGCAGGCCGATGACAGGGGGGAGGTAACAAGGGCGCAGGTGAACAAGTGAAAGTGAAAGGGTCAAGTTCCTCCCTCAGTTTTATAATGAAAATCACTTGCCCTCACAAGCCCCAGGCTCCCCAGACCACACTTTGAGAACTATTGATCTTAACCATAAAAGCTTTTACAGAAATTAGCTCCAGGGCACTTCACAGCAAAATTCTAAAACTCCTGCTATCCCTATTCTTCACAGAGGGACTGAATTTCAGCAAAGAAATTTGCCTAAGGCTCAACAGCTGGGACTGAAGCCCAGGTGGTCTAATAATGAAACTTAATTGCTTATTTCTGCCACTACCAGGCAAATTCAAATCACTTTGCTTTGTGGTGTGCGCCCTCCCGGGGACATTTTTCTTCTTAAAGACGGGATACATAGATTACTTTTGCACGGGGATCACATCTCAGGGTCAATCCTGGAGCAGTGGAAATGCATTGATTTAGCAGTGGTTGTGTTAGCCTCCCTCCTGGCTAACTGGCTTTTCCTTTCTCTTTCTGGCCCACTATATTTAACAATAGATGCTGACAAGAGAACTGCTAAAGAATCTGAAAGTCGCTAGGGAGCCCAGTAGTCCTGGAGAGACCTAGGGCTCTGCACAGAAGCAGCTTAATCTGTTCATTTGTTTTAGTATGCTGACTCTGGAATTCAGGGCATTTTAAGATGTACTTTTTCTCCCTTTTTAGAGAAGCGGTCAGCAACTTTCTCACTGCCCTCAGCTTGCAGAGGAAGAGCAGGAACCAGCAGCAAGTCCCTCACCCTGCCATCTCTGGGAACATCTGGGCCGCCCTCAGGATTGCCCTGTCTCTGATGGACCAGCCAGAGCTCTTCCAGGCAGCCAACCTTGGTGACTTGGATGTCCTCCTGAGAGCTTTCAACTTGGATCCTTGAAGGAAAAGAAAAAAAAAAGGATAGTAACGCCTCATCTGTGTTATTATACTGAAAAGGGACAAAACTATTTTGTTATGAATTTCCAAAAACAGAAATTTTTTAAAGGATAAAGCTTAGAGTCAAAAGGCCATGGTCATATAACCCAAGGGAATTGATTCCTACAGACCCAGTTTCTGTTCAGACCCAAAAGCACAAAGTGAAAGTCGGGTTCAAGAGAAGAACTGAGATTCTCAGGACAAACCAAGATAAGGTAACTATGTTCTCTTCCAAATTGCAAGTGTACTTTGAGTTATGCTGTCCCTGTCCCTGTCCCAGCTGATGGCACATCTGAGGGACATTCATGGGACATATCATGACAATTTGTCCACAATCAGTGAATTCAGGCTGTCTCTAAACTGTCTCCCCCTTTTTGCAAGACTGATCGTAGTTTGGGCCATTAGCAAATGCACACATTCAGCCTGAGTACGGGCAGCCATTGCTTCGCTCTCGCCCATTCTAACTGACTGTAAGCCTTTGTTTTCAGAGAGAGAGCTTTGCTGGCAAAAGCAGTTTTTGCACTAGAAGTTTTTGCTGTTCCCAATGAAATCCTTTCTAGGATTGTACATAAGCACTTTAATATCTTATTTATGCCTTGCTGGGCTTCTCGCTTGCTGCTCCAGTTTCTAACTTGGGGGTTGGGGGAGGGTGGGATGAAAGATTTGAGAACTCAGAGTTGTTAGCTCAGTGGACCAAATAAAAAAACTTATAAGAATAGTTTTGTCTTAGCATAGGGTTTGGAAGGTGTGCTTGCATAGAATCTAAATATGTTAAACCCAGTGCCCTTGTGTGCTTTCTGGGTGGCTGTGGCTCTCAGTGGGAAGCAAGATTCTGACTGCACTCTCCCTGCAGAAGGGAGCTTGGTGATTCTGCAGTTTCTAATGACTTGTGTCAAACTTTTTTTTGTATCTTGTTTTCCTGGCTTTCTAACTGCCTTGCACAACGATATTTCCTTTAAACTGTTACTATTTCAAATGATATTTCTTAAGCGTGATAAATAGATTTTTTCCTAAAGTCGATGTGTTTCCTTAGTCCCATAATCACCCCCAATGTCCATGTCCTCACATTGTAAGTGACAGAAGGGTCACATTGGTAACCCAGCAATACAGAGAAGCCAAGGTCTCATCTGGAAGAGACAAGCAACATTCAGCCAGAGACAGGCCTTCTCCACTGGCCAAGAAATCTGACTTAACTGTTGGCCTCTCCTACATATTTCCTCAGATTACTTGGAGGGTGTTTGGCTCTTGGTGGCCATTTCAAAAGATGCATTCATTAAAAATTAGAAAAATGTTGGCAAAACACTAACCAAAATAACATTTTACTCAGCTCAGATTCTAGTAAAGCGCCCTATTTGTCTTTCCTCGGTAGCCTTCCTGCCTCCAGGATCTTCACACGAGTAGTCTGCTTCTGGCTCTTCTCTGTCCGTTGCTCACTAATAACTCACTTCACTAACAACTGTAGCTTCCAACCTTTGAGTCAAAGCAGATATGAACTGTGAAGTCATCTACTAATGATTGAAAATGTGCCAGAGGCTGACTGGACCCCTCTGTCACTGAGGAGTTCCCTGGATTGGGAGATGCATGAAGTTCATAGGTCACTATAAGCCCCTGAAGCTTATCTATCACACAAGCCTCCTGGCTCGTAAGGACAAGGTGATAAGGGCACTGGAGTGGTCTCAGGCTTCACTATTCACTGTCAATACTCCCTATGACACAACAGTAGCCCCAGGTTGGCAGTAGGCATTGGGAGGCATCGGGCATCCACTCCTGGACATGGAGACAACTCATGTACTTTCTAATAGTCTGAGCAGCAAAGAACAGCTATATAAAAGTATATTTCGAAGAGCAGCATTTTCTAGACTGTTAGAAACAGATTAGGAAGACCTCTTCAAGCCAGACTGCCAACAGTGCTGCTGGGACATTGCTGATAGTGTAGTGACCATTCCTGTCTTCTTTCTCACTCCAAGTGTCACGTACTGACCATGTGATGTGAATCCCCCAGAGACCCTTCCAAGCCTGTAAACCAAGGGTTCAAAACAAGCTTCATGATTCTTCTGATCCTAATGCTCTCCCAGACCCTCAGTGGCACCTGATCTTGCCAGGATGATGACCCACTACACCCTCAGACTTGCCACTTCAAACGTACAGCCCGACTAGTACAAATGTGAGAAGTCTGATTTGATTTGGTTGTAGCTAAACTGTCAAATACAGTGGCCCAAGCTTATGTTGCCATCAGAATACCAAATAACCTCAAACTCTGGAGAGTTATTTTAGGGGACAGTTGACAGTTTTCCACTTCACCATTAGGGAACAATGTGTAGGATATTTGATGGGACTTTAGCCACTCCATCAGTTCTATCCATCATAGTCCAGATGTTTATAGGCTACCACCTGTCAGGAAGTTCCAGTAAATTGGATGAAAATCCAGAGGAAACCATTCATCACTACTAAGTTCTGATAGAACATCTCTATGCATAGAAGAGGTGGGATAGAGGGAAACCGCAGGTGTAGCTCAGTGAGTACCATGCACCCACCACCACATAAACTAACCATGGTGGTGTACACTGTAATCCCAGTACTTAGGAAGTGCAAGCAGGAAGACTGGGAGCTTAAGGTCATCCTGGGCTATAGGTAGCACTATTGAGATGAGCAGTGAAGAACCTTCTATCTGAGTCCGTTTCAGTGACTCTTTGTTCTCTGCACTTCATCCTGACACCTCTCCCAACAACCCACCGGAAACTTTAATACCTAACAATGAAGTGCACTTTCTCAGCCAGTCTGATTTCTGCCAGAATTGGGTAGGAATGTCCAGAACATGCTTGCTCTCAGAATTACATGCCATTTTCATTGAGAAGTTATGTTGACTCATAGATCAGAATCCATAGTCTTTTATAGATAAATCGTTCTGGGATATTCTCGACATACGGGCTAGACTTGACCTTAATTGTGGTTCATCTCAAAGTTCCTAAACCTCTTACCTTAGAGGTTTATCTGTGCCCTTCTGGGGAAAGCAGAGAAAATAGGAAACTCATTCCTCACTTGTCTCTGAATTGCTTCAAGGTTGAATTGCACCTACATTAGTGTTTTGAGAATGGTAGGATTTTTTTCCCCACTCTGACATGCTTCTAGAACCATTCTAGAAACCAGGTTTTTGGAGGATTTAATTTGTGTGCCACCTTTCTGAGACCTCTGATTTTGGAAATAAATGCAGGGGCAACACCCATGACTTCATAACCTTGTAACATAGCTTCACACTGGTTCCCTGTGCAGAGGTCCCTACCCTATTCCTCATACAATTTATAGGACTGGCTGAATTAAGCTGTTTTGAACTAAGTAGATCCATATATTTTTAAAGAGTGTTCATAGATCAACTCTGGCATAAAGTTTGTAAAAATGAAATTTTTTTAAAAAGCAAAACATATAACCTCAGGTACAAAAAACTATTGCATGCATCAGTACTTAAAACCTGCCTATGACTATTAACCAAAGCATGCAAGATAACGTCACTGAATGTAAAACTGGCCCACTCATCCCAAGCATGACTGGTGTCATAGACTAGACTGTGTTTCCACCGTTCTCAACAAGCAAGCACTTCTTAACCTTGTTCCAGTTTTTTTCTCTTTGCTTTTTCCATCTTGTCTTGTAGATTGTTGGCCTGCTGTCACATTGGCATTGACTATTGCTCTCAGGTTGGTTTGTACACTGTGGCTGCCAGTCCCAGGTCCATCCTCTGAGGGACCCAGGCACAGACATGGGTCCTTTAAAACTCGTTTGAAGCTAAACAGAGCTAAAAGTGTGATAAGCCTATACAACTGTCTGTGCACAAGAAGCTTCGAGCTTTAAATTCTTAATAATGGATTTCAAGTCTTCTTTTCAGCAAGTTTAGGGAGAAATAGAAACATTTGGGATTCTAAATTATGCAGGAAGGTTAAAGTGATGTCACACACATGAAGACTGCCCTAAGCAAAGTAGACATGGGCCCTTAGTTTCCCACTGGAGTGGTATGTCACAGAGTAGAATGTAGAGTGTTGTTCTACTTGTAAGGTCAAAGTCCCTCTCCCTTCAGAAACTAGATTTGATCAACCTGACCACAAATACTCAAATTCAGGGTAGAAGATAATTTTATAGCCAGAGGAAATGTCATTGCTCTGCCTTTTTCTGTATCCCCAGTTTGATGAAAAAGCCAGGAAAGAAGTGACTCAAGCTCAAGTCAGTGAGGCTGGTGCTGGGGACAGAGTTCCAGGGCTATAGTGCTTGTCTAAAATATACAAAGCATGGGTTTGATCCCACACAGCATTCAGCTGGACACGATGACACCCATCTGTAATCCCAGCAAGTGGGAGGTAGAGGCAGGAAGATCAGAAAGTCAAGATCATCCTTGGCCATATAGAGTTCAAGGCCAGCCTGTGCTATGTAAGACTCTGTCTCAATAAATAAATAAATAAATAAATAAATAAATAAATAAATAAAACCTCTGGGTCATATGTGAAGAACAGTTTTTTTACCCTTTCATAATGCCCATGTTCTCCACAGACAACCTCAGAATCTAAACTACCTTTCCTATGCACACAAAAAGACCATGTAAAACAATCAGAAGAAAGCAATAGTAAATCCAAGTGTGAGGCTTAATAGTCTTTCACACGGCATGAGGCCACTGCAATTGCTGCACAAACACCAAATAAGATGTTCTGGATAACAGTGTCCTGGCCTCAGACCCTCTTTAACAAGAGAAAATATAGCTGAGACTCCTCAGTGAGACTCCCACAGGGCAGTCTAAGAAACATCACTGAAAGGGGTAAGGTGGAAAAGAACAAGAAAGCTGTCCCTGGTGATGCTGTACAGCATGTGTGGGTCGGCTTTGGGTTTCCTCAGGATGTATGGGAGAGGGAATGGCATGCACACAGTGGGTGACTGGCATGTCCACCATACAGATTGTATCATGTGAGCAATGTGTCCATGTTACTGTCAGTGAAAGGACGCAAGCCTCCTTTATCAAATTCCTTCTTTGTCCCCATATCCCATCTGACCCAAACCCTCCTCGATTTCCATTATCCAGATTTGTTTACATCAGTTGAGAAAAATAACTGATTAATTCAGTAAACTTTCTACAGCCTTCGAGAAGCATTTACTCTTTAGAAACATTTCTATCTATTTTGTATATCTATGAGTACTGCATATCTAACCTGACGTAAGAATTGTGTTTTAAGAAAAGTGCAACGACCCTACCTTATTGTACTCAATGTTTAAAATCTTGGGATTTCATTTTCAAGCTGAACTAGGTAACAGAAAAACTTAACTTTAAATGTTTACACTGAATTTCTAAGTTAATACCAACTCCAAATTAAGCGATCCATACTCAATGAAGGGCAATGGGGGATTTGAATATTATTGGCATTCTATGAGATAATGTCTCTGTGGCATAGTGAATAACACACAGCCTACTCGGCCGCGTACTAAGCCTTCCGTGTAGTCTTTCTCTGCATTGCCCTTTGAAATAAAACTATTATAAAAATAACCGTGTATCCTACTGACATGTTAATTACCAGATGACTTATAATTTCCAAAGTATGGAGCTTAAGGTAGTATGTTTATACTTTATTGAAGGCACGTCTTCCTTTTCACATTATTAACCTGTATTTACCTTTGTGTAGTTTTAAACTATGTTTCCAAATAAACTTTGTCTGTGGCTTCATGGTCTTTTCAGAACTCTCTCAAGATGGGATTTGGGGTGAGACAACTTAAAGTCAAACAGAAACCAGTTACTACTGCTTTAAGAAGTCTTTCTGTTGAGTATCACTACATATAATTTTGCATGAATTATCTGGAAATCGGGAATGCATTTGCAGATAAAGAACAAACCTTAAAGATCATTTTCCTTTGTTAATTTTTTAAGACCAAAATATTAACCTGAAATTGAAATTTGTGATCTTTTTAGAATAAAACAATTAAAATATGTGTCACTTCAGGGTCTTTCTTGGAAGGGGTTTAGTCAGACGATAAATAGCTCTGACTACACACAGACTTTGTTCTAGTGTAAGTCACACCTAGACTATAATAAGCAGTCACGAGTACCGAGTGGGAAAAAGCACGAGAGGAATTACGAGAGGCTTGGGTCCTTATTTCCAGGTGGTCAGAAAGTAGGGGCCCTGTGGGCTCAGATTCTAACCCAGAGCCACCAGAAGAGAGCGAGGGGACAACATTCCTGGAAGAATCAACAGTTAGTGCACAGCACAAGGTGGAAATGAGCTTGGTGTGTGCTCATGAAGGAGGCCGAGGAGGCAAGGAATGAAAACAAGGAGATGCCAGGTCAGGTTGGAGATCCAGGGAGATGACCTCAGAGCTGGGCAAAGGGCAGAGCTGCCCTCAGCCCTGAAGTCTGTTTCCTTCCCCCAGCCTAGTTAGGTCGACATTGAAGGTAGCCACACAGGGCCTGAACTGGCATTCATGCCCCCTCCTCACCTCCCCTTTTTGATCTCAGGCATCACTTGGCCTTGTCTTCCATTCCTTGCTCCAAAGAGTCAAGTTGCATGCCCACCATAGCGCTAAGTGATACTAATACAGTACACTAACATGTCATCCAGTGGAGAACTGAAGCTTTACTCCCACCTCAGATTAACTTGGTGCTTTTTAAAAGTCTCCTACCTCCACTTTTTAAACATCAGCTGTACTTAACTATTATTCCAGAAATAGCTCCTTCTCTCCATGTGTATGTAAAGCCAACCAAAGGTTTAAAGAATTCTTTATGGTTTTGTTTGTCTATGTACATGTTTCTGTGTATATGTATAGACGGGAGGGTGCACACGAGTGTAGAGGCCATAGGTCAACCTTGGATGTTTTCCTCTTCACAATTTTAAAATGTGTATGTGATCTCTCTCTCTCTCTCTCTCTCTCTCTCTCTCTCTCTCTCTGTGTGTGTGTGTGTGTGTGTGTGTGTGAGAGAGAGAGAGAGAGAAAGGTATGAGATGTATGTGTAAGATGTGTGTGTAAATGTATGTGTGAAATATGTGTCTGTTGTGTGTGTGTGAGATGTGTGTGTGTGTGATGTGTATGAGATGTGTGTGTGATATGTGTGACATATGTGAGGTGTGTGTGTGCACGTGTGAAGTGTGTGTGTGAGATGTGTGTGTAATGTCTGTGTGTATATGTATGTGATGTGTGTGAGATGTATGTGTGTGTGATGTGTATGAGACGTGTGTGTGATATGTGTAACATATGTGTGAGGTGTGTGTGTATGTGCACGTGTGAAGTGTGTGTGTGAGATGTGCTCGAGCTCTCGAGCTTACTTGCGTTGCTCAGCAGACGGCATCAGATCTCCAGGAGCTTGAATGATAAGCCATTGTGAGGAGTCCTAGTGGAGGAGCTAGGAACTTCCCAGTCCCCTGCAAGAGCAGCATTCCTTCCCCAGAGCCATCTCTGCAGCACTCAGGTCCCTAACTGAGTCTGGAGCTCACCATTTCAGGAAGACTCTGGCCAAAGATCCAGGGTTCCTCTCGTCACCGCCTCCCCTGCACAGGTATTACAGATGAACACCACACCTGGCTTTTTATGCAGGTGCTGGGAATTTGAACTTAGGGCCTCATGCTTGTGTGGAAAGCACTTTCATGACTGAGCCATCACACTAGCCCCTCCTTATTTTTTACATGTCTCCCTATACTATGCAGACAGCACTTACAAGTTTGTATTATTATTACTTTATATTGTTGTTGTTGATGTTGTTACTATTACTTACTTTATATTCCACAAAAAATACTGCTTGCTAGCTGGTTTGGTTTGGTTTGTTTTAAGGGTATGTTTTGTTTGCTTTAGAGTGCTTTGGGGGTTTGGTTTTGTTGTTTTGTTTTTCATGCTGAGGATTCAACCCAGAGCTTTGCACTTGCTAGAAAAGCACTTCATGACTGAACTTCCGGGGCCCCTGGTGATCAGATCCATCCATCTTCATTTAGGGAAATGAAGGCTAATTCTAGTGTTCTTTCTTTTAGAACTAAACTAAAACTAAACCCAGAGCAGGCTGCAAATTTGAATTTCCTTACTTGAGTTTCGATGGATGGATATAGACCCCCTCCATACCACCTGCTGAAATCTGCTTGGGCCAGTAGGTGCTTCTACTTTGCCATTTACACCATGCCCTCCACCCCTGCTTTCCCCACCATTAATTTTACCCACTCCATAGTTGAATATTGCAAATGAAAGAGGAGAAAACTGTGGTTCAGTGAGAGGTCTGGATTCAAAGCTAACGAAAAAGCAAAACTGACCTTCAGACCTGCCAAGCCTGACCCAGGAAAAAGGAGGCTTCAAAGAGATGGCCAAGGTCATAGCTAAAATCTGTTGCTTTGGATTAAAAACTGAAATCAAAATCATGCAGATAGTGTGATGCCTGCCTGTCATCCCAACACTCGGGAGGCTGGGGCAGGAAGACGGTGTGTTCAAGACCAGCCCGGGCCTCACAGCCAGACCCTGTCTAAATAAATAAATAAATAAATAAATAAATAAATAAATAAATAAAGTGAAGGCAGAATGACAGCAGCTGTCAGCCCCAATGATCCCCATCTGGCTGGCTGTCCCTGTCCCCCTCACTGCACCATGTGTACTCCTCCCTCACTGCACACTCAACCTCCCCCAAATAGAAAAAGATCGCTTTTTCATCAAGGGTATACAAGTACCCATGTTCCCCTGCTTGAACCTCCAAACAAGCTCTCAAGAGAGAGAGTCTTCTTGGCATAACATATTTACAGAGTCTGACCCCATACAAATAATGTCTGCAGAGAAGATTTATGATGGTGAAGGTCTGAACTGATCCACTCTCATAAAATATTAAGAACTGATACCAATTAAACTAATTTCATTCAAATAGTAGAAAACATATTATAATTTTAGTTAGTTCAAGGACACAAACATTTCACACCTCCTCTCACCTAAAATCTCCCAGGCTTCCCCAGCCACTATGTCTCACTCCATGCTACAGGGTATGGCCTTTGCTTCTATCTCAGAGAAAGGGAAAGCTGGGAGAGAGGGAGCCACCTGCCAGTACTGGCCCCACCTTCCTCCTGTGTCCCCATTTCTATGGCTCCGTCTACGCCAGCCCCCACGCTGACATAAGACCCTATCTGGTTCACCTGCTCAAGTACATGAGACCTGCACCTTTTCCATGTCTTCAGCATTAGCCTCAAAAGTTGGCTTGCTATTGACCCACCCCCTTCCTCACATTTAAAAACAAATACCTTCCCTTGAACCTGTGCTTATGTGCACCCCCCCCCCTACTTCTCTCCTGGGAGCAAAAATCCTGGTTTCCTGGTTTAGAACTTGCAATTCCTCTCCACACATCTCTCCTCTGTCCTCGATTTCCTATCATCCAGCCTAAACAAAAGACAGTCCAAAACTTCAGTCAGATGGGTCACTGCTCGACAGAAGACCCTAATGCTCTACACTCTGGAGTCTCACACCCCACCCGCAGGACAGCTGGCCCCTCTGGTCCTCTCAGGCTCACTGCCTTCTACCCAGCCCTGTTGAGCCTCCAGTGAGTTGAGCCTCCAGTGTTGAGCCTACAGAGCAGACAGGCCACCACTGGCAGCTTCCACACCAGTTCCCCCAAACACTCACCTGATGGGTCCTCTTCTTTCAAGTCCTGGCTTCGATCTTGTCTCAGCAATGCCACGCCATCCCTGGGTATCTTATCTATCAGAACCAGCCTCCGAGCCCTACTCCAAGCTCCCACACCCCCATCTTCTCACACCTCACAGAACATTACTGATTTCATACATTTAGTACCTGGTGTTGCTAGGAAACTAATTCAACAAAGGCAAGGAGCATGTCTACTTTGTTTACAGACACGGCGTAAGCAAAACAACACGTAGAACATGGTAGATACTTGTTTATTGTGTGATGAACCAGGATGCACAGATTCACAAGTCAGCTGGCCGAATGAAAGGCTCCAGGAACGTTTGTTTGGAAAGAAGTCATTAACTGTGGCACACCATGTAGTTTAAAAACACTTTGGACCAAAACAAGGGCTCAAAACACCCCTCCCTCTCCCCCCACCCCACATAGGCTCCAAGAACCATTTGTGCTAATGTGGTGATGTAAAAATGTCCTGTGTCCATCAAATTGTCATATGCTCTTCATACCTCATCTGATGAATCATCGTGCGCATTGTACAGAGGACAAGATCAAGTCACACAAAAGTCGAGAAGGGAAAGGGACCTGGTGTTGATCCTGAGTGCCCCATTCCTGACAGTCTACCTCCCTGCCACTCATCCAGAAGACAAATTTCACCTTTTCCTATTATATTTTCCTGCTATGACTGAGGTCTGTCATTGAATAACTTTGAAAAGCTGAGCTGAAGACTCATGAGCTTGTAGCTGAATGATGGGTGTGGCAGGCTGTCCTGTTAGGCATGCTGCTATAAAGCAGTAGCGGCTAGCTTGTAGGCATTTTTCTCTGCACCCAAAATAAAATCTCACCATGCCAACCACTCCCCCCTCTCATCTCTTTCACCAAAACTACGGCTGGCACTGAAGTCAGGCAATGATTGGGATTTTCAAAAATACATAGGCTCGTTCTTTTAGAACCTTTGAACAGCAGAGAGATATATTTTCAAACAATAAGTTGCATGCCAGGTGTGCTAAGCAAAATAATGTGCCTATCCCAAAGACATTACTAATGCCTACACTCTATCCCTGTGCATTATCAGTGTGTTCTCTGATAAAACCAAAGGGACTTTGTGGATGTGACCAGATGAAAGATCTTTGTTTATTTGCACAGGGTCTCTTGTAATCCAGGCAGAATCCTAACTGCTTATATTGCTTAGGACTCTGAACTCCTCCTGATCCTCCTGTTTCTAGCTCCCAGGTGTTGAGGCCACAGGACTATACTGAGATTTAAGGACTTTGAGATGGGAGTGGTCTAGATTACCAGAGTGAGTCAATGCAATACCAGGAGTCCTTGTAAGAGAGAGGCAAGCAATCCATCCAAAGGAGATGTGAACATGCCTGATACCAAAGCTGTCAGGATGCTTTTTTAAAAGAAAAAAGGAAAGGAAGAGAAAGGAAGGGAAGGGAAAAAAAGGGAAGGGGAGGAGAGGGGAGGAGGGGAGGGGAAGGGGAAGGGGAGGGGAGAGGGGGAAAGGAGGGG
>NW_021604564.1:17241215-17248495 GCF_004785775.1 Grammomys surdaster | reverse complement strand
GAGAGAGAGAGAGAGAGAGAGAGAGAGAGAGAGAGAGAGAGAGAGACCCCACAGGAACAAACTCTTGCTGTCCCATGGTTTTAGACAAAGAGCCACGTCACATCAACAAGCCGTGGCTGAAGACAGAATTAGGCATGGTCTCAAGCTCCCCCTTCTCCTGTGACATTTTTCAAATGAAAAACAGACAAGAGCCATAAAGGGACCTGAGTTTGTGAGAATAGCTTTTAATTTAAAACTATCAAAGCAATAAATTATCTGTCTCTTTCCATTACAGGTGAGTAGTCTCTCAAACATTTGAAGTAGTTTCCACACCAAACGTGACTAGTGCAAAATAAATAAATACCAAGTCTTCCAGCAACCAACAGTAACGCTGCTAGGCAGATGGGCACAGGCCAGGCTCAGCCTCCGTGCAAGCGGAAGAACTGAGATCCACACAGCCTTTCCACATGCCCAGCTGAGAACGGAATACAGGACATGGGGAGGGGAACCACAAGAGAACATTGCCTGAAATGAAAGCAGTATGCCCAAACCCCTGCCCCAGCTAACATCCACAGCACCAGAGGATGCTGGGAAAACAGGTGCTAATCCACAGGGCAGCTCCAGAGCCAGGCTGAGGGAAGGCCACTGGGGGGCGCACTGCTTTTGTGTCTAAATTGGGGAGATGTATTTTTTTTTTAAAGCAGAAGAGCCCCAGAAACTAGAAGACTTCTTGCAGTTTCTGGGCCTTGTCCAGTGCTTCATGTGCTCCTGACTCCAGTAAAAGCACCTGTGTTGCTTTGATTTGGAGCCTCTGCAGGCTCCTGTCTTCCTCGTGGGATTTCGCTGTTGACCTTTCAGTGCAGAGCAATAATGGGAGGGCCTTAACCACACCTCTGAATTGTTCAGTAGTCATGCTAAGAACAGATAACACTGGAAATTTTAACATTAAATTACCATCCCATGTAATCAACATATCCCACGTCATTTGCAATAGACGTACTGCTTGTTGAAGCTTTCAAGTTTTAGTGTGCAATTTTATGTATATGGAACAATCTTAGTATGGACTGACCAAATCCCACCACCCTGAAGGGCTACAGAACCTTCCACCAACTATAAGGGTGGTGATTAATTATAGAGCAGATGTGCTGATTAGGTTTTGTTTGTTTGTTTGCTTTGGTCAATTTGACTCAAGCTAAGATCATCTGAAAGACGTTCTCAACTGAGAAAATGCTTCCATTAAGATTAGCCTGTGGGTAAGCCTATGAGGCATTTCCTTGATTAATGAGTGCTGGGAGAGGGCCCAACCGAGTGTGGGTGGTCCTGGAAGGCAGGCTGAGCAAGCAGTGAGAAACAAGCCAGTAAGAAGCACTCCTCCATGGTCTCTGCCTCAGTTCTTGCCCTGACTTCCCTTCGTGGTGGAGTGTTAAGTTAGAAGATTAAATAAAACCTTTCCTCCCCAAGTTGGTTTTGGTCATCGTCTATTACACCAATGAAAAGCAAATTAGGACAGTAGGAAATCCTAGTGGCATCAGGTAGGGGGTATTATCCACCAACTTCATAGCATAGACCTGTTCTGTCCCCTGGGATATTGCCCTAATAGGCAGAAGCACATTATACCTAATGCCATCCTCTGTGATGAGATCCAGCAGCCACAGCATCTATGATGACGAAGACAGACTTCCTAAACACCCTTTCTAGGACAGACAGCTGTGGCAGCACATATCTGGGGATCAGGGCTAGCAACAATGGGATTGGGATTTTAAAATATTGTGCGTGTTTGAGTGAGCTGAGAGGCACTCTGAGACTTTTCCAAGAGGTTGTCACAAATGGATGCTGCTTTTGTTTGGAGGTGGGACAGTAGCAAAGGGTCTCTAGACTGAAAAGTTTTGAGTTCGGGAGTTGAGGAAATGACATTACCAAAGAAAATAGATCAGAAGAGAAATGGGATGTGGACCTACAAGCTAGAAAAACCGCAGACTCAAACACCGAAACTTCCAAGTGACGGCCACACCCCATGTCTGATTCTGGTTGGAACCACAGGAAGATAAACACAAAATGTGGTGGCCAGACAGAAGAGGACTTCACAGATTATCTGGTCTAACCTCCTGGTCCAGAAACAAGGGCCCAGCAGCAGAAAGATTGAGGCATGTCACACTGAGATGCTGTCAGGATATAAGCACACTTGTAAGTCTGCAGGTGAGGTATTGGGAGCCCAAAGGGATGCAAGGGAAGTGGCAGGCACATTCTCTTGTAGGTTTGGTAAAACAGGCTAGTCAATTCCAAAATACTGAAGCAACATTGATATAAAATGTCATTAAAATACCATTCTTCTCATTTAGAAGATTCTTCTCATTTAGAAGAAAAAGAAAATCTGTACCAAACTGGATTTCTGACTAGTTATTTGGGTATTTCGACCAACTGACAAAACAGATCCATTTTCTAAAGACATACTGGGAGTCTACACAAATGAATATCAAAAGATATTTACAGTAAGAAAGCTCTGACCTCCACACAGATGCCTACACATGGAGAGACAGCTACACAATCATGCCACATCTCACACAGAAGATATCTAGCAGGTGGGTCAGCAGACACAACCCACGCTGTTACAGTTGCAACCACACGTGTCCCGCCTTACACACATGTGTAAGGTAAGTGGTATATCCCACTGGTACCCCAGAGCAACTTGGTTTGAATATACCTGGAGACACATGCAAGCGCATTTCTAATGAGAAAGCAAGGCACTGCCCACACCAGTGTGTCCAGCTCCTGATCTGAATGAAGAATATACAAAACCTTACCATGAATAGCCCTTGTATTAGTGAGACAGGGAAGAGGCCGCCATTATGCACTTTTTCAAAGTATGTCTTGGCATCGGAAGGATTATTTTGCTTCTTCTACCTAATGAAGTTAAATGGTTTGTAGCCTAAAATCTTTAATGTGGATTTTACAACATTGAGTTTGCAAAGTTTTATAAAATTTTTTATTTTGTTCAAAATATACATGCTATCTTTGACCACATTTGAATTCAAACCTCCTGAGATGCTCCTACCCATGTGAAAGGCCTTTGCTTTGTAACACTGCAAACCAGCCACGGAAGGCGCATGTTCAGTCATCATCCTACCATATGTGGCCCTTAGAGACTGCGTTTTGTAAGGCTGCTTAGTGTGGGAATTTCCACTTGGGGGGTAGGGGCGCTGGTCAGGGACACACACAACAGAGACTTAGAATCTCTGAGCCAAGCCTCAAAGGTGCCTCAGTGGGACAGTGTCAGAGAGAATTGCGGCATCATGAGCTCCCTCTCCTCATGTCTTTTATTCCCAAATGGAAAAAGCATCAGGTAAGTCAAGAAGGCAGGAGAGCACTCTAATGGGGCCCAACACGCTCCACCTTCTGTTCTGTGAACGTTCTTCAGAACTGATCAAAGCCTGCTAGAAAAAGGGGAGGGGTCACCTGACCACCATGCAGATGAGGAGAGTGAGGCACAGATGAAAGGAAGAACTGGCCCATAGCCAACTGAGACAGCACCCAGATGCACCCAGGTCTCTGGCCCCGGCTCCACAGCCCAGGCTTACACAGGATCTTCCTTGAAACAGGGCCCCAGGGTTTGAACTCTGACTGTTCAGACTCATCTCATCCCAACTTGATGCCTCCACTTTACTCAAGCCATTCTGTTCTACTTCTTCATTTTTCTGCAGTTTCTAAAAAGATTGGTCAAACAAGTACACATCAAGCAGACAGCAAGAAATCCTTTTCCATTTGATCAATAATCTGAACTAGAAACTCCAGAGGCTGGAATTTGATGAAAAGTAGTAAGAAAATCACGGAGAGCTCTCATTCTTCTCCACTGCACATCCACAACTCTGCTCTGCTCTCAGGCCACAGCTAGGACATGGACTTGACCAGGTGGGGAGGCCCTGGCCTGCAGCTGCCACAGAAGCGTCTCTGCAGCTCACATCTTTAAAGTGCCCCAGGCTGCACCATGGGTCATAGCAGACAGGCAGTGAGGGCAGAAGTAAAACAGGCCCCAGAGAAGTAGAGATGTGAAAATGTAAGAAAGTTCAGAGACCAGAAAATCAGACGAACCATGGGCATCTAACACGATCCCAGGAAGTAAGCACAAGCTTGAGGGGCCAGTTATTAAACTAAAACTAAACACAAAGCTTTGAGGGAATGCACTGCTGATGAAGAGATCCCATCTGCCCATGACAAAGCACAGTGTGACAAAGACTTAGGCACCTGGCATCAGTGTCAAACAACACAAACCCACATGAATGCCAGACAGCACTTAGAGGCCACAGCTCAGCTCTCCACACTCTTTAAAACCCAAGTGGGAAACTCATTTTTAACAATTGTTCCTGAGTTATAATTTTTAAAGATGTTTGCCTGCCTTTTCCAAATATGCTTAATAGCAACTGTTTAGCCTTTGAACACCAATCCATCAGATTTCCATCGGACTACAAAGGTCTCACAAACACACACACACACACATACACACACCCACACTCACACACACACTCTCATACAGTGTAATATAAAGTTTGATGTGATTTAAATTAAAAATAGCTCCCACTTTAGATGTCCTAGTACATATAGCTAGGTCAGAACTTACTGTGGGAAATGAAAACACAGTGCCACCAATAAAAGCCAGGCCAGGTTCTGACTTCTTATATGGAAAAAATTAAAAGTGGGCATTTTTCTCATAGGGAGGCCCTCACTAATGACCCCCCAAAGTAGAAGAGAAGGAAAGACAGTGCCTATCTGATGGGCTGGTGGCCAATGCCTTTGCTTCCTTCACCCACTCCCTGAACAGTTACAAAATTCCCTATGACAGAATATTGCCGCCAATAGAAATTTCTTCCCAGTTCTTCTCCAGAAAGCGTCCAGTGATCATGCTCTTGAAAGAAGCAATAAATACCCATGTAGTCCTCCGCATCTGGCTGTCCCAACTTTTTTCTTGTATTTTTCCTTTTTCTTCTTCTTTTTTTTTTTTTCTTTTTTGGCAAATTAAAAAGGTATATGGCTTCTTTGCCAATTCTTATGAGGTTTAGCTTGGTATCCTGCGGTAAAAGTACATATATCCCAGGTCTTTGGGGGGCCTTTCTGAGGCACAAACTTTGTGGTCATTGTAGATTACCCATCTGAAAACAAAGAGAGAAGTCTGTGTCAGCAATGGCCCCACAGTGGGAAGAAGAGTCTCCAATATCTCAGATGCTTTAATGTAACCATGGCCAAAACAAGGCATAAAACGAAGAGAACCCCACCCCCAAGACAGTGTTTCTGAACCCAGGCTGGCCTCAAACTCCATAAGTCACACAGGATGCCCTTGAACTGTGCACCACTAGCTGACTAGTTAACCTGAGCCTCATTGTTTGTGTCTTTAAAACAGTTGAACATATAACATGTCAGGCACATGTGCATGCCTGTAACTAGTACTCAGGAGGCCAAGGCAGGAGGACCTCAAGTTAAAGACCAGCTAAGACTATAAAACAGGTTCAAGGTTAACCTGCACTACATAGAGACTCTGGTTTAAAAACAAAGGTGGGGGAGTATACCCCTTCAACTCACTATGAGAGGCTGACCTGGTGGCACTCACCTTTAATCCTCCCCAGCACTATAGAGGAAAAGGCAGTGGATATGAGTTCAAGACCAGCCTGCTCTACAGTGTGAATTCCAGGCCAGCCAAGGTCTACATAGTGAGTCCCTGTCTCAAAACAAAACAAAACAAAACAAAACAAAGCGAAACAAAGCAATATGAGAACCAGAAATAATATAAAAAAAATACTAGTACAATTAGAATGGCTGAGCCCAGGAGAAGCTCAACACATCTATCCACTACCTTCTAAAAAGACTTACCGTCCCTCCTTCTTGATATGGCAAACATAATGGCCACTCATTGTAGATGTTCCCATGTGACTGATGAATGCAAACAACTCGTACACTAGGGAAAAGAAAATAATTCAGTTCCAAGGCAGCAGTCGGGAACCCAGTACGCTTCTAAACAGAATCTGGGGCCAACAGGAGACTGACTATGTAGATTCACACTCCAAGTCTATTAACCTTGCCATGTTGATCACACACACAGAGACACACACAGCACTGCACATGCACACATGCACACAAACACAGACTCCTATACACACACTCACATACACATCCACGCACATACAGAGATACACACATGCACACTGATATGGCATTCCATCAGCAAGCAGGAACAGACTATCAAAGAACAGCAGGCACTGCTGATGCTTTAGATGTACAAGCAGGATTAAAATCCCTATTCTCGAGTCTGATCAAGCTTGCAGATCTGAAAGATGCATGAGGATGGAAAAGTTGTTTTACTTTTCTGAGCTTGTTTCTATCACTGAGCATGAAGAAAACAGAAAAGGAAGGAAAGGAAAGAAGAGGAGGGAGAAGAGGAAGGGGGCTGGGAAGAGGAGAGAGAAGGAGGGCTGGAGGGGAGGAGGCAAAAGAGGTAATGAGAAGGGAAAGAAACTGGAGGGAAGGAAATCAACCACTCTGCAGAGCTTTGTGAAATTTTGGTTCAAACGTCATGTATGGTCAGGAAATAAGATAATCACTGTTTTAGAAAGGGCCAATGGTTCATACAAGATGTCTGACTTACTCATGCTAAGACCTATAAGGATCATAGGATATCACCTTTCTGCTTTTCTAAAGAGATTCAGAGAGCAGGGCTATGTTTGTTTTCTTCTTAGTAATTCTTGTCACCATGCTCAGTAATGACTGAGTTTTTCTTGAGTTAGTTCATGTTGCTTCTACTCATCCTAGACTCACACAAAAACAAAGCGAACTCCATAAACATGTACCTACCCGCTCAGCAAACACTAACAGACTACGATGAGATGGGTAGAAAGGCAGAGCAAGCATTTACAGACTTTCACAGTAATGGGTGAGAAATCTCAAATGAGTAGGAGACATTCAAACAGGCTTACATATCCACTTCCCAGTATTCAACTCTCCATGGTCTATTTCCATAAAGAAGGTCCCCAACCTCTTCTTGCCCTCCTTTTCCTTACCTGCATTGCTTTTACCTGATAATCAAACCCTCCTTCCCCAATACTTGGCCCAGGACATGACCTCTTGGCTGTCCAGATGCCACACTGATGCTCTCCCATCTGTCCCATTTTCTGGTACCCCTCACCTACAAAAGTCTGTACCCATAACTTCAATTTCAGATATTTATCTCCAGATAGCCTCTTTCTGGTTAATCTCACTCTGTCTACTGGAACAAATGCTATTGCTTTCATAGCTTCATATCTAGAAAGCTAATCATTCAT
>NW_021604564.1:17240311-17241115 GCF_004785775.1 Grammomys surdaster | reverse complement strand
TTGAGGAAGTTTCCTTTATCCCTAGTTTGTTGACAGTTTTCCCTCAGCCTTACCATCCCAATCAATGGCAATTCCAGTCTTCAATTCCAGTCTTCTAGTAACTTGTGTCAAAAATCTTGACACCTCCCTTGCTCCTTAAATCTTACCAAATCACTAGTAAACCCAGTCACCATGTCCTTCAAAATATATGCAGAAGCCAGCCACCACAGCCTTCTCCACTTGTCCCCCTGGGTCCAGATCACCAGGGCTCTTCTCAGGTCTGGTTACAAGTCCCCTGATTTCTACCCCTCTCTTGTCCCTGACAATTTGGACTACTCTGGGCATGGCTCCCAAAGTGGTCCTTTCCTTTTCTTTCTTTTTTCTTTTTGGTTTTTTTTTCGTTGTTGTTGTTTTGTTTTTGTTTTTTTTGTGTGTTTTGTTTGTTTTAGTGGAAGTCAAATTGTGGTCATTATTGTTCCTAACACCCTCTGGTGACTCCTACAGAGCACTGGAGCCTCTGATTCTTGCAACAGCCTATTAGATGCCCGGATCCCTTCCCATCTTTCCCCTTACTTCACTCTAGTTACTCTGGCCCCTAGTAGGGCCTCAAGCACACCCAGTGTGCTCTGCCCTCAAGCCTCCACACCTACCATTCCTTCTAGCAACCAACTTTTTTCTTCAGTCTTCACATTACTCAAGGCTTCCAGTCTGGTGCCACCTTATTAACACTCACCTATCTTCCACCTCACCCCACTCTGGCTGTGGTCTCACTCTGGCTGTGGTCTCACCCTGCTGTGGTCTCACTCTGGCTGTGGTCTCACCCTG
>NW_021604564.1:17195960-17237311 GCF_004785775.1 Grammomys surdaster | reverse complement strand
CTCTGGCTGTGGTCTCACTCTGGCTGTGGTCTCACTCTGGCTGTGGTTTCACTCTGGCTGTGGTCTCACCCTGGCTGTGGTCTCACTCTGGCTGTGGTCTCACTCTGGCTGTGGTCTCACCCTGCTGTGGTCTCACTCTGGCTGTGGTCTCACCCTGCTGTGGTCTCACCTGCTTTGGTTTCCAGACAATGCCACGTGCCACACAGTGTCACATACTTATCTACCAAGTGTTAGCTCAGTCTAGATCACAGCATGACAAACACAGAAGATTTGTCATTTTTCTTGAGCTATTCTAGGCATAGAAAAAATGATTTTTATGAGATTATTGAATATTTTAATAAGTGAAAGAGGCAAGTGACTCTTCTCATATCCATACTTGTTCTATAGCTTCTTATATTGAATATAGTTTATATTCTTATATTGAATATAAACCTCATACCAACATGTAAATTTGGGTATACACTGGTAAGTCAATATTAATAGGAAATCAATCATCTGTTAAGTTTCTGTTGCTATCATATTGACTGGATGAAATGGAATCCTAGTTTAAAAATCAGAAACCAGGAGAAAGAGTTGCAAATGACAGCCATCATAACTGGGATTCAATTTTCAAAAGCACGATTCAGAGATTTTACATTTGTCTCCACTCCTGAGCCTCCCTCCTAGGCTAAGAACCCACTCTGCCTCAACAGGCAGGAAATGCCACCTTTCCTTAATGAACCTTTCCTTAACACCAAGCAGCTTTGTAAGCAAACCTCTTTGGAACAATTTCATGCCAAATTTTCATCTGAAAAGACACAATGCTAGTCTCCAAGTCCAGCTCCCCTATAGGTGTTCATGAAGAGAGAACACAGTACGCCCAAGGCTTATCCACCCCATCAACTGTACCCTAAAACAGTGTCGTCAGCAGTTCAACTAAGCATTGAAGGAGCAGTTCCCACCCCAAGCTTGCACCTTAAAGCTAGCTTGCTTAGACTGGTTTCTTATACTATCCAAGATCACATGTCCAAGGCCCACGGTGGGCTGAGCCCTCCCACACCAATCAAGAAAATGCACCACAGACTTGCCTACAAGGCCAACCCCATAGAGGAATTTTCTTAAGATTCTTTCTTCACAAATGACCCTAGCTTGTATCTGGTTGACACAAAACCAGTCCACAAGGCACTTTCTCTCTGATTAAGAACTAAATGGGTATGTATACTCAGAATCATAAAAATTCTGATGAATTAGCATGAATCCCAGGCCCATAATTTAAAGTAACCATGTTCATCAATAAAAGCAACTTCCCCATGCATTATTCAAAATCTTCCTACTAGGGACTGACAGCAAAAGAGAGGATCTCTTTCAACACATTTGCAGAAGCTAAGTGGGCAAGAGATGCCAATATTTATCTGTTTCCAATAAGACTAAAATGACTAGAGCGAATGGGAAAGCTACCCATGGTTCTTCTCTAAGTCCCCTGAGATCCTGTCCCCAAACAAGAGCTTCATCATGCACATCTCCTCCTAGACAGAGAGAAAACACACCTTGAGACAAAAATAAACAGCTCAGAAATGTTGACTTTCAACAGAAAAACATTCAAAGTACCTGGAATCGTTTGAGTGCCTGAACAACTGCTACATTCTCCATCTGTAAAGGAACATCCCTCGAAACGACCAGGCTCAAGCTACCTGTAAAACAAGCACTCTTCCTCCACACAAAACTTGCTCTGTGTGAACTTTATGAAAACTAGCTCAGTCTTTCAAAGGGGAGAGGGTTGTTTTTTATTTGTGTGCTTGCTTGCTTGCTTGCTTATTTATCTGTGGTACCACCACCATCCCCATCCAACATAATATCAACTGTACTCTATACTATTGTTCTTTGAGAAAGCAACTGTCAGATAAATTCTGTAAAACTAACTTTTATTCTCCTGATAAACTGTTGTCTTTGAGGCATACTGCTTCAGTCTGCTAGCTTAGTCCTCCTAGTCCTGGAAATTTCTAGCCTCTGTACAATCTTATCTAGGCCTAGAATGTTTTCAGCCTCTGAGACTTACTGCCAAATAAGCTCATTTTTTCCTAGCTCTCTCTGACTGATCTCTGGCTGGCTGATTCAACTCAGCTGTTGTGGCTCAAACTCCTTCCCTAGCTGACTGATTCAATCTGGCTTCTCTCTCAGCCTTTACTGAATTGTTCTACTTGACCTCATACTAACTTTGGCAATATGTTCTAATCTTCTGATTCTTTCTCTTTCTCTGGCTCATTTTATCTTCACCGGTGTCTAGCTTGTTCTCTCTCTGCAACCTGTCTCTGTACCACTGTCCTGGTAAAAGTTCCTCTTTCCTTTCTCCCTCTGCACTGTTCTCTTAAGGAGCTTCCCTTTCTCTTCTTTTGAGAGTTAGTCATATCCTATTCTGTCAAATCTATCTGGTTCATCACTTTGTCTGCCACTCAATTAGACATCACTTTCAAACATGGGTGCTTCCTTCTACAAACCAATTTACCTTCATTGTTTGGGATTAAAGGTAAGTACTAAGGGTTTGTCTGTATTCCAGCCAGAGGGATTAAAGGTGTGTGCTAAGGGCTGAACCACACCACAACTAGAAAAAAGTTTTTTCAGTAAATAACACAATCTCAGGGTTCACAGTGTGGACCCTGCAACAAAATTCCATCAAAGTCTGTAGGTCAAAGAGGTTGACAGCATTTGAATGTCATGTGGAGTAAAGATCACCCAGAGATCACCCACAAGGTAGAGATCTCACAACTCAAAGCCCACCCTGTAGCCTGCTTTTGTTCTGGTGCAAGGAGAAAAGTATGATACCCATATTCAGGAGAGTAAGATATAGCTGTGAATATGACTGTCAAAATCAGAAAGTAAAAGGTTAGGGTTGTACTCTAATAACTCAAAATTACCTGAAGCAATGACATTAGAGTAAGTCTGCTGCCTCCAGTCTGAAGAGTCACCTAGGTTCATCTTACCACTTACTGGTGAATTCCCAAACTTAGGAAGTCACTGCCAAGTTGCACCTTTTGACTAATAGAGATAAAAACCAGTTTCTGTCCCATGGGACCCATATGCTCAAGGATGCAGTTTGAACGTATCCGACTTTGACCTAACCCAGACAAGCTCATCCTAACCTTCTTGTTAATTTGTCCTTAAATAGACCAACATCCTGGGCTAGAGCTGTGATCCAGTAAGAGAGCTCTGCTGGTGTGCACAAGCTCCTGGGTTCTATTCTGAGCACTACAAAGTAGTCAGTCAACAGGAAATAAAATCAAATACCTTAGTTACTCAGATGTGTTTATGCAGTGGTGGTGTCTGACTGGTTCTCCATCAATCAGCTAATCTGTGAGGTACGTTCACTTCATATTCTTAAAAGTCATGAGTTCGCCTTCTTGAAAATCATACCTTAACTACATGTCATTATACCAATCAACTCCAGCATCAGAGTGCCTGGCATGAACCCACTGTCACAAGCAATTACTATACACAACCAGCAGCACCAGTGTCTCCTGAGGGCATGACCCCAGTCTGCACGGAAAAGAAGGAACAACAGCTGGTAGACCATTTAGAGGCTGTAAAGCCCAGTGGTTCCTTCTCATTACCTATACTACAACACCTTTGGCATTTGTGTTCCAATGTTAACAGCCCACATTTCGTCACTGTAATTACAACTGGCTACCTCAATCCAGTTGACAATATCCAGACCCTTAGAGACAGAAAGTACTGATACTATGGTAATCCTGGCCAGGTCACCAAAGCCTTAACTCATAGCCTGTTACCCATTTAAAGAGCCACACATGTTCTTCCGTACCTGCTCACTCTTCCAACAATCTTAGCCATGGAACCCAGAAGCATAAAAGCCAAGTGCCTCTGCTTGTCTACAATGTCGCCAAGAACAAGCCACTTAGCAAGTGAGATTGTTGGGATTTCCCTAAAGAACCAAAAGGCAAAACTAACCTCAGCATCTTAGTTTGTTATTCGAGAGAGCTAGGTTTTCCACACTCCCCTGTATGTTCTCCTGATAGCTCCAGTGGCCTGTTCTGGTTCTAGGGCAGGCCAGGCTGCCAAACAATCAGAATATCTGTGTAGGATGGTTAACAGTGATGGAAGACATGAAGCTGAAGCTGTCACTATGATTAACCATTCCTCAAGGCAGGACTACAGGCAAGTCCCTGGAGTTCTCTGTCAGAGGGCCCTGTCTCCCTTTAGCACAAAGTTTAGCCTATAGGTTCTGAATTAGTTTCTTTGGTTTCATTTCTCTTGTTTTGGGGACTAAAAGTTCAGGACTCCAGTTTCTCTGAGCCTGCACAAGTGTTAATGAGTCAGAAAGCCACAGCCTCTGCCCATAGTGCTTACACACTCTCTTTCTGAATAGAAGCAGGGCATTTGCTTATGTTACGCACCGACCAAGGATTCCTGCATGTTTGTCCGTCTATGGTCCTGAGGACTGAACCTGGGGCTTCGTGTGCTAAGCTCTGACACTGAGCTGTATCCCCATTCCCCATGCTTATCATAATGCTTCAAATTATGAAGATCCTGTCTCTCCAAATGTAACAGCCCTCGGGCATTTACACTTAGATGTAAATTAGTTGGCTCCCAATAATGGTTTTTAGGGGAGTTAACTATCCCTTAACTTCCTAGGGGAAGCTCTGAAGTCTAGGTGAACAAGTACTGAGCAGATGAAATGGGTGTCTGCTTCCTGGCTGAAAACTCTCAGCAGCTGCTGAAGCTGTCTGAACCACAGCAGCAACGCTGGAGGGGGTACAGGCTTGAAGTAATCATGCGTAATCATATGGTAATTACACCAGCAATCAGTGGGTTCTTTAAAAAGTTAAACACTCATTAAACACGACATAGAATGAGGATGATTTCGTTACAGCTACGTTACCCTGATATTCCTTTTAGGGAGTGGTTATCAAGTAAAGTAGCCCAGATAGGCCAGTATAAAGGCTTGATTCCCCCATTTAGAAAATGTTCAAAATTCAACAGAAAATGAGGCATTAGGTCTAAAATGTGAAAGATGCAGCAATAAGTAAGCACAATGAAAAGTGGGCTTTCACCTCCATCCCAGTCGAAGACATAAAACTCGATGGCAGGCGTGAAACATGGAGAAAGGGAGGTGTGTGGTGACAGCTTAGTGGCCGTTGGAGCTGATCTCCTGGTGAGCAGAAAAGAAGGAAGCAAGCCCCTAGCACGAAAGGTTGTGACAAGAGCTGCCTCTTGAAGGCTTGACAGTGCCCTTCCCGAGCAGTGACATTGCTTGCTCAGTCAGAAAGACAGAAGCACCTGTCGGTTCATTAGCCATGACCCAAAATGCTTGGGACCTGAAGTGTCCAAGATTCCACATGTTTTTGCTTTGTTTTTAAATATTTGCATATGTTGGGACCTAAGATAAAACAGAAAGTTAGTTTCTGTTTCATACACATTTCTTTAAAAGACCTGGAAGGTAACATATTATTTCTACTGTGCCTGCCTCTGACTGTGACCCATCACATGAGCTCAGGTATAAACTTTTCCACCTGAGGCATCATATCAATACTCAGAACCTTCAGACTTGGGAGTGTGTGAGATCCCAAATGTTACGGCACAGCAGCCCACAGCTCTTTATAACCCACAAAACCTCTAAATGCAGCCTCCGCACATGTCCTCCATGAGCCTCCACCTTGGCAATAATCACTCCTTCGTCAGGTACCTGCCTCACGGTGTACAGTGTTAACCTAGTGTGGAAGCTTCTGGTAGCCACTCCCCTCTTTCTTACAGCTATGTTACCCTAAAACTGCTTTTCAGGAAGTGGTTCTTAAGTAAAGACTTCATTTCCTAGCAGGCTTCTTGAACGATGTAATACTGGGTAACCCAAATTCTAAAGTAGGCAGGTTTGAGAAGGGCCCAACCGTTTGCATTGCTGTCATGTTTTCAAGTAAGGTTCTACTGCCCCAGACCACATCTGAACCAGACTTTCCGAAGACTCACACTACTCACCTCAGCTCAACTTTGAGCTTTCCTGTGTGGGGTCCACAACTTGAATGGAACATATGACAGAGTCAGACTCTTGGAACCTGAGAAGGCTGGGACAAACCACTCTGTGCTGGTCATAACCGACATAGCTGTAAAGGGGAACCCTGAAAGCCATCTTGGGGGTTGTTGGGGAGCCTATGTGAAAATGGAACTGGAATAGAAGCTACAAACAAGAGGACAGAGGCAACCAATTATGGGCTCTGAGCCTTGTGTGTTTTTCTCTATCCCTAATGGGCCTTCAGCAGTTGTAACATCTGAAGTCCCTCTGGAGTTACACTTGGAGCCTGGCCTGGCAAAGCAATTAGAATCTCTCTGTTGTGTAACTATTTCCTTGAAATTGAAGCATTTCCAAGAGAGAAAGAGGGGAGGGGGGCGGACAGAGACAGAGGAGAGGTTCTTGCGACTGTAGAAGCCAATGAAACTCCCAAGGCTCAGAAAACTCTGAAACTTACGGAACCCACAAGCCACCCCCTCCTCCAAGGTTTTAGAGCAGTGAGCAACTACTGGGAAGAAGAGACTCTTCAGTGGAGCCACCTACAAGTTGTGCTCCAGGAATGCACCTTTAGAGAGTCCTCTCTGTAGGATGGGCATTTTAGTGATGCATAGTAGGATGCAGCCACCTTTGTCTGATTTGAATTCCTGAAAGTAACACCAAAAAACTCCCAGGTTCAGTAACTTTGATGTGGGTGGAACAATTTCTTTGGTCTGTCATCAGTGTCATTGGGGTGAGTAGACTATTGCTCCTTTCTCCCCAGTTTAAAAAAAAAAAAAACCCACAGCAGAAAAGTCTGGTCTCTGGTCAGTACGAACTCCCTTCTGCCAGTGACCTGAAGCCTCAGTTCAATATAGGCAGTCTTTGCTGTATATATTCTTTCATCTCCTTTTCATTCTTTTCTAGTAACAGAACCTACCCCCAGCAAGCCAGGACCAGGGACCTTTCAGATAAAATCGATTGCATCCTCGATCAAATTGCCTGGGGTCTGTCTTGCCTCTATCCCAAGGCTTGCCAGAATTTGCAAAACAATTCATTTTTTGCCAAGTTAGACTCAAGATTTCCCAGTATTTGGCTCTTCAAATAGGGACATCTTATGTCTGAATGACATTCACTACCTCTATGTCAAATACCTCAACCAATTCACCAGCTAAAACGGGTAGAAATAATTTGAGAATTTAAAACAGTTTTCTTGAATGGAACACACATCTCCCCAGGTTAACCTCTGTGTCCAATGTAACTACAATGGCATACTATAAAACAGCCCACCACAAAGCCAGTAACTCTACAACCCTCAGCAGTGTAAGCAATGCCACCTCCTTGAATTCACTTCATTCTTCCTATCGTCTGCCAATCACTTACTATAGGCCAGTGACAATTTAGACAATGGACAGGAAAACATCTTAAATAAAATTTTAAAGAAGTATCATTCTGATACCCTCTAAGCCAGAAGCTTAGATTGTTTATGAATAAACCCAGAGAGCTCTGCATGGGTAGGAGGAGGGAATCAAAGAAAAAGTATAACATTGTTCTGCCCCCAAAGACCTGGTTTCATAAATCTTTGAGCCATTCACAAAGAAAACTAGATAGAAAGATCAACCCCAACCCCCGCTAAGAGAGGGGTGGCCAATGAGTACATAAAGTTGTTTCTGGAGGTCAAGTGACATGGAGCTGCAGAAGCCTTCAAAGTTTGCATCTCTCCCTTGAGAACTTACAAGAAGCTTAGTCTAAAAATGAAATAAGTAAAGGCCTATCACAACTCATAACATCAGTTATATTCTTCTCCTTTTCTGTTTCCAAGTATATAGTTCGAAGTATAGGTGTGTGTGGAGACACAAGGTCAACATCAGGATTGGCTCTCGATTGCTTTTCTACCTTAGTCACTGAGGCTCTCACAATCAAACTCAGAGCTCACCTAAATAGTGGGTCTTGCTAGCCAGTTTGCTCTGGGGATTCCTAATCTCTGCCTTCTAAGGTTGTAATAAAAATATATTTACTAAGTACGTTTTCAGAGGATTTCTAGCAGCCCTCTTTCTCCATTGGCACCCTTCACTCCATGGTCTGATCCAAGTGTCTTAAAAGATGCTTGATCACAATTTTATGGTGTTCTGCAAGGACAAAATTCAATATCCAGCAAGACCTGGGTATCCTCACAAGGCCCTAAGGTATAGTAAGCCTGAGGGAATAAGTGTCTTTTTTTTTTTTTTTGGTCATTACTGACCACTGACCAGCTGGCAGCTGGTCCATGCCCCCTCTGAAGAAAGGAAACCCTGAGGATCAGTGTTAGGAGAATCTTTCTGTAAGCTGTTTCTCTGTCCTTCCTTACCTGCTAAAGCATTCTCTAATTGGTTTAATAGAAATCTGACAGTCAAGAGTTGCACAGGAAGCGGAAGGTGGGACTTCCTAGTAGAGTGAAAAAGAGACCTTGGGAAAAAGATGAGAAGAAGAGATTCAGCAAGCAGACAAGTTGGTAGACAGAAATGAACACGAGTGGAAAGATAGATGGGGTCATAGTGGGATATAGGCAGAATTAGTCAGGTTAGAGGAGCGGGGAGGTAGTCCAAAGTTAAAGGCCTAAGCTTTTAAAATATACAAGAGTCTCTGTGTCCTTATGTATATAGCTGTCGGGTCCATAGAAATTAGCAATGTCAGAGCCCCATCTCTCTGCAGCCCAGTGTCATGGCAGCTTTACATAGATGAAGCAATGAACCAATGGACACACAATGTGGAAGAAACTCCGCTCATGAATCACGAAGTTTGTTTATTATGGCATCTTGTGTTTGGGACTACTGAATTCTGGAAACAAAAACAAAAACCACAAGACCTTATAGATCAGTGGTTCTCAACCTTTCTAATAGTGGCCTCCAACTAGAAAATTACTTTATTGCTACTTCATAACTGCAATTTTGCTACTGCTATAAGTTGTAATGTAAATATCTGATATGCAAGATATCTAATAGACAACCCCTGTGAAAGGGTCATTCGATCTCCAAAGGAGTCACAACCCACAGGTTGAGAACCACCATTGTAGATAAATAGGAAATTTGTGAGAATTGTATCTTATTCTTTTCCAACATAGCTAAAATGAAGCATTTCAGTGAGAAAACTTCCATTTTATAGAGGAAAAAGGGGAAGGCTGGAGATGAGGTGAGGAAGAATAGGAGGGAAAGGAGGAGAAGAGAGCAAGTGGGCAAGTTCTGAGCACAAGGTGATGACATCATGGGTTCAATGATGGAGGCAGTATTTCACAAATAGATATTCACCCGTCAAAGGCCTGGAGCAGGCAGGAAGAGAGGATGGTGGCTGAGTGTGGTGCTGTGGTACAGGCTGCAGGAAGAAGGATGCAAAAGTAACCAACATGGTAGAATATAGAGCATGTTATATGGCAGGCTAGAAAGCTAAATGTCATCCATCTGACAGGAAATGACAGCCAAAGAGGAGGATATCATGATGGCAAGACCATGGATAATGGATGTAAAACTTGTCCCTACTGCTGAAGAGCTGAATGACCTCAGGAACTCTTCCCACCCCATTTTCTCAAGTGTGAAACTGGCTATGGTAAGACTTCAAGAAAATGTTTATATACAAAGTATTTACAATAGTGCCTGGCATCCAGCCACTACATAACAGTTGGCTACTGAGAGACAGAACCAGTCTGCTACTCCTTCCCATCTTGAAACAGCCCTTCAGAAAACAACCGTTGACAGCCTGGGAATGGAAAAGCCCTAGATCTAAGATGGCTTTTCTATATTCAAAGCATTTCTCTGTGAATATTAATGATTCTTTTAGCCAAAGCTGTCATGCTTCATGAAGAAATGTAAACCTCACTGGAAGAGACACAATTGGATTGGACATGTAGCTCCAAGAGAGACTGCTTGCCTAGGTTGGCAATACCTTGGTTCAATACCCAGTAAACACAGAAAGGAAAAAGTCTAAACTGGTACCTAACACACACACACACACACACACACACACATGCACCAACACTCGAGTGGCATGACTGTACATTATCTAGATTTTTATCAATCATGGCAGCATCAAGTGGTGGCAGGACACACCATTTATGAGAGGACAGCTCTGCACTAAAGTTGGCATCAGAGGTGTCAATACATGGAAGGAGGGGAAGCTGTGGACTGAGCGACTGCTGAGGACTTACTCCCAGACCCATCCCTGACTCTGGGCCCCTCTGGCTTGGCCTCAGACATGATGTTCGCGTTCGCGTTGTTCTCCATCTCGATCACAAAGTCACTGTCCTCTTCAAATTCGGGGTGGCTGAAGATCCAGTCCAGGGCTCTTTCCAGGTTATGATTCTGAAGAAAGGAAGTTCACAGTGCACTCAGCGTTCAGGTCCTCATCACAGCTGGAACCTCTGCACCACATGTCAAGCAGCTAGGCAGGAGGCCCGAAGGCACTGGCGCCAAGTACCTCTGAGTGAGAAGCTTGGACTCTGACACTCTCCCACCCACACGCTACCACTGCAGTCACCGGAAAATGGTTCAGAGCAGCACAGCAGCTCCAGAGCCTCCACTTGTCCTGCAGTGCTGCAGGCTGGTGCCAAGGACAAGAATGTAAAAGGGGGAAGGTCAGCATTTACTCGAAGCCCTTTCTACAGCCAAAGTAATTAAATGCACTCTCTTTTCGACTGACTGCATCTTCTGCAGATGATTCTGTGAGGCAAAGACGCCCGTGTGCACACCGGGTCAGTGCCTCCGTGTCTTAAGTACTGGAAAGATGGGAAAACAGATGACGCCTTAGCTGATGGTTGTTTCAATGGAAGTCCAAATGGTTCAAACCAACCCATCATGAAGTTATTTCTACCTTTCCCAGTTTGTGACAGCACTAACAAACTAAAGGATTTGTTCAGATATAGAAACTTCAATGAAGCAAGTAGGGCTCAAGAAAGCACCCAAGGAGGGAAATCTCTGGTTGAAATAGTCTGAGAATTTTAAAAGGAAAATTCCCATGACCTGACCAAAACTCACTATAACCTCTGCAATAGGACCTGGCAAGCACCTGGTCAGGACAGGCAAAACGATGTGAGAGCAGAATGCCACTCAGAATGAATTCTGAGTGCGTAGGTTTTACTGACTATTAAACAGATACCTACACCACCCTATCTCCAAATAAATGAAGGTATTCATAACTACCAGAAGAACCTCTTCTCTATAGAGGGACCCAGTGGCAGAGAACTCCAAGACATATTTTGAGAACCTCGGGACATATTTTTCTAAGGTCTTAACATCAAAAAAAAAGCATGATTTCATCTTAAGAACTTTCTTCCCAGGTCAGAACCTTGGCACCTCTTTTCGCTGAAGCTGTCGAGCTCCAAGCAGACCTATGAGCCCCACTAAGGAACACTGAACATCCTGACCACCTTGCCTGGCTCCATATCCCCTTATGGGGAGTTCACCACATGAGCCCCTCATTCATTCAGCTTAGTTCTGTATATGCTACATGCAAACAAATTGTCATGAGGTGTGATGGGACACAGTCAGACGAAGATGACAGAGAATGATCAAAAGGCCTTGGGAGGTTTCTGTTGCTGAAAACCCCCTTCAGCAAGGCCAGTTGTCCCAGACTCACAGATCCCCAGTGCTCACCGTTGCTTGTAGAGCCTGAACTGCCTGATTGCGCTGGAATCCCATGGAGGTGATAATAGCTACGATTTCCTCAGGAGGTTGGTTGTCCAATCCAGTAGCACCAAAGACAGAGGCTCCAGCCCCTCCATACCCAGGTACAGCCAGCGGTTCAGCAAAATCTGAGGAAAATAATTGTACTAAAATATTTCTGGGTTTTGTCTTGAAAACAGACATTTTTGGAGCAATGTGGAAAACTACCTACAAAATTGTAAATCAAGGGATGTTGTGTAAGGCTAGACATATATGTCAAGTTAACAGAATTGGGAAGTCAGAGAGCCCATAGATCAGGTGATTTCCAAGCAGGGTAAACAACCTATTCAACAACTGTGCTGGCTATCTACACACAAAACCATAAATACAGATGCCCCTCCTCACATTACATGTAAATTCAAATCGAGATGGATTTGTCTTAAACATGGGAACTAAAGGTATTAATTTAACAATTAATTTTAATTTTTTAAAACAAAAGAAACCACAGGCATCAGTCTTTCTGACAATGGAGTATGCGGTAAATAATTTCTTGTATACAACAGAAAAAAGTATAATTCATAAAAAGTTGTGCCGGACCTCATCAAAATGAAAAAAAATATATTTAAAAGAGACCATTAAAGAAGGGAAGACATGGCAAAGCAGAAAGATGCCTCTGCAAATCATATTCTGAGAGGAAACCTATATCTAGAACTTAAAAAGAATTCTTAGAACTCCATAATAAAAAGGCAAGTAAGTCATTATATGCCCAGAATCATTAGTCACTAGGAAAATGCCTCTTAAACAACTGTGACATCCATGGTACATCCAGGAGCCACTATAACAAAATCACTCACAGTGAGAATCAGAGAGACGGATCCCTCATTCAGCATGAGACTGAAACGTGGTTCAGCACTGTGTAAAATTGCTTCACAGTTTTCAAAAAGTTAGACACAGAACTACATCAATTCTGCTCAAGAGAAACAAAAGTATAAATCCACATACACAAGAACATGTATGTTTACAGCAAGCTCTATAAATGCCAGAAAGAAGAAACAGCCCAACTGTCTATCACTTCATGATGAAAGGATACATAAACTGCAGTAGGGCTATCCAATGGAATACTATACAGCCATAAAAAAGGAAGTACCATTCATGCTACAGCGTAAGACCCTAAATATATCATGAAAGCGATAGAAACTTGACACAAAAAGCCCCATGTAATACAATTCCATTCATATGAATTGTGAAAATAGGCAAATTTATAAGAATTGTAAAATACACAGAGAGTAGACAGTGAACACGAGGCACAGGAGATCACTAGAGCATGAGAGAGATGGCTCCTGTCTGTAGCATTTCTTTTGGGTATACAAAAATATTCTAGAATGAATTAGTCACCTAATTGTGAAGTGAGTAAAATCCATGTGAATACACACTTGAGATGGGTAGACATGGCAATAGCATCTTCAAAAAGTAGATAAAAAGAAGACGCTAAGGAAAGGGCCTCATCCTAAAATCAGCCATAGGCCTAAAATCAGCAATAGGCCTGTCATACATGTATACTAACACCAAGTCTTGGGTCTCTGTGGAAAAACATTGAAACAGATGGCTATAAGCTATTGTAAACAGGCAGCTTTTGTGGAAATTTATCAGCTTGAGTAGTCATAGGCCTTGTAAATAGGTAGCCTTGACGGATAGTACCAACTTAGATAAGGACAAGTGAATCATAGGCAGAGTCATAGTGACCTGTCCCCTGATCCTTCACCCAGACAATATCCTGTTCTGAAAGATATCTGTACTCCCCCTGAACACCTACACTCTGGTGTCATCCCCTTCCCCACATCCTGCCCTTTTGTGTTTATAACACCTGTGTGAATAAGTAAAAATTATGATTTGATTTAAAAAATAAAAATATAAATACATACATACATACATACATACATACATACATACATTGGAAAGGGCCTCACTTTTTGGGTTTTCTATTTCCAGCTTGAAACAGATACTGCATCCTTCTAAGGATCTTTTGTCCGACAAACTGTGTACACCTTGAAGGGAGAAGTTACTCCAAGAAAGCTCTTGTTTAAAAGAAGACTTTATGACTGTGACTTTGCCCAGACTGTAGCAGGTTACCATCATCTTTAGGGACACAGCACTAGGAACACAAACAACAAAGCACTCTGTGTTGCCACCTACCAGGCTCCTCCATGTGCACAATAATCCAGTTGAAGGCCACCTCAGCTCCAGTGTTCCCAGTGAAGTACACAGCCTTCCTGCATGCTTCCAAAGGGAAGCCCATCTCAGCCAACTGCATCACTGAGGACTCATCGATGTCTGAGGCTGCAGAGCACAGCAGGACATCCCACAGTGAGAAACAGAACTGTGTACGTTTCAACCCCCTTATCTATAGACTGCCTGAAGACAGGTCCATTTTGTTGAGTCCTAATTTGACTTCTTTTTATGCCATCTAACTATTAAGCTATTCATAAGAAGAAATGGTATTACTACTTTAATTTCCAAATGAGGGAACTGAGGTATATAGAGTGAATTGTTCCTCACTGGCCTAGGCAGCAAGGGCAAGGTGACCAGGCAGAGCTGCTGGTTCTCAAGCCTACACTCACCCTCCTGAGCCATAGGGCCACTTAAGAAGCATAGCATTGGACCTACATTCGTTATTCATTCAACTTATAAACCCTTCCACCCAGGAATGGCTGCAACTATCCAGCACAGAACAATACTTCTTTGCTGAACTACCACAGAGAAATCTGTCATACTATGGTCTAGAGAGATGGCTCAGCAGTTAAGAGCACTTACTGCTCTTCCAGAGGACCCTGGGTCTGTTCCCAGCATTCATGTGGTGGCTCACAACCCTCTCTGCCTCTAGTTCCAGGGAATCTGACACCCTCTTCTGGCCTCTGTGGGCATCAGTTATTCACATAGTGCACAGACATTCAGGTAAGACATCTATACATATGAAATAATAAAAGTCTTTAAAACATAGCACACTAGGAACAGATTAAGACACCAAAAACATTTTAAAAGATACCTACGGTCTATCAACTGGTTCATCACGCGGTCTGGAAATGAAGGGACAGGTCATTAGTGAGAGCTAGCCAAGGCCAATAGTTTTAGAAAAGAGATCCCCAGACCCTCTCACTCCTGGTTACCCCACACACATCACCTGCAAAACACAGTTCATTACAGTAATGAGGGAAGCAGCAGGCTTGGGCACTCAGATGCAAATGAAACAGAAAGTTCTGACAGCTCGGTAAGCTAAATCATTTTGATCCCTGCATGTATTTCTAAGAACACTGTCTAGTTGCAAATCAAGGGGTCTGGCCTGAGCTTTATTGTTAGGAGCAGAATGAAAATCCACCTTGGCCTTCTCTGCTGCTCAGAGCCACCTGCCAACAGGACCCAAATCAGTGATGCAGAGTGTATTGTGTGTCTGAAGTTCACAGCTGTAGCCAGGCTTCATTCCTATGTGTCTAGGATGACCTCACAGGAAGCAAATTAGTGGTGGAACATAGTGAGTATTCCAGGCTGGTGGAGGAGAGAGTGTCCTTCCAATAGGGCAGTGGTTCTCAACCTTCTTGATGCTGTGACCCTCTTGTTGTGGTGACTCCCAACAATAAAACTATTTTTATTGCTACTTCATAACTGTAATTTTGCTACTGTTATGAATTGCAATGTAAATATTTATATGTATGATATTTGATATGCGGCCGCTGTGAAAGGGTCACTCAACCCCCCCCAGGGGTCCTGACCCACAGGTTGAGAAGCACTGCAGTAGGAGATGGTACCTTTTGAGTCATCAGGAATGACTATGGGGGGACTGATGTCAGGAAGCTCCTCTTCCCCTGGCTGCAAGCCCCTGGCTCTGAGATGGCTGATATCTAGTAGGTCTGGCATATCAATAGAAACATCTGCAAAACAAAAAATCATATTCACTGGACTCTCCAGAGCCCACAGTCAGATCATTAGAAAATCCTCTTGTGTTCACTGCATGCATGAACATAGGCAGCCTAAGGGACACTCAGCACAGCAGATTTGTCAAGCCACATGAGAGGTTATTGGAGGGCTCGAGGGAAGAGCAGAGAGTGATGGGACAGAGGTGACACACTGGACAGCAACAGGTCAGGTAAGACAGAAGTCAGAGACCGGCAGCCCAGGGTATCTGTGACCGAGACTCTTCCATTTGGTGTTCTTGAAATATGGACAAGATTTAATGTTAAAATTCAGACTTCTGGATTTCAGATACCGCAAGGCTGCAGCACATTCTGTGTTAACTATCTGAGCTTCCCTTTAGCTTCTATTCTGGACAATGGTGGCTGCTGGGACCATTTCATGCTGACCCCACTGCTCCATACTGCCCCATACAGGAACATCATGCTTATGGGAAAGGATGTCTTTCTAACCTGCCATGAAGCACAGTGGCGCCATGAGGTTGGCCTATGTACCCCTTTCCTGGATGCTGCTTTCCCTTCCTTTCACATCTGAGTTTGAAACTCCGAATTGATACTTTTTCTCAAACCATGATGATGCTAAGCTATAAATCAATCATAAAGCTCAAAAGAACTTGGCTGAATCTGAAGTGTCTTAAGCACCCATGGGTGCTCTGGGAGAAAAATAAAGCCCTCATGCCTCAGTTACTACTACATTTGACTTACTCCAATGCAAGTTCTATATGCTTAATAGCAGCAGAAAGTCAGTGCTGCGCCTATGCAAATAGGAATAGAAATGAGTCCAAGTACAACTGCAGGGCTTAGTCCTTCAGACCTGGAGCACAACTGCCTCCAAATGACGTCAGCTATGAAAATCCTACTTAAGACAGCAAGGCAGGCTGGGCATGGTAGCACATGCCTGTAGACATAGAACTTGGGACATGGAAGCAGGAAGATCTGAAGTTCAAGGCTAGCCTCATCGACACAGTGAATTCAAAGCCACCCTGGGCTATGTGAGTGTTTAAAAAAAACCTAAACAAATAAATGAAACAATAACCCGAGAACAAAAGCTAAGATTGAAAAGTTAAATTTTAAGGACCAGTAAAACTAAACACAAAGACAGACTCACAAAATGGATACAGCTGTTCCTCGAGAGAAAAATGCAGGCCCTACCTGGAGACTCCTTTAAACTGGGTCAATAAAATCTGACTTCATTTCTGTTCCTTGACAAAAATTCAAAAGAAAAAACAAACAAACCAACAAACCAAAACCCTGTCCACAGCAGTCCAAAGCCTGAGTGAATCAAGATTCTCAAGTATCTCAACCCTCCCAGAGGCCAGTGGAGAACAGAGTGGTCAGCACCCTGCCCTCAGACCCTCTCTGCTCCCTAAACTCTTCCAGCAAGAAAATCAAGAGTTTCCTGGGCATTGGGAATAGCCTAGCACAAAGGATGATCAAACTGGCACTTGGTACCCGTGAGCACCAGGCTTCCTAGGAAATCATCCTAGCTGTTCTCCCTTCTCTCTCCAGGTCCCCTTCTACGGATGTTTGGGTAACTCTTAAGACTTGTATATCGCTTTGTTGGACAAATGCCCAAACACAAATCTGTAAGAGACTGGCAAACAGTTTAAAGTCCTTGCTAGAGAAGCTATACAGAGTAAAATGTACATCCTTCCACAAGCCTGGAGGTCACTTAAGGCAGCTCACATTCAACCTGGCAGTGGAGGAAATGGCCTTTATGCTTCGTCTGGAAAATGAGCCTTCTACAATGGCCAAGGACTTGCATATTGATGAAAAGACAGTTCAGTAAAGCCCAAACCACATCCTTCTTTCAACTGTCCAATGCAAGTGATTGGGAGGAAAATTTGTATGACTTAGTTGAATATCACATATGTACAGCACTGCTGTATCTCAAAGGCAGGGAAGGCTGCTAAGAGGAAGTTATACCTCCAGCTACCTACTACTCTAAGTGTGGAGTCTGGACTGGCAATGCTAAGACCATCTAGGTGGGTTAGCAACATGGTCTCTTAGCCCACCTACACCCGCCAATCAGGATCTGCATTTTCCAAAGATCCCAGGTGACCTGTACACACAGTAGCATCTGAGATGTATTGTCACAGGGACTATACTTTCCTTCTTAGAGTCTGGTCCTTCCAGAGCTCAGTGGTGAAGGGGTGGTTAGTATATGGTGTTGCTTATTGTAGTGTTTCTCCTAGACTCTGAATAACAGGAAACAATGGGGTGGAAGTGACAGGGGCAGACATTCCCACAGCCTCTTTCTCATGCCATGTCTTGTTAAGTGGCTCACTCTATAGTTTAAGTGAAAGCATGCAAAGGATACCTACCAAATTTTCTGGGAACCCAGTCAAGACCAAAAGTGAACTTCTTTATCTGCACTACCAAGTATTCAGGGAATGAGGCAAAGCGAGATGTTCTGGGAAACACAAGGGAAGGAGATTAATCAAACAATGCAGAAAGAAAGACAATTGCCATCCATGGCTCACAGGCAGCTTTGTCTGGGGTGCCTGGTAATGCCAAGGACTGCCCTGTGGGGAAGAACCAACCAACAGTCAGTACACAGGTACTCACTCACTCACTCCAACCTCCTGGCTTTCTCCACAGCAGAAGATGCTGACAGCGGGACACGGTGATCATGGGGTACAGCTATCTCACAGTGACTCTTTGCTGCAATGCTCTGAAAAGGGCTTTTAAACTATTTAGTTTCCCAGCATCCTTGGGGTGCTCTTACCTGTGTATGTATCTGTGTATGTTCTCAGTCACGTATGCACTGTGTCTGTGACATTTCCTACGTGGTGTGGAGAAGCCAGCCTCACTCCTACTAGGCATCACTGCCTTACAGCACTGGACTGGTGCAAGGGAGGGTTGCCAGAACTTGGGTTGAGACTGACCATTACAGGGTCTCTTTAAATCCCTGGATCCCTGATAGCATGAGTCCTATAGCTAGCTCTGTTGTGGAGTAATTATCTAAGCTATCTAAACCTAAGACTTACCTTTAAAAAGATTTTAGTTTATGTGTATGGGGATTTGCCTGCATGTGTGTATATGTACCACATTTGCGCCCTGTGTCCACAGACCTAAGAAAAACGGGTCCTATCCCCAGGAACTGGAGCTACCCATGGTTATGAGACATCATGTAGGTCCTGAGAACCAGACCCTGGTCCCCTGTAAGAACAGCAAGTGCTCCAGCCCCTGAACTTGACATTTTTAAATTAACCCAGTTAATTCTGAGTTCACTTCAAACTGAAATACAGAGTATTCTGGGCTTGGGTTTATCACTTTTATGCACACACTGACTGTTCAATTTCACATCAGATCCATGCCTCTGAGTGCCCAGCTCATTCAGTCACCAATTATGTCTTTCCAGGACCTCTTTCTACTTGGCTGTCTATGTAAACAGACAATGAGCCACATTGTTTCTCAGTCTTTGGGCTAAAATCAAGTATAGACAATGAGCCAGAGATGGTACAATAGGTCCCCTTTGAAACAAAAGACTCTGAGCTTCCTCCTCCAAACCTCACTGTTTGAATTAGAGCCATTGCCTTCTATCTGGTACACATCTTTTCCCAGAATGAACAAAGCAAGCGTCAACGTATTGCTGCCCTCTGGTGCAGAATAGTAGAAATAGCACAGAGCTGACCATGGGCAAAGAGTAGAAAAGTGTGGCTTTAAGTCTTCAATAGGCTCGTAATTCACTCCAGATCCAGGTGAATCACTGACTCTTCTGAGTTTTATATCTTGAAATGAACTTACTCACATATCTGCTGCCAGGGTTGTGCTGTGCTCACTTACCCTTGTGAAAACTCCTTGACACACCAGACAGTATTGTACTAAGGAACCAGAGTGAATTCCATCAGCCCTAAAGCCTTGGACACTGACCTGGTCTATCATTGGCCTGTATCTTCCCCCAGACAAGTTACATAGCCTGCTGTGTCTCAAGTTCTCTGCCACAAGGATAGGGGACAAAAACAGGCCACAGTGCAAAGCAGCTGTGAGAGCTCAGCCTTGCAAAGGGATTGATCTAGGGTTAGCCTGGCTCTCTGAAGAAACTTAGAGTCCTTCCAATTAGGTTCTCTGATTGTCTGAGCGGTCTACATAAGCATCATTCTCATTCAAATCAGGCCGCGACCTCCAGTTTACAGAAAGCCAACAAAAGTCATCTGCTAGTATGGCATTTTCAACTGATGGGGAAAAGTTAGCTTTCAATTGTAGTGTGTGAGAGTGTGTGTGTGTGTGTGTGTGTGTGTGTGTGTGTGTGTGTGTGAAAGAGAGAGAGAGACAGAGACAGAGAGACAGAGAGAGAGAGACAGAGAGACAGAGAGAGAGAGAGAGAGAGAGAGAGAGAGAGAGAGAGAGAGAGGAAAAAGTAGATGCTCGTGGATGTGCTGGTCAAAGATCAACACTGGGTGTCTTCCTTTCTCTCTCACTCTCCACCTTAATTTTATGAGACAGTCTCTACTGGACCTGGAGCTCAGACGAGACCAGCTAGCCAGTGGGACCCCAGAATCTTCCCATGTCCACTTCCCACCACTGTGTTTACAGGCATGTCCCACCACACTCTGCTTTTTACACAAGTGACAGCGGATCCCACGCAGGCAGGTTCTCATTCCTAAGCAGCAGTCTTTAGCGACCGAGGCCTCTCCCCTACCCCAGACCTGCTCTTCTCACATTGATACCAAATCTGTGGAAATCTCATTAAATCAATAATATGCAAATGGTGACTCTGGTGCCATGACAGTTGCTGACTCTATACTGGTGGAAATAGGGTCTCAGCAGTGACTCAGTTTGAGGTTGAGACAGAGGGTGGAGGAACAATTTAAGACATGACTCTGTAATGGATAACTACCAACCACTTAAAGAAGTCTTCAAAACCCAGGTCTTAAACTCAACCACACTGCAACTATTCTGCATACATCTCAGGTTCATCTCAAGAGCGATGAGTCTCCACTCACAAGCAGTTTTTAGAAGACACCAAGTTACAGTTAAATCTGACAAAGTATTAAACTGTGCTTTGCAAAAGAATAACAAGCAGGTATAAACAAATTATTGTTGCACACTCTTTTATTCCTAAACTGAATCTGTGGATTTTTTTTCTTAGAAAGCTGTATATTTTTAATAAAGGCTATCAGAATAAAAATTCAAAAAAATCTGTATGGAAACATAATTCAGCTTTATAAAAAGTTGTTGTGGGGATTAAATTAGTCAAGCCACAGAGAGTACTCAGGATAGGTCTGGGCACTACTACCAGGTTAGCAGTTGTATGATGTCTAGTAACACTGTTCGCTAATTACAATTAAGACTAACTGTTATTAAGACATCTTATTAAGAAAAAAAATGCAAGCTGCAATGACTAACATGGTCTACTCCATAGCATTGAAAATTGGCTAAGTAGAAAAGAGTAGACCCTTTCTGGTAAATGCGCCAAAAATATGATTAGTCAACTAAATGCAAACCACATGACCCATAGCCAATACACACACTCTCTCACACAGATAGGTATGCATGCACACACACACAGAGAGGCAGGCATCCACACACACATTCACACAAATAGGCATGCACGTGCACACACACACACATCCCTCACAGAGGCAGACACATACACATACACACTCACACAGACAGGCATGTGCACACATACACACACAGGCAGGCAGGCACACACATATTCACAAAAGATCACAATAATGACAGTGATAACGCCGTCCTTCCTAAGTTACTGACAGGTACAGGCAAAGCATTTACACTGCTCAGTTCCCTTTGACATCAGTTCTATAAATAAAATCCGTAAGTTATCCCTGCTTCACAGATAGGAAGGAGGGCACTGGCAGGAGTCAGCTGGCCAAGGTCACATTCCAGCTGACCTAGAGAGTCTGCTCTGGCACCCACAGTGCTTCTCTCTCCCCACAGTGTAAGTGGGAATCTCCTCACAGCCACACTGGACAGGAGTTGGGTCTTTCTAGCACTCTGCCTAGTAAGAGCAATAATATTTGATAGGTGAATGAATGCTCCAAACAATAACAGGCTTCCCAGACACAGCCTGTCAGGATCACTTTAAAGCAGTGGTTCTCAACCTTCCCAATGCTGCAACCCTTTAATACAGTCCCTCATGTTGTGATGACCCTCTACCAAAAAATTATTTTATCGCTAATTCATAACTCTAGTTTTGCTTCTGTTATGAATCAGAATGTAAATATTTGGTATGCAGGATAGCTGATATTTGACCCTGTGAAAGAGTCATTCTCTCCCCAGAAGAGGTCTCCACCCAGAGGTTGACCTATGGCCCACCAAGATCAACCCACTCTTTCTTTCTTTCTTTGTATTGTTTGTGTTTTTTTAAATAGATATGCTATGGTGTCCAGGCTGACCTTGAACTCTCTGTTGTCTAGGCTGGCCATGAACTCACCAATCCTCCTGCCTCAGGTTTCCAAGTTCTGAGTTCCAACTACCCCACTTGGCCAGCAAGGATAGATGCCTTTTGCCTTTTTCTGGATTTTCGGACTCTGGGTCTAACAAAAGGAAGTTTCAAACTGACATTAACAAAATGTCAGTAGAGTCACAGCCTAGATTGCTAAAAGATAAATTAAAAATAAAAAATTTCAGAAGTTCACTAGCTAGCTTTACCAAATGCCAAAATTAGCATTTGAAACTATAAAGTACATAAGGACTACTAACCATGGCTATATACATGGACTCAGTGGATTACGTGGATAAACCTGGGATAGAAGTACCATCCCTGAATGCCATCAGACCAGCTTAATCTCCCAAGCATGCCACTTACTGGCCAATTGCTTATCCTTTTACTGCCCCACCTGTAAAGTAGGAGACCACTGGAGCCTATCTGTACTGCTAAGACCATATTAAATGTGATAACTCATGGATGCGAGTTTGGGCTACAGCAACACCCTGTCTCAAAACACAAGAGTAGTATGGAAAGAAAACAGCTGATAGCAAGTTCATTCCAAGCTCCTAGGTAAGCAGTAAAGAGTAGGTGTTTAGCACTAGCCTTCCTCTTTTCCACAAGGATGGTTACTTCATGTAATAACAAATTGCAATACAATGCAATACAATGCTAAATCTTCTCATGCATAGAAACGAGCTGAGGAGATGGCTTTTGGATGAAGAACTCACCTCATAGGTTTAGGGATCTGAGTTCAGATACCCCAAAATTATGTAAAGCCAGGCAGTGATATACCTCAGTAATCCCAGTGCTCCTTCAGTGAGGTGAGAGATGGTTGTCCTTTGACTTCCACAAACACACAGAGTTAAGTGTGTGCCTATTCGCAGAACACACACACACGCACGCACGCACGCACGCACGCAGAGAGAGAGAGAGAGAGAGAGAGAGAGAGAGAGAGAGAGAGCGAGCTCAACAGCTCCTGCAACAAAGCTTACCTAAGGAGAGACAGCTGATAATGGAATGAATGGCAATTCATCCTCATCTGCATGTGTACCTTCTCAAACTTAGATCGGGGCCTTTTGTTTTATTTTGCTTTGGTTTGTTAGTTTGGTTTTTTGGTTCTACTTTGACATGGTTGTAAGCCAGGTTTTGGCCTTGTTTTGTTTTCTGTATTCGAAGATCAAGCCTAGGCCTTGATCACTAAGCACATACACCACATACACTAAGCAGGAGCTCTCCCACTGAGATGCATTTCTACAAGGTCTTTTTTTAAAATAGTCTTTTTGTTTTCCCATTTCTGATACGCATCGTCTGGTCTGAAGGGTCCTGCGGGTGCTGGAGACAGCAACCAATGGCAGGCTTAGCTGCCAGACTGCAGAAAAAAAAACAACAACAAGAAAAGAGGAAATTATAGCCCTCCATCCTTCACTCTGTCAACTGAGAGCTAGGTCTCACTCTTGAAATGAGGGGCCAGAGAACATTTCAAGGTAGTATAATTCCAGAAACAAGCTTCCAAGAGCTAGGAATATAGCTGGCTGATAGAGTGTTCATTGAGCATCTATAGGATCCTGGGTCCAGTCTCCAGCACTGAAAGGGAGTGTAGAGAAAGAAAAAGCAGATGTCTTAATGAAGAGGGAAACGGACAGAAAACTGAGTGGCTAGAGCTTCGAGGAGCCCTTGATTCATGTCACTTGGCGATATGAAGTGTGTTGGCAAGAACTGGCAGTATCAAATCAATTAAGATATCAAGTGGAGAAAAGAAAATACATGTACCTGACAAACAAGCTCACAATGTGAACATGATTCTCTTGACTCAGTTGTAAGCAGCTCACCAAGCAAAGCTTCCCTGGCATGCCCAAAATTTCCCGGAGAGGCACACAATCAACTATGCTAAAACTTAACCATAAGATTACAAGATAATGCAGTGGCATTTACATATGGAAGGCTGCCAAAAGTAATTCAGTGACATCTTTACCAGTAATCATTCTTGCCCTGTGGGAACAAGGGTGTTTCTCAACTCTACTGTACTCTCTTGGCAAGAGAAAAGAAAAAAAAAGAAGGAAAAAAAAAGGAAGGAAGGAAGGAAGGAAAGAAGGAAGGAAGGAAGGAAGGAAGGAAGGAAGGAAGGAAGGAAGGAAGGGAGGGAGGGAGGGAGGAAGGAAGGAAGGAAAAGGGTGAGAGGAAGGAAGGAAGGGAGGAAGGGAGGAAGAGAGGAGAGTGAGGGGAGGAAGAAGAAAAGAGAAAGGAAAGGAAGGGAAGGGAAGAGAAGGGAAAAATTTCAACCATAAAATAAACCATAATTCTGCTTTATTAATAAAAAAAAAAAGGAGGTAGACACTCCCAATCCCACAGCATAACCCAAATCACAAGACTGTCTTATAGGTCAGCCTCATCAAGTGAAGTGAAGGACAGCTAGGTATAAGTGTACAACCTATCCCACCCTCGTGAACAAGCACTTGAGGACTTTGAGAACACCCAGCCCCCTCCCTGCCTCACTCAGCCCCCACCTCACTAGGCCCTTCTTTCCCTATCAACAGCCTGGCTTACTCACTTGACCCCTGCAGACTTGGCTTGCAGGGCACTGCTCCAGAAATCATCCACATTGTCTGGCTCAGCAAAGGCCTGAAGACAGGCACTGAATGGGATCTTGGCTCGCACCAGCTCGGGAAGGGGTCTTCTGTTGGCTTCTGCTTCCCTCCGCATTAGTTCATAGGCAATCAGCTCATCTGAGGAAGACCAAGGAAGGCAGGGACCTGCAATCACTCTTTTCCCGAGTCACATCCTATGGGGTAGTGTTTTTCCCAGTAGGTCAGGGCTGCTGCCTTGTCTGTCCATTCCAGAGAAGCCTGCCTGAAGACTCTTCCCAAGACCGACAGGCTTTGTGGAGTCAGAAACACTTTTTGTTTCCATTTTTAAAATTCTCTTTTATTTTTTGCTATTTCTCTTTGAGACCAAACAAAGGGAAGTTCAGACCGGACTGTGAGTGGGACATGAATGGCGGGCACAGGAAGCTGCTCTTCCATTTTCCCACCCTGCAGTGACCCAGGTACTGCTTCTCTACAGACTTCACACCAGAGTTCTGCAGCTGTCTGGGAGCCAGAGGCACCACCTCCCGCCTCCCCCCCAACACACACACACACAACACCCTAAGCCTCGGAAGAAACTGAGGCTGAAGGTCAAAAATAACCAAATGCTGACAGGCCTAGATTTAAAACCCTAGTCAACAAACGTGGATAAGGCCCAGAAGGAACTCATCCAAGGTGTCAGAGTTGAAGAATGATTAGGCAGGTGGAGGGGGGCGGAAGGAAGAGAAGAGACAAAGCTCCTGATGCCAACCTCAGGGTGTCCCCAAAGCGACAGGACCAAGGGAAGAACGTAAATGTGGAAATGAGAAGAACTGCCCCTGAACCCCAGACAACAGCCAGATTAGGTGTCTGTGGTTCCTCCAGCAAGTGTGACTGTGGTCCTGGGTGGTGTAAACAGAATGTCCTTGAGGATTTATCTAAGGCTCTAATCCACTGCCGGGAGGCCTCTCAGGGAAACAAATGAATTCTGAGGGAAGAGAAGTAAGTGTGCTGGGGACCTCCTCAGAGCCACGTGGACACTAACTACACAGTTAAGACACACAGGTGTCTTGAATGTCATTTCTGGTTGATTATTTCACAATAGCACAACCAAAAAGGTTCCCTCCTAATAGATCAGCTTGAGCACATATGCATCTTCTAAAACTCCTCCTAAAAGCTTTAAAAAAAAAAAAAAGCTTTTAGGCTTAAACAAATAAAGGTTAACAAATGTTAGGCATTACTAGAAATCCAGAAAGTAAGTTAGAAATCTCCTAGAGTACAGTGAATTAGACATCACAGAAATGTGAAAGCTATTAAGATGCAAATTGCTCCATTCTGTCAAGCGCTAACAACTGAATAAATAAAGCAAGAGTTAAAGGAGGGGGTCCTACGGTTATACCTGACACACAAGCCAGCACAAGAGGATCCGAACCCCAACCTTGCATGAAAGATGGTTCTGGAGTGATACCTGCTCAGCCTGAAGCCTAGGATTGCAGTGTGCCACCAATTTAAACAATGCTCCTCATTGTGCATTTAAAAAGATCGCTCTGCATCCTCAGCCTTAAACACACAGAGGACTTCCTATAGCATGTGTATTCCATTCGCAATGAGACTCTCACACCAACATTAATTTTACTGAACAGTCTTTATCACCGAGGCTGTCAGAACTGAACAGAACATGTAAAGCTGAGGAGAGTGAGGAAAAGCAATAGTTCCTTCTGATGGCTCCTATTGATTGTCGACCTGACAGGCTCTCCAACCAGCTAGGAGATAAGCCTTCAGGCACAGCTGTCAGGGATTATCTAGATTAGTTTAGCCCAGAGGGATGCCAATGAAGGATCATCTTGATTAGGTTAACTGAAGTGAGAAGATCCACCCTAAAAATGAGTCACACCATCAGTGGCCTAGACTGCACAAAAGGAGAAAGCAAGTCAAACAAGGAGCATCCAGCTCCCCGACTTGAAAAGACAATATAGCCAGCTCCTGTCAACACGACTTTCCTTTCCTGATGGAATATATGCTGTAACTTTGACTCAAAATAAGCTCATCTTTCCTTTCTTCCTTCCTTCCTCCCTCGTTCCTTTTGTCAAGCACTTTATGGCAACAAAAGGAAAACTAAGACAGCCATCATTCTCGAAATGCAACAAACCACACACTTCATAGCCTTATATACCTTGTATAATGAGCAAGAATGTAAACATAGTTCAAAGCTGTATGCACTTACAGAAAAATAAAAATAATTTCATCTTAAATCAACAGAATCATCTGTAGGGGTTGGTTCTGATGCTAAGGTCCTGTTTCCCAATTGGTTCTTGATTCATCAATAAAAACACCAGCGACCAATGACTAAGGATGGAGACAGAGTTGTTGGGGAAGGCACAGGTAGAGCTAAGGGGGGTTAGAGGGAAGCCTGGAGTGGTGGTAGAAGATAAAGCCACCAGTTTTCGGTTTGGACTCTATCCAAATATGTCTGGGGTGACAGGAGAGGTTAGGCAGTGCTCAATCATTGAGTTAGCAAAGGCATTCTAAGATTAACTGGTGTGTGTGTGTGTGTGTGTGTGTGTGTATGTGTGTGTGTGTGTTGTTTTTTTATCGGTGGAGTCAAAGTAATCTGAATGGGGCCTGGTAGCTCAGCCAATTCCTGGAGTTCAGGCTGAGTAGCAAAAGCTACATGAAACAATCATCACTTTCCAATATTATAGTAAATTAAATCTCCCCCTCAAATAAGTAGCCATAGGAACTTGGAGAGTGTTGACCTTTACATGGATGGCAAGAACCCAAAAATGAGCAATCCAACAGCCATTTTGCCTTTTCTTCTCTAAAACACTGACTGTAAGGAAGTCCATCCATCCATCCATCCATCCATCCATCCATCCATCCATCCTATGAGCTCTGACTGACAGCACGGGGAGGAGCCATGCCCTAGAAAGGCTACATGGAGAATCCTTTCCTCCATTTCAAAGTCCAAACATTCTTCTATTGGGCCTCACTGCTACAAAACTTGTGCTTGCCACAAGTTACCTCCAGAAGCCCTGTCTTAAAAACCCAGATGTAAAGCTTGGTAGCTTCCCAAGATTGCACATCTAACATCCAGAGGTGCATTTCCACCAAGCTTTACACTACAGCATATTACCAATGACAAGAGAGAATCTCGTACCCACATCACCAAACAATCTGCCCACAATTTTGCTGACTAACCATGAACCACAGTCTCTGGGTTCCAAAGTAGCTCCTGTCTATAGCACTTCTACAAAGCCTGCCAGGATACACTTTGGCCCTCCATGGAAAGTCACATGGGGATTTAAAAAAAGATGGAGGGGCGGTGCCACCCAAGCACAGCCCCATCTCAGTGACTGGCACCTCATCTCTGGTGTAGGTCTCAATGAATGGAGACACACATAGTTCTTTTCTCGTGGAGGACTGTTACCTTTGTTAGTTGCTGCCTCCATGGCCACAGGTAACTGCATAAGGTAGTCCACCCTCTCCGTGTAGCGGACCTTTCTGGTCTGACAGCATTGAATTCGCTCCTCCACCAAAAACCGGAAAACATCACTTGGGTTTTCTGAGCCAATTCGATTCCTCTGAAGGTCAGATAATACCAGGTTAGCAGGCGCATAGAAATGAAGCTATGAAAGAAAAATAGCTTATCTCTGATTCTGGCATCAAGGTCTTACTTTACCAAGTATTATCAGAGTATAATACCAGTATGGACCAGACTAAGACACTGGGATTTATATAGTGTCCCCAAATGAGTTGCATGGTACTATTACAGAGCCATTAACCATAGACGCCAGATAGATGGGTATGAGTGTAATTAAAGGAAGTCAGGATAAGAAGTTAATGAAATAAAAAGAGGAAAAAATATTGTCCTGGGAAAATCAAGGTATATTTGATACAATTTCAAATGCATTTGATGTAAACTATATGCAAATAAAGAAACCATGCTGTATTAGGATACTTAAGAATATGGTAATATTCTTCCAACAGATTAAGGGAAAACATTGCTCACAAACACAGAGAATGCATACATGGTTGGGAAATGACTGAAGGAAGGGTCAGCCGCCAAGATGTTAACAGCAGAAGTTGCTACTCTGGAAGTTGCTACTCTGGCAGCTCTGATTTTCTCCTCTGAGTTTTCTTCCTTTTCCATACAAGACACTTTCATACCCAGGCAGGGAGGCTGCTTGTTTGTTTTCTTTTGTTTTAAGGTGAATGAAAGGCTTTACTCAGGAATTCTTCATGGCTTCTGTGTGATTCAGCTCTGTTGCATTGGAAGTGGGATCACTTGAACCTGGGTATCAAATACCTGGAGAGGCTCTCAAGGGGCTCTGTCCAGAGACCAAACACTGTTGGGAGCTGATCTGGTGTGGTGTAATATGAATGCTAAATTTTGAACACCAAGATCTGGTTGCCTCCAAGACAAGTGAATTCTCACATAAACCAGCCTTTGCTGTGAAAACCTTGCTCTGTGAAAACCTTGCTCTCCAAATTAAAGCTCTTGGTTTAAAAAAAAAAAAAGTGGCTACAGCCAGTTACTTGGGAGAAGAGAGGTAGGCAGGGCTTTGGTTACTAAGATAGGGGTCACAGGTAGGGAGAGCAAAAGGAGGAAGAAGGGAGAGGAGAAAGAGAGGGAGAGAGCAGGAGGTCTCCATTAGACATGATGGACCAGGAGCACATGCCTGAGTGAAATGAAGCCTGAGTACAGACTGATGGAACAGAAATAACGTGGGTAAGACAGTACGTACTGAGGAGCACAGCTGGAAAAGTAGCCAGTCTAGCACTAGAAAGATCGATTGGGTAATTCCCCCCAGTAATTGTGTTAAAATTGAATAACTAAATCCAAGCCTCATTCTCTCATTTGGGAGCTAGATAGAAATAAATTTATTAATTTACATTTGATAACCAATATAACAGCATAAAACTAAACTTAAAAAGTTCCATGTGAAGACAATACAAGCACTCCCCAGGAAGACAGTAGTTTCCTAGCGCTGTATTTCATAGATGGCCCGGTCCAACATGGCTGGGACACAAGGCTGGGACAACAGTGAGTAGCAAGCTAACTCATGGATTCAGAACTGCACTACGGCTTCCCTCAGGTTTTCCTCAAAGCACTGGCCTGCTCAGGAGGGGTCAGGAGCCAATGAGGCAGGTCCTGGTTACAAGTGGAAGATCGAAATGCCTCTTGTCTGTAAGCAGAAAGACAGACAGGGGCCATGGCCATGCACAGCAGAACATCTGAGCTGAAATGTAGACTAAGAGACACACAGAAGATATGCAAAGCAATGGAACTTCTGATCATGTAAAAAATGTTTAAAAATCATGCTTTTATGCTAAAGAAAGACAGACACTGGGTATAAAACAGCATAGACATAATAAAGTCTCCAAAGAAGAGAAAAAGAGAAATAGATAAAAAACGTTTTCAAAGGTACATACATACTAAAATAAACAAACAAATAAATAAGCTGAACACAATCAAAAATTAAAAATTTAAAAATAAAATACATCTTCATATATATATTTACATATTAAAAGATAGAGAACATTGTCAATAGGGGCATTTTGACTCCATGTAAATTTGCTTTGACTATCAACATACAAATAATAATAATAATAATAATAATAATAGGTTCAGTAATAAATATAGTTCTATGTATCCTTTTTAGAAAGATCAAACGAAAGCTGATAAAGAAAGAACTGGTGAATCAGATCAACATATATATGTAATAAGTTCAGAATGTAAAACAGGAATTATGCTGAGAAGGAGATTTTGTATTTCTTCCAACGGGAAAAGAAAGCTGTCTCCCATCCAAATTGATAAAAATCAGATTTGACAGGGGAGACCTCCTGAAGATCTTGGCTAGAGACAAAAGGAAAGAGATCAAGAAGACCAAACAAGGCAGGTCACCACATTTGCGACCAGCTAAGACACAAATATCTGTGTGTAATCAATGAATAAACATTATTAGCTACGAAGTCCTCAGGACTAATCATGAAAATTTATATTGCAGTTTGGCTACAATCCAAACTAGTTTATGATAGAGACAGATACACTTCACCTGCTCAAAGATCAAAAAACTCTCCATTAACTGATCTATGCACCTTGCATGTTCCATATATATGTTAATACAGAGCTATTTATGCTGAGGGCCATGCAGGAGGAACAACAAACTGCTTTAGAACTCATGGAATGCTGCCCAGTGGTTAGCACATCCAAGTGAGTGAGCTTCGGTGAGGAATGGCCCAGAGAACTACGTGTCCTGAGGACTTCATACTGTTACAGAGTTCTGCTCTACTTGCTACCCTCTTGATCTAAGAACTGTATGGAAACTCTAAAGGGGAATTGAGCCCCTCACTGCACAGTATCTCTGGCACTCACAGTAATAATGCTTGGTCTCTTTCAGGCATTGCTGCTGGAGCAGATTAATGATTCAATCCCCACTCTAGGAAAGAACTTAGAGCCTGTAGATGGTCAGCTATGACCTTAGAAAGTATTTGGAATAATGAAATTGTTAGTGAAGTTAGGTTACGATGGTTTTGCTCCTGGCTCTGATGTAGAAATATCTTAGGGGAAGGCACACTCTGAATAGTAAGCTAGGGACTTGCTATGGTCAGAGAACAAGAACAATGGCAGCACTGGCTGACGTGACTCTCACTGAGGCTGGACTGGTGACAACTGATTACCTTCTACCGAGTTTTGCCCTCAGCTTCCTGATATCATTTAATAAGAATTGATGATAAATAGTCTTCATTCTGAGGATTTAAAGTAGATATGACTGATTTTTAAATAAAAATTTAGATTTGTAATTCTTTTAAGAGTCTTACAAAATTACTTTTAAAGATAAATAATAAAATAATTACTCCTTTCTTTGTAACCGCAATTTGCAGCCTGCCAGTAAGAGAAACTGACTGAGAAAACTACTTTGCTTGCTCACACCTTGTTAATCTATAACAAGTTGCTTAGTTACAAATGTACCTAGGACTTTGAAGATAATTTGTCTTTTTTACCTGTACTATAAAAATGTTATTTCTTATAAACTTTTGGGGAACATACTGTTTTTTCATAACTATCCACTAGAAGAAAACTAAAATGTAATCACATTGTAATTTTGCACTGCTTGAAAGATTTTGCTGGGATATATGAGCTGTGGGAGAAAGAATAAAGTGGTTGGACACTGTTCCTTCTATCCATCAACTGTACATTTATATGTGTATATGTCTACGTGTGAAATGCTTGCAGACTGCTTGCTGGGGCTTTGCTCCAGCTATTCACTGTGTCAATGTGTATATGTCTGTCTGTCTGCAGGTCTGTATGCATGTCTGTATGCACGGATGCATAAATGGATGTATGTATGCATGCATCTATGTATGTATTTATATGCATGAAGTTACTGAAGTCTGCCTTTTCCTTCCTTTACTCTGTATGTGTACATGTGAATTTCCTCACTTTCCTTTTCTTTCTTTCTGGCTCCAAGGAGTTAAAAGAGTTCAGAGCTTTTCCACTGGCTACAGGGAATGCCGACCCCAGTAAATTAAGTTGGTTTTTCCCCCACTCAGAGAAAAGTCTGCTGAATAATTTCTCTAATCACTGGCTGCCATAGGCAGCAGTCCCAGTCGATATCTGGACTGACCCCCAAGAGCAGCTGTAAGCACTGACCCCCACCGGCTGCCTACCTCGGTTTACCTCCTGGATGCCAAAGCTTTTCATTGGTATGTATACTACTTTTGAGAGCTTATATGTTCACAGATATAACAACCAGACAAACTGTTCTAACAGGATCCACCCTCAGGGATGCTGTGATCTGAGGCACACTGTTCCAGCATTCTGTTGTTTCCTTAAAAGACTAGCTTCCAGGACAACTTCACAGCAACTAGCTCAAATCGTCCAACATCACAGACTATTCCAGTCAGGACTTAATTTAAAGCTGCACTTTCCCAGCATACAGAGACTAGACAATAAATGCTACAGCTAGCTTTCTCAAGACTAACCATTATTCAAATTTGGAGCAGGGGGCCAAAAAGAAATACTTCACCCCAAATCAGCGGGAAGCAGTTTTAAGAGAGCAATGTCCCATTCACTTAAGGTAGGGTAGGTAGTTTTTGGTGTTCTATTGGGTGAAAGATGCTTTTCATTATAATAGGATTGGTTACAAGTTATTAAATGGTCTTGATCAGAGAGAAAAACAATGTATAGAAGGTTAGACTTGGGGATTTCTCTCCTTTTCTTTTCTCTATCCTTCTTTCCTTCTTATGTAGGGGGAAAGGGCTTGAAAAGAAAAATGTGAAATATAGGAATAATAGGAAAAAATGGGTAGATTATGAAATCTACTCTTCAACCAAATAACACTTTATAGTCAATAATCTTACATTGTTATATATCTCTATACAGTGATACATATTTAGATTACATTTTGTTACATTGTTATAGATCTTTGTATGCTGATATGTATTAAAATTATATTTTGATATTGATATATATCTTTGTATAATGATGCAAAGATTAAGGTTGGTTTTTGTAATAACATACTATATGCACTGTACCTAGATGATGACACTTACTAATGTAAAGTTCTAGTCCCTTTTAGAGCTACTATTACAAATTTTTAGGATACTTAAGAAATGTAAGTTAATAATCAGATACTCAAACCCATGATTATGTTAGATACTAGACTAGTTTATTAAAAAATATACTTCCTAGGTTGAACAGAGTAAATAGCTAAAAACAAACAAAGTTTGCCTACTCAGATATGCTAAGAATAGATACATGGTCTTCTAAAACATCAGAGACTTATTTACCATTTAAAGATGTTTTTAATAATTTAAGGCCTTTTTGACAATGAGACATGTCAGTTCCTGGCATTACCCCCATTCAACTTGAAAGAAGACATAAGCATAGAAGAACCTCCTCCATTTGGAGTTTGCTTCAAAGATAGCAAGCTACCACTGGAAACAACTGCCCTTGCTCCGACTGCAGACAAAATGCTGTCAGAAATGAGCAAACATGATGCAGGAAAGTCAACTGTTAAATTCTGCCAAGACAGGGTAAGCAGACCTTCATAATTCCTGCTCCACAGAAAAGTCTGTCCAATATTCTGGGACAGAAAGCTAAAGATAGATGCTGTAACATTTTATAGAAATTCTGGGGGATTTTTCAAGCAACCAACTTTCTCTGTCATTTCTATAGCTTTGGAAGCTGCTTGCCTGCACTTCCTGCACACTCAGGTAATATTTATTCCTTCTCAGGTCTCTGATGGGGTTGAAGACTAGATAGTTACAGTCTCACAATTAAGCTTAAGTTGTTTAGGACTTAAAAAGATATTTTTAGGTCTAAGAAAATGTTTTTAGGTTAGTAATACAAGTAAATGATAAAAAATGACTTAGGTACAAAACTCTAAACTCACCAAGATAGAGTAAATAATAAAATACTTTACCCAAAATTGCCAAAAACAGATGGACTGGACATTATAAATGTAACTCCTACCTAATAGTTTTCATAATTGTTTCATATTTATTACATGTCATTTATTACTATAAGAGAAAGAGTCTTTTCATTTAAACAAAAAGGAGGAAATGTTGGGGGTTGGTCTGGTGCTGTGTATAGAAATGCTAAATTTCTTTTTTTTTTTTTTTTTTTTTTTGGTTTGGTTTTTCTAGACAGGATTTCTCTGTGTAGCCCTGGCTGTCCTGGAACTCACTCTGTAGACCAGGCTAGCCTCGAACTCTCAAACTCAGAAATCCGCCTGCCTCTGCCTCCCAAGTGCTAGGATTAAAGGTGTGCGCCACCACTGCCCGGCTGAAATGCTAAATTTCAAACCCCAAGATCTGGTTGTACCCAGTCAGGCAAATTCTCACATACACCAACCTTTGTTGTGTAAACCTTGCTCCCCAATTTAAAGCTATTGGTTAAATAAAAGTGGCTACAACAAATTACCGGGTAGAAGAGGTAGTCAGGGCTTTAATTACTGGTATAGGGGTCACATGTAGGGACCACGAAGAGAGTGAAAGGAGGGGGAAAAAGGGAGAGGAGTAGGAGAAAGAGAGGGAGAGAACAGGAGGGCTCCCTTAGACATGATGGACCATGAGCACATGCCTGAGTGAAATGGACCCTGAGGTACAGACTGATGGAGCAGAAACAACCTGGTGAGACTCACATAGCAAGTACTAGGAAGTGCACCTGGGGAAGTAGCCAGTCTAGCACTAGAAACATAGATTACGGGTAATTCCCTCAGTAATAAATAAATCCTAGCTTCAGTCTCTTTCACCTGAAAGCTAGTCAGAGATAGAATTACATTTATTAATTTACAAAACACACCAATATAACACACACAGCATGAAAAACATACAATCCAGCAGCACCTGGAACTCAAATTTAAGTGGCTGCCACATCAAGTATGCATAGCAGAGATAGCCACCAAGAGGTCCAGTGAGTGACTGAGGTGAAGAGAGAAGGGGGCATTTGATCAAGCCATCACCACAGCAGCTTGGTACATTTCTGACCTCCTCAATGGATGTTCTCAAGACTTACCTCTACCAGATTGACCAAGTGCAAGAAAAACTCCTGGGCATCCTGCTGTCTGTTGGAGGAGAATTCTGGGTGGCTCTTGCTGACAAAGGCCTTGAACATGCGTGGAGAGATCCCATTCTGCTGAGGCTATGGTATAAAGACAAAATCACCTTACATATGTGAAAACCTGCTATCATTATTCTGCTAAAGGGACATCGCAAGAAAATGACTCCTGCTGACATACTGCTATATTCGCAGATCAGAGCCTCACTCGGCCCTCATCAGAGAAGCTTCTTGCCACGGCTGCTGATTAACCATCTGGACCATCATATGGAGACCCAAAACTGGACAGTGACAGAGAGTAAGGGATTTTATAAAGCACCTAGTCCTAAATGGTAAGTCTTTGTCAAACTCTTCCCTTCAAGGATTAGGGGTCTAAGTCTTTGTCAAACTCTTCCCTTCAAGGATTAGGGCTCTATGCAGAAGAGGAGGCAGAAACATTGTAAGCACCAGAAGTGCTGAACAACTCCAAGGAAACAGAGTCTTCCAGACACAGCATGACTGATGCACATATGAACTCACAGAGACTGTGACAGCATTCCCAGAACCTACAGAGGCTCAGCCTAGGTAAAATCCCAGCACTGAAAGGGGGAAGTGGATGCACAATGCCTGCCTCTAACACAGAACCTGTCTGCAGTGATACCTGCTGATAATGGAGTATCAACAACACTCCAGAGCAGGCCCTATGGAGAGTACCATAGGGAGTAGTCAGAAACACAAAATAAACTCCAGATTTTGTTTTGTTTTAAAATTTTGTCTTACTGGAGTTTTTGTTTGTTTGACTTTTAGTTTTTGTTTTCTTTTTAGAGAAAGAAGTTGAGTAGGTAAAAATCTGAGAGGAGTTAAAGGAGGGGAAAAATATGATTGAAATATAGTGTATGAAGTAAGAAAATAAAAACACTAAATTCAAAAAATCAGTAGCCAGCCCCTCCCCCCATGTACATTTGAAGCCTGAATGGCAAGTTGGTTTGGTCTACCTGTGAATTCTACTTTTCCAATGAGAAAAAAAGTAACCATGACAAAAAGCAGCCTCTACGGGGTACTTAGCACATCTCAGACACTGCTCTATAAGCTTTGTGAGAGCATGGTTGGCTCAGTCAGTAAAGTGTTCATCTAGCCTGTATCAAGCCTGGGACTTCATCCCCAGCACCACAGAAAGCAGGCGTGGTGGCATACATCTGTAATCCCAGCACTCAGGAGGAAGAGGCAAAAGTTCAGATCAGAAGTTCAATGGTACTCTTAGCTGCATAACAAGTTCAGGACTATCCTGGGATCCATGAGACTGTCTAAAAATATATAGACACATATGTATACATATATGTGTGTGGATGGATATAGAGAGGGACACATACATATTGAAACCTTCATACCAAAACTTTACATAAAAACCAATTAGGACTCCTGATATGGACCCAGAGGTAAGGATGGTGGGTGGCCAAGGCTCCACTTTGTAAACAGGCATGAAGCCCACTGTCTTGGTTGTAAGCTACCTCTTAATGACTCACTTTGTAAAATGGTGACCCAGAGTCTCCAAAATAGAAATCACCAAGGGAAACTGTGGTATGACTAGCGAACTGTATTTACTTTCTCCATCAGTAAGTAAAAATGAGACCAACTAAAATTAGAGAGAGGACCACAGTACTCAGACTCTCTCCCAGATTCTCATGCATGACTTTGCAACAACATACAGGCATACAGCCAGGCTGTCCACTCACTACCCCAGAGCCTGGTGTTTTAATTAATAAGGAGGAAGAGAGCTAGCTGAAGGCTTCCAGCACATCGGAGCAATGGTTGGCGATATTTCTGGCCACACATACATCTCAACCTGTCCCTAACACAAGATTACAAGAAAGTTGCTTGTCAGTTTCAGTACTGTAGAGTAATTGCAGAAAGGAGTGCTAGCATTATCGTGACTGAGATGGTGGAAATGGATCAGTGCTCAGTGTGAAGGCAGCATGGATGCACCAGTGCCATGGATGGAAAGTTCTACTGGCAGCCTCTTCTCCAGCAGCTACACCTCAGGCCCAACTGTGAGAGTGCTAACGCTGTATCCTCGGCAGCCTTTTCTCCTCCTCCTATCTGATGTAAAACAACCAGCCTGAAGCTGGTTAATTATAGCTATGGAATAGCATGGTGGAGGAAAACAACCTGGAAAGACACTGTGGCTATGGTTTGATTCACTTAGAAACACCACTGTCATGTATCTATGTGCAATGAAATGTGCTTTTTCTTGATTTAAAAAAAAAAAAAAACCAAGAATGTTACATTTGCTCAACGAAGTAAATATAAATTAAAGCAAAGCTCCATGCTTAAAGCTAAAATCCTACCACCTCTCAGTGCAGCAGGATACCGGTTACCTCAGGTGATGTTAAACCCACAGTGGTGCCAAAATGATTTAATTTGGGAACCAGCTAAGCTGTCCAGGACACTGTTTCTCAGAATACACAACTTCAATACTTCAAACATGCTATTTGCATAAGAAAAAGATTCGAAAGCACTTGTCTCTACCAAGCAAGGCAGAGGCTGCCCCCAAAAAACCTACCCAAGGCCCAGCATAACCTGAACAATGTCTCAGAACAATGAGATCAAAACACATTTTTTAAAAAATCAATCATCGTTCCTTCAAAGTTTCATAGAAGCTAAAGAACGAAGCCTGGGTGATCCACCCTGTACCCAAACACACCTTCCACTGGGTCTGCAGTAAAGATCCCCTCATGGTCTGATGGATTTATAGCCTTTCTATTGCAATGCTGGGTAACAAGGCACTCAGAGAAGGTGTGTTCTCCCTATCCACTCCTTGACTCTCTTGGGCTCTCTAACAAAGCATCTGTTTCCCTCCCTCCCTTCTTCCTAACCTGCTTCCTTTCCCCATCCAGATACCTATGTGGATACACTCCCTTCATCCTCCTTCTCTCCTTTGCCCACCCCCACCAGCAGCTGTCTCCATATGACCAAGCAGGAGCTCACTTCTCATCCTGCTCTTAAATTACCATAGTAGTTAAGGACAGCTGACCTAACGGAAGGGGGTGGGCACAGAGGTCACAAACTGGAGACCCAGCATGCGACAGGCCTGGGCACTAAGTGAACAAGTGAACTCAGGTATTATGAACAGCAGATGGGAATGTGGGTCTGGGTTTCACTCAAGATATGTGTGGCCATAAACGCAAGGCATGCTGTATCCAGCTACACAGACTGCACTGCACATTGTCATAGGGCACCAATCAAAAAAGAGCAGGCTGCAAGCAGTTCCCTCTGGAGCTGTGTAACAGAAGTGCAGGGAGAAAATAGCAGACCAGGATGTACATGGAGATCCATCAAGCCCAACTTTCAGTCTATCAATTAGTAAATAGCTAACTAACCTTCCCTGGTTGAGCATGCTGGGAAACAACTCATAACTTTCCAACAGCAAGAAGTTAACAGAAATTGTTAATCCTCAGCTCTAGGGAGGGGCTGAGAAAGCCATGTGCTGTGGTTTAACAAAAGAGAACCTGTAGCAAGCATTCTGAAAGGTGAACAAGGAGAATCAAGAGTTCAGAGTGGGCCTGTAAAGATCAGGAAGCTCAGGAAACTTACAAGACTCAGGAAGGTTCAACACTTAAAAGACGATGTTCTGGAGTGTGGGGGGGGGGGGGTAGGTGGGGGTTACATCCACAGAGAAGAAGGAGGAGGGGTAAGGGGATGGGGGGTTCCCGGGTGGGTGGGGGATGGGGTAAGGGGATAACATATGAAATGTAAATAAAATATCCAATAAAAAAAAAAAGACGATGTTCTATAAGCAATGAATAATTCTGAGGAAGAGGAAGCTCTTCAATAGAGCTGTCAGCAAATTGGACAGACAACTATAGGGATGCTGCTTGCCTGAGTCATTGCCCTTGCTGGGGTGGGCTGGCTTTGAGGCATCCACACTCCTCTCATCCTGATTCCTCTAAATACTCTCCAAGAAACCCATTGGTTCACGAAAGTAAACTTGGATAGATCCTTACTCTCGTCTGTTATGGGTACCCCACCTGTCCATATCTCTGCAGGAAAAGTTATACAACACTGGCCTACAGGATGAGAGTCTTTCTAGACGGAAGAAAGTGGCTAGAGAGGGAGTGGTAAGGAAGAAATGGAGAGAGGGAAGGAGGAAGACAGGAGACCTAGGAAAATATCTGGAACTTAAGATTAAAAAAAAAAACACAAGCTAGGCAGTGGTAGTGCACACCTTTACACCTAGCACTTGGGAGGCAAAGGCAAGTGAATCTACTTGAGTCTGAGGCCAGCCTGGTCTACAGACTGAGTTCCAGGACAGCCAGGGCTACATAGAGAAACCCTGACTCAGGGAAAACAAAACAAAATAACAAAAAAATAAATGAAAAACAAAAAAACTAACAAAAACAAGCCCTGACTGGTATGGGGGAGGTGGTTAGTTTTTAAGCTTCGTGCTTCCAGTCCCACTTCTGCCTAAGAAAATCATGAATGAAGGCACACATATGGCCCCTGTTAACCCCAGACAGTGGGAACTCTGACGCTGCCCTTTCCTTACCAGTGTTTGTAAGAACTCAGGGACAAGGCTCACTCACAGTATCCTGACAGCTCACTGAATTTACAACAGCTCTTTGCCAACCGGTGGAATCCCACATCACTAAGCAAAGTCAACCTGGCACTCGGGGACACATACCTTGTGTTCCTCCTTCATCACCTGTTCAATGAGCTCGGATTTCACAGGAGGCTTCGAGTACTGGCCAGAGAGGAGGCCATGTCCCAACTTAGTCCTAGCCAGGAGAGAGACAAACAATAAAGAGGCCGCTGCTGTTTCCCACAGAGATGTGAAGATGACCCATGACTTCTTGTAGCGGGGCTGCTCTCTATCCGGATTCCTCACAAACAGCTTGATATTCTGACTCCACTTTCAAAGTTTCCTCAGTACTTTATAACTTTATTAATCTCTTCTTATAAAGGTAACACACACCCATTCTAGAACACTTAAAAATACAGAAAATAAAGAAAAAAAAAGAATTGCCTTCAACTCAGCAGTAACCAATGCAAACACTCAATCGGAAACTTAAAACACAGCACTGGGCACTTACATCTGTGTGTTGAAGTCCTGCGTTGGATCTAACGGCGAGTAGTCAAATATCCTTGGGAGGTTTCCTACATACCTAGGAGACAACAGCATGATCACCACATAGAAATGGGACAACAGAAGCAAGCTGTCACTCTATGGCCACCCAGCTGAGGAAAGGCTTTCCTGAGTTCCTCCCTCAGAGCAGACTCATGAGCCATCCCCAAATCCAAAAGCTTCCATCGATGGGTTTTACCTTCCTTAGAGCAGTACCCTTCAGATGTGCCAGTCTCCTCACCTGAGACACAAGCTTAGGATTTTGAATTCTGCCAACAGTTCCCTACAATCATTCTGACATATCAGAAACCATGTGGTCACAGTCAGTGCTTCAAAAACAAACCACATTCAGCAGACGGGGTGGTTAAGGCAAGAGGGTTGCAAGTTCAAGGCCAGCCTTCTTGTGCTACAGAGTAAGACCTGGTCCCGTGCAAAATAGGTAAGGTTATTGACAGCTTTCATCTTCACCCAAAGTGATGAGCATATCCTTAACTCTGCCTAGCTCAGCTGCAGACTTCCTTCTCTGTCTTTGTAGTCTTTGTCTTGCCTGTGAATTCTGCTCTATCACTTTATTGAAAGTCTGCATGCTCAATAACAAACCACTATGGCCTAACATCAATAATAATCTGACTGGAATTTGTCCAGAAAGTTGTATCCTTATGTTTCCTCACAATGATGCTCCTTCCTAAGCCTGACCATGCTCTTTGTTAGACTCCTCTACTTGGCCTTGTTGGAGTCATGCCCAAGTCCTTCACCATGGCCCATCTTGAATAGAGATCTGCTATATTATCTTAGCAAATATTTATGTAACATTTTCCTTTACTGTTGGGAATCTTGCCGACAATTTTGAAATGAAGGTATCAGCAATGACACCTACCCTTTCTTGAGGTAAGCCTTTCTTGAGAAAAGGCTTCCTGTTTGGCTGAGGAATTCATCACTGCATCCCTATGAGCAAGGGGTTGACACTGCCATTATCGCATGAGAGAAATAAGAACTTGGGGTATCATTTTCCTAGGTAGCATCCAAGTCACCCACAAGTAAGTGATGAAGCCCAAGATCACACACACACACACACACACACACACACACACACATATACACACACATACACACACACACACACAAACACACACACACATATACACACACATACACACACACACACACA
>NW_021604564.1:17193995-17195860 GCF_004785775.1 Grammomys surdaster | reverse complement strand
GGCTCCAAAGCTGAGTTCTGAAACTTTGCAGGCTGTCACTGTATGGCTACCCTTTCTCCCAGCAGGCCACGATCTTAACAAAACACTACTAGCCTTAACTCGACATCTGATATCAACATGTCCCTCCCTCCACTCCCACAGTTCATTGCCTCTTCACCCTCTCTACTTTTTGTTGTTCTTTTGTTGTGATTTATTTGAGACAAGGTGTTGTCACTCTACAGCCCAGGCTGTCCTGTGGCCTCATGAAGCTTATCCTTGTCCACTTCTCTGATCTCATTTGTAAGCTCTCCCCCTGTCCAAGATGCTCTAAGCTGCTCACCATCCTCACCCCTGCTTCAAGACCAGGCCATTGTTGTCTCTTTCCTAGATGCTTGGTAACTTCCTCAGGTCTGTTGGAAGCCTCCTCCCCAGACTGGGCAAAAAGAAGAATGGCAACTCACCATCACCCTCCCAGTTCCCTGTTGATGGCTCAACTTCTTAGACGCCATTGTTAGCTGGAATTACACAGTTTGTTTATATTCTTCATGATTATCTGTGAGTCAAGCGTCCATATCAAAATCTAATCTATGCAAAGATGGAGACTCCACATAGTCAGTATCTACAGTAACAGAACAGTGTCTGACATGGGAAACATTTGGTACACATTTACTGAATAAACGGACTCATATCATCTATGAACTTAAGGTCCCAGGAAAAAAGAAAAGCCGTACCTGAGTTATAGATTCTACAAGCAAATGTTTGAACTTAAAAGATTATCGACAGTTAAAATGTAACAGAGCAGAGCTAAATTATCTTGGGCTACTTTTAGTTCCTTTGAAAGCCATTCATTGCCCATTCATGTAATGCATCTAACCTAACATCCTATAACTATTAAGGTCTTTACAATGCATTCTTAGTAGACTACTAGCTTCCACAAATCCCAAAGCTAAAATGTCATCAGACAATATCTGATACCTATAGTAAAGATGCCCCCTCTCTGCTGTCTACCTGTGGTCCTCAACAACGCATTGGATTTATGACTTTCTCTGTTCCATAACCAATAAAATTCTATGTGACTAGTCCACAGTGAGCTTGTCTTTTGGGGCAACCTGAATACATGTTCTTTGGACATGGTCACATGTTTGACTCTGAGTAAACAATCTGTATTCCTTTGGAGATGAGAGCTATGCTTACACACTGAAATGTCACATCACCAATTTTATCAAACAATTACCAATAACCAAACAGGAAATGCACTACCAAACTTGGATGCCTGTCCCCAAAGGCCACATGTTGTTAAAGGCTGGTTCCCCAGCCTGTGACATTATTGGAAAGTGGAGCCTAGTGTGAGGACATAAAGTCACTGAGGAAATGCCTTCAGGAGTCAGTGGGAGCTCTCCACCCACACGAAATGCCCACGAATGACTCCTGTCCACACATTATTGCAACCATGTACTATGTGAACTAGCTGGTTCTGTGTGTCAACTTGACATAAGCAAGAGTCATCAAAGAGAAAGGAGCCTCAGTTGAAAAAATGTCCCCATAAGATACATTGTAGGGCATTTTCTCAATTAGTGACCATGGAGGAGGCTCCAGCCTATTGTGGGTGGTGCCATGCCTGGGCTGGTGGTGCTGGGGTCCATAAGAAAACCATGTGAAGCAAGCCATGTGAAGCAAGCCACTAGGCAGTACCCCTATATGGCCTCTGCAACAGTTCCTACCTCCAGGTTCAAGTCCTGTTTCAGTTCCTGTCCTGAGTTCCTCCAATAATAGACTATGATCTAGAAGTATAAGCCAAATAAACCCTTTCCTCCCCAACTTGTTGGGTCGTTTGTTTGCTTGCTTGCTTGCTTGCTTGCTTGCTTGCTTGCTTGCTTGCTTGCTTG
>NW_021604564.1:17192716-17193985 GCF_004785775.1 Grammomys surdaster | reverse complement strand
TTGCTTGCTTGCTTGCTTGCTTGCTTGCTTGCTTGCTTGCTTGCTTGTTTTAAGTCATAGTGCTTCATCACAGCAATAGAAACCCTAACTAAGACACTATCCCAAAGGCCCAAAGCAGTGCAACCAATTGGTCAAGAATAGAGAGACATAGCCGGGCAGTGGTGGTGCACGCCTTTAATCCCAGCACTTGGGAGGCAGAAGCAGGCAAATTTCTGAGTTCAAGGCCAGCCTGGTTTACAGAGTGAGTTCCAGGACAGCCAGAGCTATAAAGAGAAATCCTGTCTTGAAAAACCAAAAAAAAAAAAAAAGAATAGAGAGAAGTCTAAATCTTATATGCAAAGCACAGACATAAGTTTCATGTTCATTAAAGAAAAATGTACAAGAAATAAGAAGAGAGACATATTCTAATTCTCAGGCCTTCTAGACAGGTTTAATAAACTGATGGATGGAGATTAAGTGATTCCTTTATTTGCCTGTACAACTAACTACAACTACATCAATGAAAACCAATAATTGGAAGTCATATTTGTCATTGAAAGCATGTTATTTCCTTCTTATATTCTGACAATAAGATGAGATTATTCAAACAAAATTAATTTCATTAATAAAAATTCATCTCACTATGTAATATATTATTTGAATAATTACTTTTAAGTCACTTGAGGCAAACGTTTTCAGAGATTTTTAAAGACCAAAACCACATAATGTGAAGATACAATCAGGCAATTTCTGAGTGGGTGTTAGGAAGCATTTACAAGTCTGATTCTTAGAATTAAATTTCTTGTGTATAGGGGTAAGTGTATTTTATTACTCTAATAGTTATTGTCTTATTGTATATATCCATTGTGTAAGCATGGAAATAGAAGTTGTTCTTTACCTTAGTAAATTTAAAGTACAGCAATATAATTGGTCAATAAAAAACTATTTTTAAAAAAAGAAAGAAAAATGTACAAAGTTAATTATTTGTCAAACTTAACAATGTGGAAAAATTTTCCTAGATAACAAAGCACTAAAAATGTTGAAATTTAAAAGAGTACAAGTTTCTTCCATTATAATTTAAAGTGAATAATAGTTATATGTCACCTTTCAGAAGGGCATTTCACAAGCACTTCTAAAAGAAACCTTGGCGTATATATCATATAAGACAAACTTCCATTAGCCCATATTCCAGAGATGATAAAAGACAGAAACATAGGTAAGAATTTATTTAAAAAGAGAAGAAGAAGAAGAAGAAGAAGAAGAAGAAGAAGAAGAAGAAGAAGAAGAAGA
>NW_021604564.1:17165600-17192706 GCF_004785775.1 Grammomys surdaster | reverse complement strand
GAAGAAGAAGAAGAAGAAGAAGAAGAAGAAGAAGAAGAAGAAGAAGAGGAAGAAGAAGAAGGAGGAGGAAGAGGAGGAGGAGGGGAGGAGGAGAAAGAAGAGGAGGAAGAGGAGGAAGAGGAGGAGGAAGAAGAGGAGGAGGAGGAGTATGATATATGATACATGCCTCTGAAAAAGTTTCTGAAGCTAGAATTTCACGCTTTCTGTCCCTCTCTTCCATCTCTCCCACTAATCTGTCAGTGGTGTGTGTCCCCTCGGACTACCTTCTTCAATTCCCCTTCATGGGCTAGACCTCATTGATAACTATGTTCTTATGCTTATCTACAGAATGTCTATCTTTGTGTATTCCCTCTGGCCAAATACCAGACCTTTGAGTTTACTCTTGAATTACACACACATACACACACACACACACACACACACACCCCTAAACATAGCTCATTCTGTACTGGAAAGTTTAAAAGTACATATGGAAAATTGACAATATATTTTCAAAGCCAGAAAAACAGCAATAAGTGGTTCTGAGAGGAAAGAAGAGATTATCTGACCTGACATACACATAATAAGGCACTATGTAAGTACTAGAGGTCAGCTGCATGCGGGTAAAATACCACCCTGTTCTGTGCCGTGCCTGCTGATCAGTCTACCTGGGTATAACTTCTTCCACATTTAGCCCAGTGTGAAAACCTACCCACTGGAAACTCCTCAGCTGTGAGGCTTCTTGTCCTAAGCATAAGTTAAGACAGAAAATGCCCACAGACCATGCAACTTATGGGGGAGGCATAGAGAAAAGAGGCCACCTTGTACCTGCAGAACTAGGAAGCACACTAAATTGGTACGCCCAGAGTGTCTGCAAGAAGAATCAACTTTTCTAACTCATAAAGATGAATGATTTTAAAGCTATCATTCACATATAAGATGCAGTGATATCAAACTGCACCAGTCTCTAGAAGCTTGATCAATTCCCACCCTCTCCTCACTGGAGACCCACACCTATCAACCCAGGCAATCACCTCAAAGACACACCATTAACAAATAGTAACCTAAAATTCTCCATGATAAATAAATGCTGGCCACACCAGCCTTCTACTGGCCCATCTATAGGAAGGATCTGGCAGGTGTACTATAAAGAAAATGGAAGCAGATATAGTCTTGGCACAGACAGTGTGGTCTAGGAGCCATGGTGACTTGAGGGACTGCTCAGTCTCCAAGCACTCTCTATCTAACCTGACCCTGTAACACAGGATGAGCATTCTCACCCGGCCTCAGGGTGAGAAACCACACTCCTACCATGACGCAATAGCAATGGGTTTCCCCCTAACGCGGAGCGGACTAGCCCAGGGAGACTGGCAGCACAGTGGCCGTCAGCAATGGTGCCCACTTACGCTCTCTGGAACTCTGGGATGCTGAAGATGGCCTGCATGACGGAACTGAGGTAGCAACTGTTGCCCAGGTTCCTCAGGCCCGTGTACCCTGGGCCGTACATCGGCTTCAGCTTAGTCCCTGACTCCTGGATCACCTCCCACTCGCTGACTCTCGGCTTGATGTCATTGTCCTGGAGCCCATTCTCTGTCTGAGACATCATCAAAGAAAGAGAAAAGAAAAGGGCTTTAAACAGGACTTACAATCAAAATTTTTTTCTGATGTAATGGGTATTTCTGACATTTTCCTCTGATGACATGGAAAAAATGAATAATCTACTTAAAAAGATTAAGAGACAATAATAATTACATAAGAATGTAAATGCACTCAATGTCACAAAACTGTATACTCAAAATTAGTTAAAAGGGCAATTTTATAAATATTTTACTACAATTTTTTAAAACATGAAAGGGTTTTGGTTATTCCTTGGTTTTTGTTGTTGTTGTTGTGTTCTGTTTCGTTTTTTATTTTGTTTTCAGGTAAGAGAAAGAACAAGAAGGAAGGAGACAGGAGTCAGCTAGTGAGGGATGGAGCTCAAGTACGCAGAGCATGAAGGACGTCCTGAGTTCCATCCCCAGCACCGCTCGGCAGGCACGGCGCACACTTGGAATCCCGAACTCTGGAGCTGAGGCAGGAAGATAGGAAGTTCAAGTTCATTCTCAGCTACATAGTGAGAGGCCAGCCCAAGCTACATGAGACTCTCACAAACACTAAAAGCAAAACCTGTGGTAAACAAAAAGACAAGTCAGTTAAAGAAGAATGTTAAGTGGAAGGTGAACCGGAACCATGGAAGCATGGGCGGGCGCACCTAGTAGAGGGAGGAAACAAAAGGGCAAAAGGGCGGGTAAGTGAAAAGATGGGTACCAATGAGAAAAAGCCAAACAGCATGCGAGCATAAAGACAAAGTGCCAACCTGGGAGGAAGAGAACACAGCCTGATACTGAAACAGGCCTCGCACGCAAAAATACTCTGTCCTCTACCTTCACACTGAAACAAGCAAGGAAGCAAAGCCTCAGCGAGTAACTCCACCCACTACCCAGCAGCCCTCACTCCCTTCTGGAAGTTACTTAAAGAGTTGTAGGTCACATATAATTTTAAAGGTCATCATCCTGTACTTTCTTCCTTTAGTGAAAAAGGCAGGGATTTATACAACTACCCATCAAAGGAGACAAAAATGTTGCATGTAAGCCCCAAATAAACTACAGCTTGATAAACAACCAAACCCTAATATAAAATGCTAATCAACTAAATGCTACCAAGTAATGCAACATTTAAAACAAAATCTATGAAGTAGAGACCCACGTTAGTAGAATTCCATATTAAACAAATTAAAGACCCCCCCCCACCCATCACTAACACAGTGTAGAAATAGAGACAAAAGATTTTCTCACCCCTTGCGTGTGAAGCATGTCAATCCCAAAATGTGCTAAGTGTTTGGCCAAATGAGGATCCGAAACAGGTCCCTCTTCTTGAAAAGAATAAACATCTGGAAAGCAAAGAGAAAACAGCACTGAGCTCTATTCGTGGCTCCCGTGCAACACTAGGCATAGCTGATAGAGCCTGCAGGAGGGCTGGGGCATGCCAACGAGAAGACACTCACAACACCCAACCAGAAGACCACAAGCAATAGACAATGAGTACACATATTTTGTAAGCACACATCATCTTCACACAGTTAAGAAACACTGAGTTTTCTAAAGCAGACAGAGAGGTGATAACTGAATGCAAGATAACTTAGAAGGAGATCAGTAGGAATACCTGACCTTTTAGCTTTGTAACTACAACCCATGAGGGCATAATTCCAAAGCTGGGAAGCAAAGAGAAAAGGGGTTGGGGAGAGAGTGACAGCTATCTGCCAGTGTGTGTGTGTGTGGGGGGGGGGGGCGCGAAACAGGCCCTGAGAGACAGCTGGATGGAGAGATGTGGTCATGTAGGCTTTAGGGTTCTATGCTGCCCTTCCCCTTTGCCCATCTCTCTGTCTTCGGTGTCCCAGAATCACACGGTGGGATTCCCACGGTGGCTCATAAACATCTTTAATGAGATCGGGTGCCCTCTTCTGGCCTGCAGGCATTCATGCAGTCAGAACACTGTATACTAAATAAATAAATAAGAAAATACCATTTCCTACCTCAGATGGTTAAATGTCAAAAATAATAACATGATTCGGTCAAATACAATAGTCACTTCTTATCGCAAAAACAAAACAAGGAGTGCTGTACAAGAAACTGAAAATGAACTTGTTCCTCCTGTGGCAATAACAAAGAACTTTACAAGTGACACACACACATATGCAGATGTGAGTGGACTTGGGGCTAAAGATGCTGCTTTCTGTGTTTTCATTGGGAAGTTCACGTTATCTCCAAATTCAGCTCAGCAAAACTATCTTAGCTCTAGAACTATCTTATCCTATAAGTACTGCTGACCAGGTGCTTCCAGACACACACACACACACACACACAAGCCCTGCTGCGACCTAACGCCTAAGCCAAAAGCCACAGTGATGGAGCCCAGAGACAGGTTCCTGGGCTAGTGCAGACAGTGATCAGTGGGTATTAGCTGGCCAGTGACTCTGGGTTCCAGTTCAGTAAAAAGCTAAGCCGAAGAGCCAGAGGCTGTGAACTGTACAAAAAATAAAGGAACAGTTTATAAGGAGAAATGGACACTGGGACTGAGGGGTGAAGTAAGAACGGAGTTTGTAAGAAGTAATTGAAAAATATGGCTGAACACAGAGACTTATTTTACTTTTTTCTATTTTCCCATACTGATTGTAATTTTTTAATTGCAAAAATACACACATGGACTGGAGTTGTGTCTCAGTTGGTAGAACTCTTGCCTAACATGCACAAAGCCTTCAGTTTGATTCCACAGCACTGCATAAATCCAGCATAGGACAGCACACCTGTAATCACAGCACTTGGGAGGCAGAGGTAGAAATCTCACAAGTTCAAGGTCGTTCTTAACTACATAGGGTTTGAGGTCAGCCTGGGCTACCTGAGACTCTTGTTTTGTTTCTAAGTTTGTAATTCCTACAATTTAATTATCTTAGAGAGGATGTTCTAGGGATCCACAGACCACGAGTCAAACTTGTTCAGCCACATTGGTTAACTCACTCATTGAACATGGTCAAAAAACACAACTGAACACAGAACACACAGAAATATGAGGATGGACCATAAATCAAGACAAGCAGGGTCCCTCCTCTTGAGGCTTTAAAGTCTAGTATCTCAAACAGTCTTGGAAGCAATGCCCGTCTTTAGTGGAGGACCTCAGCAAATAGCATCTTAGCTGAGGTTCATTTGTGTAACACAGGCTCTTAACCTCAAGGAAGTTCTCAAGGTCAGAAAGGAACAGCCAGGTGGTTCCACTGCTTAGGACAGAGAAAACCTGAGACCCAGTCACACACCAAGAAGAGGAGCAAAAGGCTGAGAAAGTGCAAGCTGGTCCACAGCATTTGGTCACCAAGAGCTACCTGTGTCCCACAAGCCATCTCTCACCCTCAAAGAGAGCTGAGATGAGAGGATGTGCCAGCGGTTGCTTGCACTCAGAAAATAAACACAAAATGCATGTGTTTATGGCATAGGGCCATCCCTGGGACAGGAGACACCTGTACTGATGTCAGGAGAGGAGCCCTGCAAGACACAGATATCAAGATAAATAAGGAGCACCTTTCCTCTACTTGTTCACTGCACAAATCCTTACTGAGTGACTACTATGCCCGGGAAGGTCTATATGGGCTAGAGGACAACAAAGATGGTTTCCAGGCCCCATGGTCCCCAGCTCAGCACAAGGGTCTATCAGCACACCAGAAGGGGACAAGCCAGGTTAAAGCTCCAATGCCTTGACCCCAACATTGTAGGCTGTGAGAAACAGAAGAAACCTTGTGCCCAGGTAAGGGATGAAAGAAGTCAAAGACTAAGGCCTAGGTGAGGAGCCATGCAGAGAGCACATCCAGTCAGACAAACAGTTCATGGCTGCCCTGTGTACCTGGACCACCAGTGTGCAGTCATCCTGACACAGGAGAACCACGTAAACAACCCGACTCTATGATGGAACCACTACAACCCTCTCCCACCTCCCACTCACCTTACTCCCTTCCTGACAAGAACCTCTTCCCACACTGGAGAGCTTGGCTGGTTTGTGTGGTAATCTGGTTCTTGTTTTGTTTGTGCTGTCTGTACCCATGGGGACTCAGAGTGGAACTGGATACATGGTCCATTTTTATGATGTGTGCCATCGTTTTGGCCTAGCCTGATGGGTCAGGGATTCTTGGGAAAGCAAGATCATAAGCAGAGGCTTTAAGAATGAAGAGGGTCTCACTGAGTAGGTACAACCTCTTTGGGAAAGGAACCGGTGGGGGCGGGGAGATACAGACCAGGATACCACTGGATATTTGAATGCACAACCTTAGATTTCATGTCCACCAAGCAATATTCTAAATATAATTCAGCTCCCACAGGGAAAGAATGTACTGGTTATGTTGACATAAACAGCCCACAGACTGGCAATAGTGGTTCTGATTATGACCTAAAAAACAAATGCCCTGACTTTGAGACTTCATCTTTTTTACAAGTTAGCCTGAGAAGAAAACCACTTCTTAGACATTCTGACCCTCCACAGAATTTCCTGCCCCAGAGAGTATTCTACACCCCACACTTCCACATCCTGAATGCTCATCACTGAACCCTTAAGGAAACGTTCAACGTTAGGAATTTATTTGGCTTACAATGAAGTAGAAAGTTGCAGCTAACCAACTATTTTAAAAGATAGAAGGCAGAAACATCTATTAAAACAATGGAAGGGACAATTGCTGCAATCATGATCTAAAAGGAAGTAAGAAACTGAAGGAAGACTTTAGAAAACCAACATCACACAACAAACACAAGAAATCGAAGGCTGATCCCCACACTATGAATCTTAAGTCTTTGTATGGAGCACACAGCGGCTTGTTGTACTACCCAGGGTTGTGGACTTTAAAAGAATGAAGAGCACGTATTCAAGTGATCTTGGCTATAATATACAGCCAATGTTTAAAGTTCTCCCTCCTAAAGAAAAAGACAATAGTTCTCCACCTTAACAACAGCTATAACAGTTGATAATACAAAGTATTCGTAAAAGCTAATAAAAATACCTAATACATATGCTGACAAGGAAGGTGCTAGGTACAGGAGTCTATACCTGTAATTGCAGAGGTGGGGGGATCACAAGTTTGAGGACTTCCTGGATTACAGAGTGAGTTCATGGCCAGCCTGGGCTAAATATACACCAAGACCAAAAAGAAAGGGGAAAAAATATTGTCTAAAAATTTCAAGAAAAAAAACTGCAAATAGTCAAGAATATAATATGAAAAGCTAGGTGTGTAGTACATGTCTGCAATACCAGCATGAAAATTTGGAGGCAGGGTGGTCAGGACTTCAGGGTGGGCCAGGGTTACAAAAGACACCCCCCCTCACACACACACACATATATTCACACACACACTCACATACTCACACACAGGGCAAAAAATAAAATAAAGAATATAATGAAAACTAATTGACCTTAATAGAAAAGCAAATTCAAGTAAGATGTTTTTAATAATACCCATAGTCACCCAGGATTTGTTAGAGGGGTGTTCTCACACACCTCTAGTGTAGGACAAATGATATGACTCTACTTACAAGGCTAGTATAACTGAATCAATGACAACTTTAAAAGAGAAAGTTGGGGCAGGAAGATGATGCAGTCAGTAAAGTGCTTTCCACACAGCAGCTGAGTTTGAGCTTCAAATGCACTTTAAAAAGCCAAGCATGGTGGCATGGAGTTGTAACCCCAGCCTTGAAGAGGCAGAAATAGGCAGATTACAATTCACTGGCCAGCAGCCTGGTCCAATCAGCAAGCCCCAGTCTGATGAGAGACCATGGTTCAAAAGACATAGATGGCTCCTAAAGAACCATAGCCAAGGGTGACCCTGTTCTCAACACATACACACCGAGCGAGACACTGCACCTGCACACATGAACGTACACACTAAATAAATTTAAAAGATACGCAGAAAAGAGAATTAACCTGTGTTATCATGACAGACTCACTTAGGTAGAAGCTAATTATTTAAATACTCAGTTGCCAGTTGGTTAACAAAACTATTTGTGCCTAATATGCCCAAGATTTTGTATGGAATCCAAAAATGAGTGAAGTATTACCCTGACTTCACTATTAGAATCATAAATAACCCACATTTGCAGATGGGTAAAGTGTCGGTGCTGTATTAGTCCCTTTTGTCAATACTATGACAAAATGCCTGATTTTCAATGAATCCAACCTAGAAACCCCTCTCAAATATATCATAGGTGATTCTAGATCCTGTCAAGTTGAAACCATCGCAGTCAGGTTGTTCTGAGAACTGGGTTTCTTATATATTGGTCTATGCTGACTAGTTTTATGTCAAGTAATTAGTCATAAGTTAGAGTTATCAAACAGAAGGTAGCCTCAATTGAGAAAATGCCTCCATAAGACAAGGCTGTAGGCAAGTCTGTAGGCAAGTCTGTAGGGCATTTTCCTAATTAGTGATTGATGAGGGAGGGCCCAGCCCATTGTGGGTGGGGCCGTCCCGGGGCTGGTGGCTCTGCTTCTATAAGAAGGCTGAGGTCTGGAGAGATGACTCAGCCATTAAGGCTAGGCTCACAACCAAAAATATAAGAAAGCAGGCTGAGCAAGCCATGTGGAGCAGGCCAGTGAACAGCACTCCTCCATGGTCCCCACATCAGCTCCAGCCTCTAGGTTCCTGCCCTGCCTAAGTTCCTGTCCCAACTTCCTTCAGTAATGAACAGTGACTTGAAAGTGTAAGCCGAATAAACCCTCTCCTCCCCAACTTGCTTCTTGGTTATGGTGTTTCATCACAGCAATAATTACCCTAAGACATGGTTCTAGAAAACATTGCCCAGGATGCCACAGAACATAGAAAAGTCTGAACTGTAATGTTATCTTCCTGTATTAATTGCTTTTTTGTAATGATAAAATATCATGACCAATGCAATTTACAGAAGGAAGACTTATTTGGACTTATGGTTCCTGAGGGTTAATCTATAAAGGTTTGGCGGCATGGGAAACTGAGACCACATCTTGACCTTACAGAGGAAATTAAGATGGGAAGCAAAGCAAGGCTATATAAACTTTCAAAGCTCACCCACAGTGACATACTTCCTCCAGCAAGGCTTTATGTTCTAAAAGTTCCATAACCTCCCAAACAGCGCCAGCAGTGCAGGACCAAATATTCACACACATGAGCCTATGGAAGACATTTCTCATTCAAATCACTACATGTTCCTGCACTGTAAACCTTTCTGTAACCCCTAAGGGACATAGAGAAGGATTTCTGTGCCCCCCCCAATTATTAAGTATTCCTCTCCAGTCAGTCATTGTTGTTACAGTGTTGACCATGTCTGTCAGTATTGTTACAGTGTTGACCATCACCTGTCTGTCAATATTGTTACAATGTTGACCATCACCTGTCAGTGTTGTTACAGTGTTGACCATTACCTGTCAGTATTGTTGTAGTGCTGACCCCAAAAGCATAGGCTGAGTTTTTTTTAAAGCTCAGAACACTCAGGATGAGACCCAGTTTATGCAGAGTCATTTACTTGGATGGAAAATATTTCATACTTGCACCTCATACCTTTGCAACCACTTTTCTTTAAGAAGTTCAAAGAATTCCCTGATGAGAAATTAGGGAAGGAGAACAAGTTTGAGGCCAGCGTAAACTATATAGTAAGTTCAAGGCCATCCAGACACACAGTGAGACTGTCTCAAAAAAAAATCAATAATAATAATACTAATTCCATGAAATTTGGAATCCGGAAAATTTTCCAAATGGGAAACTAAAGAATTCTAACATGCCCGTAACTAGTAGTCCTCAACCATAAAATGAAAAGAAAATTCAGCCAGCTCACAGGAAAGCAATGGACAGACCTGAAAGACCAACTCTTGAATAAGGAGGCTTGAATAGGAAGGCTTTGGTCAGTGAGCTCTGAGGCAGGCTAACTCCATCACAGATAATCACAAAGAGGAAAGAAATAAGATGATGTCTTTATTCTTCTACAAATATCATCCCAGCTTAGAGCAGAGAGGAAACAGACACAAAGGAAAGCTGAAAAGATGGCGATCCAGGGCCGGGAGCTGCTCTAGTAGTAAATTTAAAACCCATGATGACATGATGATGTGCCCTTGTGGCCACTGCTCAGGATTTAGGTTTTGTATCATGACTTGGTATTATTTCCCTTTTCTATCACAAAATGGTAGGAAGAATGAATGAGGTGTGCAGATGTGGCCCAAAGCTAATCATTTAGAGAAGATGGGTTGGGAGAGGAGAAAGACAGAACAACTGGCTATCCAGGCAGGAATCTGACCTTCTGGTGACATTAGAATCATCATCACTGGGCTCATATCACAGGCAGGGTTTTGTTTTCTTTTCTTTTCAAATTTTTGTCTATCTATCTACATATTCATATATTTATTTACTTACTTGTATGCAACCATGCAGATACACACACACACACACACACACACACACACACACACACTTGCAAGAGACACTCTTACAGGCTACAGCACACCTATAGAGACAGAGAGGACAACTTGCAGGAGTTGTCTCTTTCCACCATGTAGGTCCAGGTAATCAAACTGTTCGGTAATCAAGTCGTCAAGCTTGGCAGCAGGCATTTTACCTCTGAGTCAGATATCTCTCCAGCCCCACTGATTTCTTATAATACATTCATTCTTAAGTGGTACAAATAATATTCATAATCAATTCTAGGGTTGTCTCTTACCATCTTAATAGCAGATTCAATATGCACATCATTTCCTCCGTCCTATTCCCTGCTTAGATCTCCTTAGCCATGAGATACACAAAATCAGCTAATGTTTATTCACACTTTACTGAAAGCACTGGGCTAAATACTTCAGGCTCATGAATCACACTACAAGAGTTGTACCGTCAACATCTCCAAGACAAGGAACCTCAAGTACTCACACTACGAAGAGGCAGACCCCAGGTCTTAGACCTGAGCTGAGACAAATGTGAGATGTCAGTCATGCAAAGCCACACTCACCTGCCCCATCAGGTGTGATAGTGCCCAGCTTCACGGCCAGAGGATAGCCCATGTCTCTGTAATGCTCCAATGCATGGCCATTGCCCCCTGAGCTGTCAAAAAACCACTTCCCACACAGAATAGAGCCGTCAGTCAGATTCAACCAGAGATTCTCCCGCAGGTCACATTGGGCACACTTCCAGCCACTAGAAAGTCACCAGAGAACAGTCAGAACAGCCTGTACATGGGAAAACACTGGCATGTGAAAAATGAACAGTGTATCCTACTGGTTGAACTTCCCCAATGTTCTTACCCTGGGATATTACTGTTCCCCATTCAGAGCCCAGCACTACCCAGTTGCCCTTCCTGCCTCTGAGATGAGGCCATAGATTGTCAGTACCTCTTACATGTCTCTTTATTTTAAAAAATTAGCATATGAAATGAAGGGCAAGAAAAAGGCCATGTCCTCCAAACTCCCACTTGCAGGACAGTGGCTCCTGAATAGGGAACAAACATGGAGGATCTTATGTGGAAGACATTTCCAAAGCATTCCACATACATGACAAAACTGATGTGGATAAAAATTTTGCTGTAGTCCAACTTGAACATATCCCAGAAGGACTGTATGTTAAAGTCAAGGTCTTCAGTGTGGTGTTATGAAGCCAACATGGTTTGAAAACTATTACATGGACATAACGTACCTGTTAAACAGTTGTCTAAATAGTTATGTTTGGGGTTGTAGATTATTGGTACAATCAGCTTTGGTCAATGATATTTGTCTTTGCAGTGGAGGGCAGGGACCACAGAGAATCACAATAGCATGTTGCAAACAAGAGACTGTAGAACCCTCAGCTATACATGAGCTTCTACAATACCTCCTCTACGGCTCACAATATTGCAAAAAGAACATGAGATGTGGAATATTGTAGAATACTCTCTTCTAGATATATCACAGCTACTGCTGCAGTCCTGAATTCATAGTGGCTGTGACTACCGGATTGGGCCTACCCCATCATGGAGTAGGAAGGCATTCATGAGGCCTGCCCATCTCTGAGAACTTATAGGCAATTAATAGGCCTGGGGAGGGAAACATTTTCTTCAGTCATCGGTAAGACGTCATTGCTCCTATAAATAATCTGTCACCTGTACTCCTCTAAGCAGCCCTAACTAAACTCATAGAGTCCCAAAAAGAGAAAGGCATTAAAGGGACTGGTTTGAAAGAAGAGGAAGATCTGCAGGAGTGACAGGGGATGCAAAGGGGTAACAGGGGTGAATGTGAGCAAACGATTACATATGTGTATGAAAGCATCATAATAGTTCTGGCTAGTTTTTACATCAACTGACACAAGTTAGTTTTGTTTTGTAGGAAGGAAACACAATTGAAAAAATGCTTCCATAAGACTGGTCTGTGGGGAGCCTTACCAACCTAAGACAGAAGTGCATTGCTTAGGATAATGCATATTACAAGATGAGTAAGGAAGGCATTCTTGTCAGAATGACCTAAGACAGGCTCAGTCTTGTTAATGAAATAAAAAAGGGGGAGAGGCAGATAGCCTTTGGGGCTGCTTGGCAAGATTCTGACATGAGCCGAGAACAAGGAAATGGGCTTCTTAACAGGAATATGACATTGGCCAAGGGCAAGGAAGTAGGCTTCAGGCAGGAATCTGATATTAGGCTAGAACAAAGAAGTAATTTCAGGTAGGAATCTAAATCTTAGGCTAGAACAAGGAAGTAGGCTTCAGACATGAAAATGATTTGGGGCTAGGACAGGGAAGTTGGCTCAGATATTTTGGTCATCCTGATAAGCCCTTAGAAACAGTGATCATGGGAGTGTTCGAGTAATTGGGTTTAGTGCCTTGTTTGTTCTTTGACTATTTGTGTTAATTGTCTTGCTTGTTCCTTGACTATTTGCATCTATTGTATTATTAGACCCTCAACCTAGAACTGACTTTAATACATACATGTAATTAAAATGGTATAAAAGTAAAAAGGAGGAGGGGGATGGGATAGGGGATTCTAGGGAGGGGAAATGGGGAAAGGGAATGACATCTGAAATGTAAATAAATAAAATATCCAATAAAAATAAAACAAAGAAAGAAAATAAAAAAAGACACCACCACCACCCCAAAAAAAACCCATTGGCCTGTGGGCAAACATATAATGCATTTTCTTGATTGACAGTTGATGTGGGAGGGCCTAACTCACTGTGGGTGGTACAACACTTGTGCAGGTGGTCCTGGGTACATAAGAAAACAGGCTGTGCAAGACACGAGGAACAAGCCAGTAAGCAGCATTTCTCCATGGTGTCTGCTTCACTTCCTACCTCCAGGTCTCTGCCCTGCTTGAATTCCTACCCTGATTTCCCTGAATAACAGATGTTACCTGGAAGTATAAGATGAAATAAACCCTTCCCTCCATAAGTCACCTTTGGTTGTGGTGTTTTATCACAGAAGTTGAAACTAACTAAAATAACAATCAAACACGAAACCCATTATTATGTAAGATAAACATATTTTGATAATTTTTTTTAAAAGAGGTATAGCAGAAGAGAAATAAATTTAACTCTAGGTCCACATATGAGAGAAAACATGAGGGATTTTGTCTTTCAAAATCCAAATTATTTCTAATAAAAAAAAAATGTCCAGTTCTTAGTGGATTTGTAATAAAAATGCAACAGGTAAGAAAATATAAAACTGCTAGTTCAGAGAAAAGGTAGAAAATCAGATATTGCTTTGACTAGTTTGGACTAAACTTCCATTTTGCTAGCAGACTCTCACCTGGGAGGAACCCTGACCCCGTTGTCCAGCTGGACGAGGTTGCTGGCATACTTCGATACTGGCAGTTCGTTTTCCCACGCGTCTGGATCCTGCTTCCTGTACGGGGACTTTGAGCTGAGCACTGCATCACAAGCAATTGTTACCTGTGAGACAAAGCCAACACTGAGAACCCAGCATCTAGAAGTGAACTCAGAAGCTTATTTTAATAAATGGATCTCAATTACCCCACAGTGAGGTCTGTTCCCCTCCATCTAGATTTGACCCAGACTTTGGGGTACTGACGGTGACTGGAGAACAAGGGAGCACATTCACTCATCAGCTCAAGCTTCGAGTTCACACGAACAAGCCCTCCCACTTGGCAAGCAGGGTTAAAAGGGTCCTCCTGGTGTACCAAGATATCCAACATCCTCAACTCACACCGTATGAGGTTAAGGGCACGTGAGAGGACTGCACACAACAGGCTCCACTTCAGAGTCTAATGCAGCTATGACACTGGCAGAGGACCTGACTGGGTGTCCCTGCTAGACGGGTCCATTCCCAAACAGATATGTGGTGTCCTGCTTGGTGTCCTTGGCTCAGCAGAACAGGAAGACAAGATGTCCTGCTTTCTCTTGACAACCTATTCTAGAGCTATGAGTTCTTCTCTAGTCGCCTGTAAAACCCAAAGTCTGCTAGAAAGTAGCAACGCAGCCACTTTAAAAATGGTCCAGTAAATCTTCAAACGCTTAAACAGGAGGCCCAGGATCCAGTAGATCTGGAATACATCCGAGAAACATCAAAACATTTGCCGGCAGAAGGATAAATTAAGAGATCTTTGTAATAGCATTTCAGCTACAGAACAAAAGCAGAGCAAATGCCTATCGATGATACATAGAACAAAAAACCAAATGTAGTATGTTCGTACGATGGAATTTTATTTGGCAATAAAAAGAAACGGGATTCCAATATATGATGAAATGTGGATAACTCTGGAAAATGAACACTAAGTGAAAAAAAAAGCACCAATCACATTTCTTTCAGACCTCGGAAAGCTTAGTCCTATCAGCACAGGCATGTGTGGATATTAGAACTTGCAAAATGGTCACCCTTATTCATCCTGTCCTGTATATAGCCTACAGTGAGCTGTCCTGCCAATTGTCACAATGCATCTTCCACTACCTAGCTGATTCTGTGCCTGGACCCCTCAGCCTCAGCATTTCACCCCAGCAACCAGTGCCCTCAGCCCAGCCATCCACCAGCAGCCGCAGAGCGCATCGCAGCCGCCACAGCGCATGCACGTCCCAGCTGTCACAGCGCATGCGTCCCAGCTGCCTGGATCTTGCTCCTCCTCTGCACTTTCTCCATGTGCCACACAGCACTGTCGGGAGCTCTGACTTACAATCCTCTTTCTCTTAGATTCTTTTCTGGAGACATACAACAAAATTTCGTCAGGCTTCTGGGCTACCATAAAACACTGGCAATGTACTTTCAGGCTCACAGCTGCCGTGAGGCTTGTGATGATGCTCGAAGTACAAGGACCAAAGTGAGGAAACCTGGACTCTACCTTAACACTCACAGGCCTCAGATCCAATGCTGCCCTGGAACTGGTTCAAACTGGCCCCTGAGTATTGATAAGTTGATTGTTAAATTTTAAGAAACTCAGCATCTCTATGTTTGACCCAGCACTAATTCATAACAGGCAAGAAAAAAATAGAAAAAAAAACAAACAAACAAAAAAGGGGAGAGGGGAGTGCCTATCTATTGACAACCAGAGAAAGAAAACATGATGCTAATGGACAACGGATTGCTGGGTATCCATGAAAAGTAATGAAATCCAGTCATTTCCAATAGCACGATACAACTGAAGATCATTATGTCAGTGACGTCAGCCAGGTACAAAAATAATGAGCACCACATGCTCTCACCCATGTGTGCAACATTACAAAGTTAGTCCCGGGAAGTTCAGCACCAACTTCCTCAAGTAGTTACTTCGAACTGAGAAAATGAGCAAGCCCAAGAAATGAAGGCTGACTAGTGAGTACAATGTATCGGGTATTGGTTATGTAAGGGAATTCTGTGTACTTATACATAGTACAGTTTTCACAAATAACAAAGGATTCTGAAGGCTTTCACCATAAAGAGGTTAAGTGTCTCAAAAGACAGATATGAATCCCAGCACACTCAGGAGTCAGGAGGGTTGTGTGATGGAGGGCAACCTAGCCTAGTATAGCAGCACCCTGTCTCAGAGCAGAACAAAACAAAAGGCCATTTCACAAAACAACCACTGTGCCACTGAACTATACTCCCAGTCCTGCATCCATGTTTTTATATATCAAATAAATTAAAAAAGAAAGGAAATATCAAGAAATTTTGCTAGCGACCTGCTAAATGCAATCATTATTAAAATTAAATTACTTAACCTTAATTACCCTTAAGAAGGCTTCTTAGTCAGTGGCCGATTACTTATCACCCACAATTCCCTCTTCTTTCTCTTTCCTCCAGCCGAGCAAGATGCCCAAAGGAAAGAAGGCCAAGGGGAAGAAGGTGGCCCCGGTCGCCATCGTCAAGAAACAGGAGGCCAAAAAGGTGGTCAATCTTTTGTTCGAGAAAAGGCCCAAGAACTTCGGCATTGGGCAGGACATCCAGCCCAAAAGAGATCTAACACACTTTGACAAATGGCACCACTACATCAGGCTGCAGCAGCAAAGAACCATCCTCAATATGCGGCTCAGAGTACCTCCTGCCATTAACCAGTTCACCCAGGCCCTGGACAGGCAAACAGCTACTCAGCTGCTTAAGCTTGCCCACAAGTACAGGCCAGAGACAAAGCAAGAGAAGAAGCAAAGGCTACTGGCCCGTGCTGAGAAGAAAACTGCTGGCAAAGGAGACGTCCCAACTAAGAGACTACCCGACCACCGAGCAGGAGTCAATACAGTCACCACCTTGATGGAGAACAAGAAGGCTCAGCTGGTGGTGATTGCCCATGATGTAGACCCCATTGAGCTGGTGGTTTTCCTGCCTGCCCTGTGTAGAAAGATGGGTGTGCCCTACTGCATCATCAAGGGAAAGGCCAGGCTGGGGCGCCTGGTCCACAGGAAGACGTGCACCACTGTTGCCTTCACACAGGTTAACTCGGAAGACAAGGGTGCTCTGGCTAAGCTGGTGGAAGCTATTAGGACCAATTATAATGACAGATATGACGAGATCCGCCGCCCCTGGGGAGGCAACGTCCTGGGTCCTAAGTCTGTGGTCCGCATTGCCAAGCTGGAAAAGGCAAAGGCTAAAGAACTCGCCACTAAACTGGGTTAAATGTACACTGAATTTTCTGTACATAAATATAATTACAAAATTAAAAAAAAAAAGAAGGCCACATAGTCAAACCCTGTTCCTTCCTTGCTGCTTTTATGTACAGTCACCTCTGTGCTCCTGGTGTTTTGACATCTGTGTTAGCTGAATGTTGCAAATTCTCAACAGTAGTGTTTCTTCCTAACACTTCCAGAGATGCTGCACAGTTGGCCTGGAGTCAGGCAGGCTAGGGGTCTACTGTGGTAATCAGCAAGCACCAAGCCCCTTGCTCCACTCAGAACTGTTGGGCAGGTACAAGCACATGACTGCTGGAGCTCCTCTGGTAAAGGCCCAGATTCCAGGCTCCGGAGCCCCGCGGCGAGCCCTCCGTTCAAAGGTGGTCGGCCTCTCTGGGCGATGCAAGTGTAAGTCTGTGCTGCACACCCAAGATGTGAAGGAAGAATTATCTGCTGACGATTTTGTTCAGACCAAGCATTTTCTTTTTATTTAAAAGTTCAGAAGAGAATCCTCAAACACTGAAAACGTAGCAGATGCATACAAAGAAAGCGAGCTAACTAGACTCCTCTGTGTAGCTAAAACCTGTATCAAGCATCAGAGATAAAGTCAGGTTTCCTTTCAACCTATTCAGCCTACCTCCAGAGTTCATTTGTTTTCCGGTTTTTAACCCATTTCTTACAAAGAATTTTTATTCAAGTTTTTACTTTAAAGTATTCTCAAATACTGTTATTAAAAATTGTGATGTATCTTGCTAGCTTTGGATTTCCAGGGCACTTCTTCATCTTTTATACTCTGAATAAAGGGATATTATAACAGTAGTATATTCGGGTGGCTCTTTGTTCTTTGAGCTTTGGTGTAGTTTGGTTTGGTTTGGTGTTTGGTTTGGTTCTTGTTCGAGGCTCTTATATAGTAGTGAATTCCTAGCAATCCTCCTGCCTCAGCCTCCCAGTGCTCGATTAAAAGCATGACTCACTGTGCCTGGTTTGAGGCCTTTTCTTAATATCTACTTTTCTCACATAAAAAAGTGAATATATAAAAAATACTTATGACATTTATTCATAGTGTGCCTCTTTACTTCCTTTCCCATGGCAAAAAAAGAATTATGTTGAACTGGAGCAATAAGAATTCTCAGCTTTGGGGCTGGAGAGATGGCTCAGCAGTTTAGAGCACTGGCTGCTCTTCCGAAGTACACCAATTCAATTCCCAGCATTCATACAGCAGCTCACAACCATCTGTAACTCCAGTTCCAGGGGCTCTAGACACCCCCACACATACATGCAGGTAAAACACCAATGCACATAAAATAAAAGAACTCTCAGCATTGGAGACGCAAGCATCAGTACACTTCAGGTCAAGGGTTGGCTGGCATTAGACCATTTTATCCACTAACGCATTTTATTCCTGGTAACAGCCACATGAGTCAGCTTGGGAAATCTGAGAAAAGCAACAGCAATTCATTTCCATAGGCCTCACTGAGCACCGCATCTGGAGAAGGATGCCTTAACTTACTAAGTGGGAGGGCTGTAGTGCACAGGCACACAGTGCTCTTACTTCCGTGATCTTAAATTTAGCTAAATGATAAATCCAAAGAAGACAGGGTACTCTAGAAACCTAGTCCCTCTGAACATGGAAACTCTAAGCACAAACATTCCCTTTCAGCAGAAGCAACTGAGCAGATGGTTCTCACTGGTCAGGGTCTATCAGAAAGTTCTGGGACCCACAGGCCTGGCTTTTATTCTGATGCAGTTTGAAGGGGGGTATGGGGAAGGAATAAGCTGGCATGTCTAAACTCAACCCACTTTGACCCCACTGCCTTCTGGAGGAGGCTATAGGAAACAGAGGTATCCATGCACAGGATGGAAAAGAAAATGGTTAGAGGGGTTAGAGTATTGGAGGCCACACAGGAATCAGGGAGAAGAAGGGAAAACATCTTGGGTCACAGGAACCCTGTGACCTCTCAGGGGACCCAGAATCAAACCCAACAGGCATCTTCCCATCTGCCACCAACCCAGAACCAGTTCCCGAAGGAAAAATCAAGACCTGTCCTTGAAACTGACTCCAAGAAGAACAGAGGAAAGGAAGTAGGGGTGGGGGAGCTCACTAATGAAGATATAAGAAAGCCATCTTGGTTCTCAGCAAAGCCAAGGTGAGGGGCAAGCAGTGCTTCTTTTTATAACTGCACCGCTGCCATCCCAGCAGGCAAACTCTTCCAGTTTCTCAAACAGAATGGTACACAGGAGAACAGCATGAAAATCTGACAAACACATTGTCATCCCTCCAACCAAAACACATTCCTCTCTAGCTGTTCCAGCACCTGTGAGGTGCAGGCTTTGACAATCCCAGCAACAGATCCCAGCCAAGACGTAGGAGCCACCCCAGCCAGAGAAGCATGGCAATGAAAGCCAAAGAGAGGTGGCAGAGAGGGAGTGGGCAGCAATCAAGAAAGGCCACTCTGAGAGATCACAAAGGAGACAGATACTCTTGTTCGCACTTTGTTTTTGTTTACTTATTTTGATGGTTTGGTTTGGTTTGGCTTTTGAGACAAGTCTCTCTACAGGGCCTTGGGTGGCCCTGAACTCACTATTTAGCCCAGGCTAGCCTCAATCTCATGATCCTCCTACCTGAGCATCCTTAGTGCTGAGATCACAAGCAGGTGCCACCACACCCATTGTATCCTCTTCTTCCTCTGGACCAGCCTTCCCCACCAACACACACACACACACACACACACACACACACCATGCAGCCACATGCACACTCACTGACCAGGGCTGGTAACTCCTCAATGTTAGGAAGGGCTATTTCATAGTGGTCTGGGAATATAACAAGTTTGGCTTCATCTTCATATTCGTAATCATCACTATTTAAATCGTCATCCATATCTAGATCTGAGGAGAGAATAAAAACAAAGAAAAGAAGTAAGGAAAAGGTGGCCCATGCCGAGGCAGCCCTCACAGGGAACCCACAAAGTTAAAACACCAAGGACAGGATCCAATCCTGACAGGATTGGCCATCATCCTCCTACCCCACACTGGGAGAAACAGGCCCTGCCATCTTTCCTGAAAGGTGCGGATCTGTTTATAAATGACTGGGTCACATCATAAAGTTTCACAGGGTAGACAGGAATTCATACACTTTGAAGGAACAGATGTTTGCATTATGAGCTTAGGGCCATAATCTCACCCGATCAAAGGAAACAAGTGTGTGTGTGTGTGTGTGTGTGTGTGTGTGTGTGTGTGTGTGTGTCCAAAGGTCAAATCTAGGTATCATTCCTCAGGAGTCCTTTTCTTGTATTTTGAGAGAGAGTCTCTCACTGGCATGGGGCTGAGTGGCTCAGTGAGCTGACTGGCCACTGAGCCCCAGAAATCTGCCTGTCTTGGCCCTCTTGGTGCTGGGATTACAATCGTGTGTCACCACACCCATTTTGTGAGGACTTCGGATCAATTCAGGTCCCCATGCTTCCACAGCAAGCACTTTACTAACAGCGGCTCCTACCCAAGAGCACGTGAGTTTGAGAGTGGGTAAGGCTGGCTTCAATGCTTGCTCACACATTTAATACAACTTTAAGCAAGCCACAAACTCTACCCCATGTACTACCCTCATGTCCAGCATGGAGAAGATAGCACTCCCCTGACGCAGGAAAGACGTAAGTTCTGGTAGAGAAGAGACCAAACACAAAGTAGGTCTCCAATAAACAGAAGCAGTTATCTAGAAACCCAGCCTTCTCTCTCACTACGTCTTCCTTCTCTCTGCTTTCCTCATCTCTAACAGTGGTTGGAATCTTGTAAGCCAGAAGAAACACATCATTTGAGCAGTCCTGTTGTCCTAGAACCTAGAGAATTCTCCATTAATAAAACAGGTCTCTCCAGCCTGCCCTGCCAGGCACCCTCTGTGCTTGGCTCCTCTCTGGTGAAGGTTAGCTCATAGCTCAAGGAAAAGTCTGCTCAAAATATTTCCATGGATGGTGCAGCCTTGCCCTCACAAGGGGTGCCAGTGTCCCAGGTCATGTTTCTGTGTTTGTATGTTTGGGACTATGGTGATGAAGACAGTCATGTGATGCTGCAGTCACATACAAAGCCACACAGACACATAGACTCTATGGAAAGTTCCTGGGCTACACATACTAAAGCAGGTACTTGAGAACAAATAACCTAAGTTCTATTATCACCTTTAACAAAATGCTGGTCTACTTCCATGTGCAACTCGGCTTTGCACTCTCAAAAGCAGGACCATTTTAAGTTTAAAAAAAAACAGCAAAAATATAAGCCAAACATAATAAAAGACTTAAAAATCCTAAGAATCAAAAACATCAAAATAAAGATCCCAGTGCTATAAAGGGCTAACAAGAAAGAGCAGTTGCAAGGAAGAATCAAGTAGTTTAAGAAACAATTCAAGAAGCGTACTTAAAGGGAATAATTCAAACAAAAAAAGACATTTAGATGTGTCATATAAAAAACTGAGGATCCACTATCTATAACGAAAGTTAGAATTAAGTGTTCATCGAGAAAGATGATCAGTTAATTCAGTACCACGACAGAAGTGTAGAAACCTTAACTGAATAACAATGAAAATAAATACCAAGGGACCCTCAAGGCAAAGGCAGCTTTGTTTTAATCCCATGCACAAAAACTGGAAAGAAAGGAAGGAAAGTGAGGAAACAGAAGTCTCAAATGAGTTTCTCCTTCTCCCATTCCTTTACTATTAACATATTATGCACATAGAAGTTGTAAGGAACAGAGTATAAATCTCACCCTTTTGTGAATAGACCCCATACACACCAGATATCACCTATTTCTTTTCTATAGAAAACATATTTACCTAGTGCTTTCTCAAATATTACCTGGCCTGAATAAATAAAGTGAAGGGAAAAAAACCTGCTCTGGCCTTTACTAAGAGAGCAACTCTGGATGAGTTACCTACTGGACAGATGGGGAGATTTGAGGGAATGAGGTCTACAGGGACCTGGAGTTGGATCCGGGACGCTCTAGAGTCTAGAGCCACCGTAGGTGACTGCCATCATTGCCATCCTCCACATTTTGTCTCTAAATTCCTAACGAATAACACAAGGAGACCACACACACAGACACCAGAGCTGGTTCAGCTCTGAAGCAAGGCTGAAATGAGTTTCAGAAAGACCATGTTATGCAGGCCTCTTCTGCAAGTCACCTGAGTGTGGAGATGGTGGGATTCCACATGCTTCAGTACAGCTCAGAGAAAGGGAACAGGACTTATCTGCCTCTGGCATTCCTGGCTCCATGTACTAGTACTGTGTCAGGTTACCTACGTCCTGAAGCCTCTTTGACAGACATGTTCTTTGTAGTATATGCTGTCAAAGAGGTGTCAGGACACCAATACTATCCTGTGCTCAATAAGCAAAAACATCAAAAGGGGTACTACTGTTTATACTGGCTGGTTTTGTGTGTCAACTTGACACAAGCTGGAGTTATCACAGAGAAAGGAGCCTCTCTTGAGGAAATGCCTCCATGAGATCCAGCTATAAGGCATTTTCTCAATTAGTGATCAAAGGTGGGAGGGCCCTTTGTGGGTGGCACCATCCCCAAGCTGGTAGTCCTGGGTTCTAAAAGAAAGTAAGCTGAACAAGCCAGGGGAGCAAGCCAGTAAGCAGCACCCCTCCATGGGCTCCTGCTTCCTGACCTGCTTGAGTCCCAGTTCTGATTTCCTTTGATGATGAGCATCAGTGTGGAAGTGTAAGCTGAATAAACCCTTTCCGCCCCCAACTTGCTTCTTGGTCATGATGTTCGTGCAGGAATAGAAACCCTGACTAAGACACTATTATATAGGTAATCAACCATACCAGATTAGATTAGAACTCTTCTCCACAGGAGGGAATCCAAGCCTAGTCCCTATAAACTTTGTTTAAAAATTTATATATATATAGAGAGAGAGAGTTGGTTGGGAGATCATAGGTCACACAGGGGAACTGAATATTACGGTTTAGTTAACATGACACAGAATCAAGCTGGCTACTAAATACTTTTGTTTATGCCAATAGACAAATGCTACTCTCAGCCTTAGTCAAGGAAGTTTCTCTTTCCAGTGAATGGTGATGATGCAGAGACTTCTGATGGCTTCACAGGATGGTGAAAATAAGTGACTGAGGACGGCTGAGCCCTATGCAAAGCATTTAAACCATATTCACCAAGCCTTGGGGAACACTGCAGAAGCAAAAGGATAGAGAGAAGAGCTACAACCTGTCATTTGCTGGTCATGCCACAATCATCGCAAGCACACACTCACAGCAGCCGAGGATGCTTGCACTGGGTCTGCACTAGAATGGGACCATACAGCAGTCCTGTGAGTTTCAGAGCTCTGGACCACTAAAGAAGCACAGATCAAAGCTTGTCTCAAAGGCCTCACTGAAACACAGTGGTAGGCAGCAACAAGATCTCAGAGGCTGCCTTTCCATTCATTTTTCAAACCATTACTTGACAATAACCTTTGCAATCAAAATAATTGCTAGAAAAATAAAAGCTCAAAAATCTTTCAATACCAAAGTTGAAAGCAAAGAAGTTAGCTAACTCCTTCATGCAACCGAAGAAAATGTGGATGGTGGTGATGATAATGATGATGATTGTCATTAGTATTATTATTTAAAAAGCTGAACATAGTGGCACACACCAGTAATCCTGACACTTGGGTGATGGAGGCAGTAGAATTACACATTCCCGGTCAACCTCTACTCTAGTGAGTTTGAGGGCACCCTGGCTACATGAGATCCTGTGTCCAAAACCTGAAACAACAGTAACAACAAGGTCAAATTACTTAATGATTTCTACATCTACGAAGACCTCACTGATGTCATCTGACTGGCAAAAGGTCACAATCTAGATGATAGTGGCAGGTGCTAGGACAACAACCATGCAAGCACTGAGTTCAGGTCCTCCTGTTTGTGGATCAGGCTGCTGTCTGAGCCATCTCCTCAGTAGACACCACTTTAGCAAGTGATCAAGTTCAACATCACCAACATGAGGCCAAATCAGCATATCACACAGGTCTCAACACCAGCAACTAAGCAGGACTCACTGCCTCTGTACTGGTCTTGCTAAAACACAGGACTTCAGATCCTCATGAAAAACACCAAAAAAATGCATTCTACAAAATAAATGAGGAGCACCCTTTGAAGTATCACTTATTAAAAATAGTCTAATGTGAAGAACTTTTGGGGCCACTTGGCAGGAATCTGACACTGGCCAAGGACAAGGAAATGGGTTTCAGACAGGAATCTGTCATTGGGCCATGACAAGGAAGTAAGCTCAGGCAGGAATCTAATTTTAGGCTAGAACAGGGAAGTAAGTCCAGGCAGGAATCTGACTTTAGGCTAGAATAAAGAAGTAGGTTTCAAGCACAAATATGACTTTGGGCTAGGACAGGGAAGTAAGCTCAGATATCTTGGTCATCCTGATGAGCACTTAGAAACAGTGATCATGGGAGTGATCATGGGACCTTGTTTATTGCCTTGCTTGTTCTTTGACTACTTGTGTTTATTGTATTGCTTGGACCTTATTACTTGCATGTAATTAAAATAGTATAAAAGCAGATTGGCAAAAAGTAATCCCGCCTCAGCCTCAGAACTGGCTGGGGTCACTCTACAATGTTGTCTAATTGTCTGTTTTCTTTTTAATCCTCGCTCCTGCCCTGGAGAACCTGTTGATTGACTGAGCTGAGTTGCCCAGTATAAGGAAATGATCCTCAACCTGTGAGTTGCGACCCTTTTGGGGGTCACATATACGATATGCTGCTTAGCAGGTATTTACATTAGGACTCACAACAGAAGGGAAAATTACAGTTATATAGGAGCAAACCATAATTTTATGGTTGGGAGCCACCACAACATGAGGAATTGTATTAAAAGGTTGTACCATGAGAAAGGTTAAGAACCACTGGTGAGGGATGGAGAATGCCTTGGGCAAAGAGAACTTGTTCTTGCACAGGACCTGGGTTCAATTCCCAGCACCCACATGGTGGATCACAATCATCCACAACTTGACCTTCACCGGTTCTGACACTCTGTGACCTCCACTGCAGCAGAGTTCCACATGGTGCTCAGACCAACATGCCAGCAAAACATTCATGCACATAGAGTAAGTCTTTTAAAAAGTTTAAGCTGAGGAACTGTAAGAGATTGGGAGGGATAAGTAAATATGTCAGGTGACTGTGATACAGCACTCTTGGTTATTTCCTGAGGCCAAAATGTCCTGAGGTATTGTTGAAAACATCAGTTTGATCCTAATAAGACCCATTGTTTGTTTAAATTTTAAAAGAAAAAAAAAAGACTCTCTCTTCGAGGCGATAAAGAAAGAGATCAAAGGGCTCTCAGGGCCTGTGCAACTCTGGTACACAAGTATGAAGACTTGCATTTGATCCCCAGAACCCACATTAAAATACAAGAAGCCAGGTACAGGCATGTAGCTGAAACCCCTGTGCTAGAAAGGCAGAGGCAGGAGGATCCCCAAGGCTTGCTAGCCAGCCAGTCTAACTGAATTGCTAAGCTCCAGGTTCAGTGAGAGACCCTGTCTATAAAATAAGGAGAGTGACTGATTGAGAAAGACACCTGACATCGACCATGGACTACAGGGGGCCGGGGAGGGGGGGATGATACAGAGACATTAGAGACAGAAAAAGACACAGAAGCAGAGATAGAGACAGGAGAAACACAGAAACAGCTGCTTCAAAGCCCTGGGTCCAATTTCACACTCAAAGCATGGCTAGGAAAATAAAAAGGGAGACAGTGTATAAACTGGAGTACATCATCTCATCCCTAGAGACAAGAAGACAGGAAAGGCAGATTATAGCATTCACACTATTGATATTGATATTGATATTGATTATCTTACCTAAGAATATTTTGGAATTCCTCCTTTTGGGTAAAGCTCCACCAGAGGCTCCTCTTACCTTCTGAAAAGAAAAAGAACAGATCATTAAAATACAGCCCATAAAATACAGTCCAATAGCAAAGGGTGTGGCCCAGAGGTTCCTCAGAGTAAAAGGCCAAGAAGAAATATTCCCCTGGATTAGAGATGTTAGAAGAAGCAGAAACTGGACCTCGATCCTTGCAGACACTATGTTTTGTTTGTTTGTTTGTTTGTTTTTATTGACTTTTAAAGCAATCTCTCTTGGAAAGAAAGTACAAACCAGAGAAGGAGATGAAGCTGATTCTTGAACTTTGGTGGTCTGTGCTCCCTCCTGGGAGAGCTAGTCCATTGTGAGGAACAGACTTGGGAAAGAGAATTGTGCTGAGCTACCTGTTCCCTTTTCTACACAGGGATTCTCAGTCCTTATCCCTAGATATGCTCAACAGTAACTGTTCAAGGACTTACTGACTGTTGATATATAGTCACACGAATTTTCTGATCATCTGAAAATGTAAATAGACCCATCTAAATGTTTTTGGAGAACTACCAGAGAGCTTGTTGCCATGGCAAATGTCATATGTTCCCCATTGGTGATAGTCCTCAGCAGCAACCATCAAATGGTTGGACAGTAGCAGCTGAATATGATTACAATAGTTTTTTCATTTTTTCATACCACATATCTTCTTAGCTATTAGAGAAGAACACAGATTCATTGTAAGCAGAGTCCACCCCAGGACCTTTTCATACAGCTACACGAGTCAAGGACACACTGTGTATTTCTTTCTCATATGCTTGTCCTGGGAGTCCTAAGTCTACTTTCCCACATTTTATTATTTGATACTGAAACCCAACTCCTAATAATGAAGTTATTCTCATACTGTTCCAATAACTTCTACTATGGGTTTACAGTTGTCCTCATAGAAATCTCAAAGTTACAGAACACTTAGCTCAAAGTCATGTCTCTCCAAACTCTAAAGCCAACTGTGTATCTCCTTAGAATCCCTCCCCTCCATGATTTCAGAATCTCTGTCCTCTCCCCACCACTCACTTCCCTCAAAAAAGTGAGCATGGTGTGGGGGAAGGAGTAAAAGGAGGACCTATACCAAAGATTCTCTTCAAAATCCACAGGCCACTTGTCTCAACAAACACTGTAGACCCTTCAGACTTCTGTGGTCTTCTTCCATCTCTATTTCTGCAGATGGAAGAAGGAAACAAAAAAGAGGATCTGCATGGAGACTGGCTGGAGTGTGTGTTGGTTCCCTGATGGTGGGTTCAAACCACAAACTCAGATTAGAATACACCCTACGTGGGGAAAAAGAATAGGACTAACATCTAAAGACCTGCTCCTTTGGCAGGGCTCAAGCACTAAAACTCCTCCAGAGCAAATAGCACCGTGCCCGTTTGTCAAGTTCTGTATGCAAGCAAATTGAACAAACACAAGGTTCTTCTTCCAAGGAACTCACCAACACAGAGGGTAACCAAGTGCAGGCACAATGGATTATGGGAAGTACTAAGAGAAATCTAAGAGATGGAACAACTAATGGAGGAAATGGTTGGTTTATCTAGAGATAAGATGGGCCTGATCATGTAAGAAGAACACTGGTCCTCAAATATAGAAGATACTTAGGATGAATCATTGGATGGATGGATGGATGGATGGATGGATGGATGGATGGATGGATGGATGGAT